>NC_050573.1:481296435-481614208 GCF_011100635.1 Trichosurus vulpecula
TGAAGAAGGAAATGGTAAACCACACCAGTATCTCTGCCATGAAAATCCCAAATGGGGTCACAAAGACACAACTGAAAAATAACAAATATGTCTGTACAAATAACAAATACGTCTGTACTCTACCATTAGTACTTGCAATGCAATAACCCAAAATAGGATGTGCTATGATATGCTGTTATGCAACCTGTTCTGAGAAACAGCCTAGTCCCCTGCATCTTGTTATGCAGAAAACCCTAATCCTAAAACTGGTAAAAGGGTTATTATGCCAGATCAGCCTCAAGCCCCAGCAACAAGGACCTTGACCAATGAACATTTACCCTACCCCCACTCCTCTCCAACCCTACAAACACTGCTTCCTCACTGAACAGTGTGATTCTACTGGACCAGGAGAGCCACCCTTGCTGGTAAACTCAAAAAACCCTGGTTAGCTTACAAATTCCTGGTCCAATTACCTGATTATTCCTGTCCCTCCACACCTCTGAGAACCTCCGTTTGAGGATGGAGCCCAGACCAGCCATCTCTTCACATCTCAAGTAGCTGCACTCCTCTGGACTTCCTCACCAAACATCTCCCCTGCTCCAAACTGTCCCACCTCCCCACTCCCAATTTTCTGCTTGGTTTTTGTTGTTGTTGTCTTTCCTAATTAAATTAAAACTCCTTGAGGGCAGAGGTAGTCTTTTACCTTTCTCTGTATCCCTAGAACTTCGTTCAATACCTGGCTAAGCTACCTACCCGCACCGCAGATACATGCTTAATAAATGTTCACAGCCTAACTGACTCACTCTCTTCTTAACTCTACAGCAGAGGTACCACATATTCAGCCCACAGACCCTGTAGCCCACAACACTTGAGAGGATGTCTTGAATGAGATTAAAACATAATTGAGATAATATTTAACAGAAAAATTAAAATACACTTAAATAGATAATATTACATTTTAAAACTAAGTCATTAATTGAGTCTCAGTGATCTTTATGTATGGATTAGTAGACCGTGAATTTGACACCACTGCTCTAGAACCTGGCTTCTGAGCCAATCATTTAGCCCAAACTGCTCTATTCAAAGTACCAATGACCCCTTAATTTCCAAATTCAACACCTTTTCTCAATCCTCTCATCCTCCTTGACCTCTACGTGATATTGTTGATCATTCTCTCTATCTGCATCCCTGTCACACACCCAATAACCATGTGTGTCCACCAAGACTCTGTCCTCACATCTGCTCCTTGTCTGTCCTGTGCCATCTTCTTTTCTCCCTCTACCAATCTTCACTTGGTGATCTCATCGGCTCCCATGGATTTAATAACCATCTCTATTCTGAAGATTCTCAAATATACCTATCCGAGAACATTCATTATCTTTCCCCCTAAACTCTACAATGTTGCTTTCTGCAGTTAATAGGGAAGGTAAGTAGGAAGCTACTTACCTTCCCTATTAACTGCAGAAAGCAACATTGTCCTCCCAGTCCCTCAGGCTTGCAATTTAGAGGTCCTGGACTCCCCAAAATCTTTCACTCCCCCCATATATGATTAAGTTCCCAAGGCCTACTGATTTCACCTTTGCAATATATGATACACCTTCTCTCCTTTGATACTGCAATCATCCTGATGCTGGCCCTCATCATCTCACATCTGAACTATTCCAATAGTCTCTGCTGATTGGTCTGCCTGCTCCAAATCTCTCCCCACCGCAATCCAGCCTCCACTCAGCCAGCAAAGTGGTTTTTCTAAAGCACAGTTCCAATCATATCATTCCTTTACTTAATAAACTCCAGTAGCCCTCTATCACCTCCATGATCAAATATAAAATCCTCTGTTCATAATTCAAAGCCCTTCATAACTCACCCCCCCCACCATAACCTTCAATCCATGGACAATGGCCTCCTTGCCATTTACTTACACAAGATTCTCCAGCTCCTAACTGGATATTTTCACTTCTTGTCACTCATGCATGGCATATTCTCCCTCTTCATCTCCCCTTCTTGGCTTCCCTGGCTTCCATCAAATTCAAACTAAAATTCCATCTTCTACAGGAAACTTTTCTCAAATCCCTTTTTTCTAGGCCCTCCTCTCTGTTGATTATTCCCTATTTATCCTGTATATAGTTTGTTTATGCATAATTATTTGCATGTTTTGTTTATAATAAAGGCATCAATTCAGACATTTATTAAGTGCCTAATATGTACAAAGGACCAAACTAGAGACTGAAATAGAGAAAAAACATACATCCTCTTCTCATTGAGTCAACAATTTAAGAAGCAATAAAATGAAAAGGATCTCAGTACTATGCACTTAATTATAATGAGATTCATTCCTGCATGACCTTTTATTAAACAATAACATCAATCATTCACACAATGTTGAATTAAATGCTTATTAAATGTAAACACTAACATTTTTCTTCAACTCAGAAAGCACAGTTTAAAGAATCATGCAATATATAGGATAGCCCAAAAGAGTCAGTTTATTAAGCTTAAGCAGTTTAAGTTAAGATAAAGCTTTAGCTTCAAACTTCACTAAGCCTTTTGGGACACTTCTCTTGATCACTGGGATCACTCAAACATAATAATAACTGAAAATTAACATCTTCAAACACATTAAATGTATCTTAATGGCAGTATCTTTTACCAATTTTGTGAAGAATTAAGCTAAATTATCAAAGTGTATACAGTGATTCATATATAGCAGAATCCAGTGAAGGAGACAGGCATAAGAATGGATGGATACCGCCATAAAACTGAACCAATAGGCTACACAACATCTGAAACTACAGTATAAAGAACTGTTTTATCAGTTTCCATTAATATTTTAATGTAACATTAATTGAATATTTATTGTGCAGAAAACATTTTATGAAATGAAAAAGAAAGTAGAAATTAGCAAAGTTTAAGAGTACCTGTGATTGACATTTCCTTGATGTATTGCTTCTGGAGGGACTCTCCAGGGACAGCTGATTCTACCTCCAGGAAGTCGTTTAAAATCAAATTGGCAACATACTTTAGGATCAGGCCCACAAGTGTGAGGGACATCATAACTATAAAATGGCATCATATGGCAAAATATATCTGTACTAGATCCCAAATCTAAAATTAAGAATATAACAATGAATATTATTATCAACTTTCTTCCAAAGATCTCTAAATATTTTATTTAATTTTTGGGGGGGAGGGGTGTTTGGGAGGGGCATGGAACTACTGGAATGAATTTCATAGATATAGTCAAGTCAATAAATATTTACTAAGTGACTACTACTGTACTAGTAACTGTGCTAACCAATAGAGACACTAAAAGGGGCAAGACAGTGCCAGTCCTCAAGGATTGTACAATAGGGGAGAAAACAAGAAAATATATAGAAACAAGAAATACACAGAATTAGTATAAAAAAATTAACAGAAGAAAGGCAGTAGAATTAAGAGGGGTTAGGAAAGGCTTCCTGTATACTGGGACATAAAGGAAATCAGGGAAGGTAGTAGGCAAAGAAGAGGAAGGAGAGCATTCTAGGCATGGGAGACAGTCAAAAAAAAAAATTCCACCACTAAGAGATGGAATGACTTGTTTGTATAAAAGCAAAGAGGCCAGTGTCACTGAATCAAAGAGCACGTAACAGAGAATACGGTGTACAAATACTGGAAAGGTGGGAAAGGGGCTAGATTAAGAAGGACTTTGAACATCAAAGTGTTTTTTGATTTTGGATATGATAGGAAACCACTGGAATTTATTGAGTGAGGGGTGGAGGAGACGTCAGATCTGTGCTATAGAAAAATCATTTTGCTGGCTGTGTGGAGGGACTGGAAGAGAGGCTGAACAACTAGCAGACTATTAAAGTAATCAAGGTATGGGGTGCTTGAGGGCTTACACTAGAGTGATGGTGTTGTCAGAGAAGAGAAAGGGGTGTATGTGAAACTGACAGGCCTAGACAACAGCTTGGGAGGGGACAGAGCAGGGGGGTGGGGAGAGATAGTGAAGAGTACAGGATGACTTTTAGGTTACAAGCCTGAGGGTCTGGGGAGGATAGTGTTGCCCTCTATATTGATAGGGAAGGTAGAAGGGGTTGCGGGAGGGTTTAGGGAGGAAAAGATAATAAATTCTGCTTTGGACATAGTGAGTTTAAGATGTTTCTGGACATCCAATTAGAGATGTCTGAAAGGTAGCAGAAGATGGGAGATCAGCAGAGAGATTCCAGTTCAAAATTCTCTCAGAAAAATATGTACAGCTTATTACTGGTAAGACTCTCTACTAATGCAGCAAAGAGAAAAAAGGGGAAAAAAACCTTGTAGAATTACAAACCATATCAGGGTCTACATGCAAAATAATTAGCATGATGCAGTAGCATTTTCTAACTAAATCACAATCATAATTTTGAAAGCCTATATTTTCCAAGAAATCCAAAGGCATCAAATATTTGATGAAAATGGTTCAAAACAAGATAATATTTGATTTGTTCTGATAAGCAGCTTTATTGGTAAGCAAACGCTTCACATTTTATTAATAATGTATCATTCTGAAAGTTTATTTGCAAAATATTATCAACTGTTATTTACATATTACCTCTGCATAGAAAGCAAAGGTGCTAAGGTTGTTGTAGATTACTATCTCAGGCCTATAATCAATTTTTAAAATGTCTCTTAAGATTGTAACATCATGTATCATCAACATATATGGTCACATGTGCATATTTTAACACTTATTTTGAAAGGTGCTTTTAATCCTCTAAATAAAAATTAAATTAAAAAAACTCTTGAAACTTGAGAAATACTATCCAAACCCTCATATCAAGTACAATACTTTATCAGGTGCTGACCTGATAAAGTGCAATCTTCATCTTTGATAACTGTACATACCCCAATTTTGTCTCCAATAAAATTCTAGTGACTTTGTGGTTGCAAAGTATTTTTTAACTGCATAATGAACTCTCTGGATAAGCATATTGGAAAATCCAGTGCGTTTCAGAAGATATGTCATTGTTGGTGAATGTCCAAATGGATCAATAGCCCAGCCTGACCTAGGTTTCACTCCTATTGAAAAAAAGTTAAAATTAACATCTTCTAAAAACCATTGGTAAATTAGGTAAATTATGTAGCATTAGTTAAAACATATATGTGGGATTCAGAAGTAAAACATCATAGTGCAACCATGGCAACAGCTTTCTGCTCCTGGGTATAAGAGATGAGCCAACTGGTATAATCTCTTACCCTTGCCCAACAGCCCCCAGTCTACTTTTCCATTTTCTAATA
Organism: Trichosurus vulpecula; assembly: GCF_011100635.1. NCBI lineage: Eukaryota > Metazoa > Chordata > Mammalia > Diprotodontia > Phalangeridae > Trichosurus > Trichosurus vulpecula. Next base: position 481,301,668 of record NC_050573.1, read on the forward strand.
AGACATGTTATGGTCATCAGAGCACAATGTCAAGTCAGACGAAAGCTCATTGAAATTAATATGGAAAGCAGTAGTTTTAAGACAATGAACTGGTACAGTTTTGTTATATCTCTGCCTTCCCAATGCCATACTGGGCCTATTTTAGTTACATTTCTTAGTTTAGAAATTTTTAAGTGATAGTTTGTAACAAAGTCAATGGAAGTTAACCTTTCTCCACTTAGACGCCTCACATTAAAAGAAGACTTTTAGGCTGCTCCTTTAGTTTTCCAATAGCCCACATGTTCTATTTAAGAGGAAAAAGGCAGAATAGCAGATAAAAGTCTGTAAAGCATCTCACTTTACAAACTTGACCCTATCTTACTAAATTTTCTCAGTAACGCATTTCTTCATCGCATGTGAAAATATCCACTAATTCACAAAGAAATATTTGTAATGTACAGTTTCAAATTAACCTCAAAACAAAGAGATATCAATGTTTTATTGATAGCAGCACACTTGTAAGGAATGAACATGATTGCAGGATCACATATTTAGCGCTGGAAGGAACCTTGGCGTCATTAAGTTCAATCCTTTCATTTTCGAGGTAAAGAAACAGAGCTTCATAAAGGTTAAGTGACTTGACCAGGGTATTATAAAGAGTAAATGGCACAACTATAGGCATTAGAGAGAAAAGCAGCACCTGGATATTTAGGCTGTTTCAAAGATGAAGATTCTAAAGGCTGGATTAATAATACATATAACACAATACATACACATGTAGTAGCAACTTAGATTTGAAGATCTTTCCCACCCATTAATAGGCCATGTGACCTGCTTCTGTCACAGGAAGCCTAAGTCACATGTGGTGAGAGGAGCTTCCTGACAGGAAAAGGAAGTTGAGAGGTTGAGAGAGCGAGCAAGAGCGCCTGCCCTTACGGCTGCTAACGGCCACCCTCGTGACTGTCAGAAGTGAACAGGCTGACTGTGTACTGTGAGTTTGTTTTGTGAGTTTGACCCCAGCAGGGGGTCAGAGAGGTTTTGGGCTGGTGAGGCTCCATGTTGTGATATGACATATGGAATGTTTTACTGCTCTGAAAGACTGGATAAATGGCTTGTGGGATCTGGCTCTCTGGTGTCTGAACAAATGGTTTACTTCCTCTACCTTCTGTGCAGAGCGTCTCCTATGCTTTCCGATACAGAACCACACAGGCATTTTGACAACCATCATCTACGTTGTTATTATTGCCTTACTGACACAACATGCAATGTGCAATATACAACAAAATATATACAAAACTACACATGTATGTGTTGTCTTTCTCCAACACAGCAAGAGTCTGTACCCCGATTTGAGGGCAGAGGCTACTTTGTTTTTGCCCGTGATATATCCCCAAGGACTTGCATGTTTTGTCATTTTTCAGTAGTTTCAGTCATGTCCTATTCTTTATGACCCTATTTTGGGGTTTTCTTGGCAAAGATACAGGTGTGGTTTGCCATTTCAATCTTCAACTCATTTTACAGATGAGAAAACTGAGGCAAGCAGGGTTAAGTGACTCGCCCAGGGTCAGATAGCTAGTGTCAGAGGTTGGATTTGAACTCAGGAAAATGAGTCATCTTGAGTCTAAGCCTGGCACTCTATCCACTGTACCATCTAGCCACCCTACATAAGGTTATGAACTGGACCACCTCCATAGGGTTGGTCTTATTGTAAAGCTCTCAGGCTACATGGCAGTGTTAACACCAAAAGAATAGAGATACATCCTCCCTTAGACTCATTTGATCCACAGGATATTGGTGGAGGAGAAACTGGTCTTGGTCTTTGGGGACAGGGTTTTTAGGCTCTCATCTCCTCCAGATCTAGAATAGGAGGCAGCAGCCAGATGAGGGCACTCAGAGTCACACTGTAAATCACTGCTGGAATGGGTAGTTTCTTGACCTTTTGTGGATTAACTCCTTGAGAAGGCTGTCTAGAACTAGTGCTTCCATTTTCTCTCCTCTCACCATCTTCTTAACTCTCTAAGAGGCTTGTAACCTCAACATTCAAATGAAACTGTGCTTCCCAAAGTTACCAATGAGCTCTTAATGGCAAACCTAGTAGTCATTTCTCATTCCTCTGTAGCTTCTGATGCTGCTGATCATCCTCTTCTCCTTGATAATTTTTTTTCTCTAGGTTTTCCTGACACTGTTGCCTCTTCACTATCTTCCTACCTACAGGAATGTTCTGTATCAGTATCCCTTCCCTACCTGAATCTTCACCCAGATCAGACCAACTAACCATGGATGTCGGGCAAGGCTCTATCCTAGGCCCCCTTCTCTTCTCCCTCTCTATTTCACTTGATGATCTCATCAGCTCTCGTGGATTCCATTATCATCTATGCAAATGATTTTCATAATCTTCTCCTGATCATTGGACTTGCACCTCCAACTGCCTATTGGACAATTCAAACTTGATGTCTTTTAGACATTAAATTCGATGTCTAAAACAATTCATTCTCTTTCTCCCCCAAGCTCTTCCAGAACTTCTCCCTATTTATTGGCAAAAGCCACCCTCCTAATAACCCAGCCTGCCTTTCCGCATGTATCACTTTCAATCATTCTCTCATGTTCCATATACATGTCATTTCTCTCTTCCCAACATCTCGTCTATACACCCTTCTCTCCTCTTATGTTACACCATGATGGGAGCCTTCATCGCCTCAGACCCAGACTGCTTCAATAGCCCCTGCTGGTTCATTTCCCTGCCACAGATCTTTAACCACTCGAGTCCATTCTCCACTCCACTATCAAAATGATCCTCCTAAAGCACAGATCCATATCCATGTCATATTCCCCATATCCAATAAAACTCCAGTGGCTCTCAAATGAATGACTCTAAGATCAAAAATATGATCTTGTAAAAGGCTTATAAAAACCTTTCATGACCTGACCCCTTCCTATTCTTCCAAATGTCTTATATTTTACTCCTCTCCAAACACTCTATGATCCATTGACACTAGTCTCTTTGCAGATCTTTAAAGACACTCCATCTGCTGACTCCCTGCATTTTCACTGTCCCTCCGGCCTAGAATGTTTTCCCTCTTCATTTCTACTTCCTGGCTTCTTTCAAGAAGTCTTTCTTAATTGCCCTTAGTGACTGAGATGACTTTCAATATAATATGTGCATCTGTATTCACACATGTACATATACATAGATTTATACACACATGCATTCATATATGTATATATAAACATGTATTTTTTGTGCATAGTTATCTGTACATATAGCTTGTTGTAGCATGAATGTATGTGTATATGCATATAAAGACAAATACACTTATATGTATATACAGACATACATATGTGCACATAAACAAATATATATGTACATATACATATCTGTTCCATATCTGTTTATGGCATGGAGTTTTTTGCATGTTTTTCCCCTTCACTGCAATGTGAACTTCTTGAGAGAGTATGGAATGTTGTTTGTTTTTTTAGCTTTCTTTGTATTCTCTCCTTAGGAGGAAGCTAGGTGGCGCAATGGAAAGAACACTAGTGACAGTCAGGAAGACCTTTGTATAACTATGCCAAGTCACAAACCTCTGCCTTAGTTTCATTATTAGTAAAATGAAAATGATACTATTATAATATTAATATATTTCAACACATTAGTAATGATGTTAATATATTTATGATAATAAAATTAATATATTATAATACCAGTATTTCTCAGAGTTGTTATAAGGATAAAATGAAATGTGCAAAGCATTTTTCAAGCCATAAAGTGCTATATAAATGTATACTGTTAATCTTTTATGTACGGAATAGTTCTCTGGAAGGGAAAAGGGAGAATGACACAGAGAGAAATGTAGGTGATGTAAAAGCAAAAGATAGGGAGCTAGGTAGCACGGTGGATAGAGCACCAGGCCTACAGTCAGGAAGACCTGAGTTCAAATGAGGCCCAGGCATTTAATATTAATAGCTATGTGACCCTGGGCAAGTCACTTAACCTTGTTTGCCTCAGTTTCCTCATCTATAAAATGAGCTGGAGAAGAAAACAGCAAACAACTCCAGTATCTTTACCAAGAAAACCCCAATGGGAACAGAGTCAGACACAACTGAAACAACTTAACAACAAAAAACAAGAGACACCAATAAAGTCTTATCAAAAAATCAAGTTGAGAAAACATATAAAATTGAAGAGCCAAATTACTACATTATAAACTATTACTTTATAAACTATTACTCAAAAAAACCTACCTTCCATACTAGTTTAAAATAGAAAAGTACATTGGTGGAGCAAACCAAATTAAAAAAAGAATCAGAAACAAATGAACTTCTTTACTTAACTCCAAAATAAAACTACTGAGGGTGGGACTCCTTTTTGGACTAGAATTGCTAGAAAAATTAGAAAGCAGTGGGGAAAAAATAAATCTACACCAACATCTTATTCCACAAGTCTAAGTGACAGGGCTTTAAAAGGTAAAGAAACAAGCTTATATAAGTTCCAAATGACTATGTGACCTAACAGGTAATGTCATATTTTTTTTTTTAACAGAAAAATAGAATATGAAGATCACTGGTTTCGTAGTCATAGAAACAGGGTTCAAATAAGACCTCTGGCACTTATTCCTAGGTGATTGTGGAAGGAAAGGGAGAGGAAGATATGCCAGACACTCTGCTAAGTGTTTTACCAATACCTCATTTGATCCTCACAACAACCCTGGGAGGTAGGTGCTATTATTATTCTCATTTTACAGGTGAGGAAACTGAGGCAGGTAGTGATTAACAAGTGACTTGCCCAGGATCACACAGTTAATAAATGTCTGAGGCTGGATTTGAATTCAGGTGGTCTTGATTCCAGTCCCGGTGCTCCATCCAGTGAACCACCAAGTTTCTCTAGGGCAAGTCACTTAACCCAAGTCTCAGGCTTCACCATAGATACTCCATCATTCTCTAAAACTATGCCTCTGTACTGGCTGGCTCTATGCCTAGAATGAACCCCCTCTCTGACTTTAAGACTTAGTTCAACTGCCATCACCTGAATGAGGTGGACCTTGGACACCTTGGACTCCCAGATATGAGGGTCCTCCCCGCCACTCTCTGTTTGTGCATGCCTCATACCTTCCATACACATACATGCTGTCTCCCCCATTAGAATGTACCTTCTTTAAGGACAAAGCCTATTCTGTCCTTTTCTTTGTATCCTTGATGCCTAGCACATTATGTAATACATAGTAGGTGCTTAATTAACAAGTGGTTCTTGAAAGACTGTTGATTGAGAGGATTGGATTCAGATGGCCCTAAAACCCCTAAGGTCCCTTCCATTTACTGTTCTGTAATTATGGCTCAATTACTGTTGAAAATTGAAAAGCTTCTGCATGAACAAAATCAGTGCAGCTAGGTTAAGAAAGGAAACTGTAAGGTACAGAAAGATCTTTACTGCAAATGCTTAAAAGTCTAAGATCCAAGATATACAAGAAACTAACACAAATATAGCAAACAATCCTAAGAGTCTTAAAGATGTTTTAAGCTACCTGAAACCAAGACTCCCTCCATTTCCTTCAGGATTAAATATTAATTCTTCTTGTTTACCATTTAAAACTTTTCACAATAATCTACAATCCATCTGTGTTGTCCTCCTCAAATATGACACTCTCTCTCCCATCTGAAAGTCTACTTACAGGCTGCCTCATATGCCTGGAATGTTCTGCCCCACTTCCCTGGCTTCCTTGAAGACTGAGCTCAAAACTCACCTTCTGTAGGAGATACTTCCTACTCGGATTCTAGAGCCTTCCTTTATTCTGAAACTGCCTTCCATCTATACAGTAGTAATCTTGTATGTACATAGTACTATATATCTTGTTTGTCCATAGTTATTATCCTACTCCCCAGACAGACTATGAGCTTTTGAGGGTAAGCAATGTTTTCTCCTTTCTTTGTATTCCAAGTGCTTAGCACAGTGTCTAGTAAATAGGAAGCACTCTAAGAAGTGGTGGTGACTGACTGAAGCAAAAGATCTCTTGATTTTGCAAGGATATCGGTGGAGTACACAAGCTGTCCCTTAGTTATCCTTCACTTTCATCCTGGGCCTATTTTGTTTTTTCAGTCACAAATTTCTTTGATAATACCACTTTTTCATATATTTTTTGTTTATTATATATTGCTGCCTGCTCAGTTCCACCATGTATCACTTCCTTCTTCTCTGGGTAATCTTCAGCTTGAATTCTTTGTGACTACTATTCTATCAAATACCACCAAAAGAATAATAGTATAGAAAAAGTAAAACCTGATTTCAGGGAGAAACCTGGGGTCATTAAAAAGAACTACAATTTCCTCAAGGCAATCTAGCACTCTCTCCTCTTATTCAATTCTGGGTACCCCTCTTTGTGCACTTTCAGTATTTATCCAACACACACACACACACACACACACACACACACACCCCTACCCACAAGGTACGAACACTATGATTGTCCATCCACTTGGCTTTTCCTTTGTGGGTAAACACCATCATGTGATTTGATCTAAAATGCTCTGTGGCTTTTCAGGGCTTGATGCAATCAGCACAAGGTTATACACAAAACAAAGCATAACAAGGACTTCACCATCTATATGGAATCTCTCTTCCATTTGGTAGATGCATTGGGTCTCCTCCATGAGTGGGGAACATTTTTGGCAAGCATATGTCTCTCTATTTTATGCCTTTGTGGATACTGTTATCAAGAACATCTTTATTCTACCCTTTAAAGAATCACAATTTTGACACATGCATTAAGCAATACTTTATTCAAGGAGAATCAAGAAAAAGGTATTTTGTTCTTCTGAATCAGATGTGTTATATAATCAATAAATTAAAAAGTACATGAGGATCTCAGTAGAAAAACATGTCATCTACTAAGGAATACTGCATAATACCTGCCTGTTCTCTTCTAATAATCAAGGATAGCCTTGGTGTATGTGCATAGTATTTTTATAAAAATTTCTTATAGATAGGAGAACCAGGCACACATTTCAATAATAATAATATCATAATAAGGTTTTTATTAATAATTAATATAAACTAATATTAATACAAGGGTTTTTTTTCTATGCATTGAGCTTTTTCTCCTTTTTCAGATATCTTGGGAATTCATCCATTTAAAACTGTCACCTAAAGCAGCACTTCTTAAACTGTGGGCCGCAACTCTGTATGGGGTCACGACCCACAGTTTAAATAGCACTGAAGAGGTCAAACCTGGCAAAAGCTTAATAAGCCCTAATCAAAAGTACAGACTTCCTCTGGTTAAGCTTGGTCTTTTAATCCAACTGTTTTTCTTAGCTTTGTTTTCTTTAGTGGCATTTCTGCTTCATCTAAAAGTAGTAGTTCTCAGAGTGTAAATCATGGACTACAAGACCCTTTTAGGGGGCCCATGGCAAAAAAATTATTTTCATAAAAGCAAGATGTTATTTGTCTCTTAAAAACTACTCCCTTCCCCAACTATATATCTGTGTATAACCAGGTTTATTCATATACCTCAACCAAAACAACATATCACAACAGATCAAAGGCAGAACCAGATATGAAAATCCAGCTATATTCCATTAAGTCAGACATTAAAGGAATTTGCAAAAATATGCAAAACAATAAAACTCTGCCCACTAATTTTTACTTTGGAAATCATAGGTGTTCTTAATTTATGCTAATACAAAGAGAGTTCATTGTCATTTTAAATGAATTCATATTTATACATTTATCTATTTTAATTTCTAATCTAGTTATTATCGATAGTGATAACCCATATAAACAAAAGCTTAAGAGAGTAACAGAAACCTTAGACCAAAGAGGTTGAGAATCACCAATCTAGAAGTACAATCAGGATAGTAATTTTGTTAACTGTGCAATTGTTTTCAGTTGTGTCTGACTCTGGACCCCCATTGTGGCTTTCTTGGCAAAGATACTGGTTTGCCATTTCCCTCTCCAGCTCATCTTACAGAGGAGGAAACTGAGGCAAACAGGGTTAAGTGCCTTGCCCAGGGTCACACATCTAGTAAGGTCCGAGGCCAGATTTGAACTCAAGAAAAAGCTTCCTGACTCCAGGCGTGTTCTATCCACTGTGCCACCTAGCTGCCAGGATAGTAATATTAAAGGTCAAATATGGTGGTTCTACTTCCCTTTTATGGTGAAAAGTTCATCACAAAATCTTTCAAGATCTTTTTCATATTTTTTATTCTGGTTGTCCTCTTTCACATTTCATCCTTAAACATTCTCAAGATGAATTTGCTTATTTCAATTTCTCAGCAAGCTTTCCTTAAATTGTTTTTTTCCTTCCTCTACTTCTCATTGTATAGGATACTATAATTTATAATCTTGCATTATCCTTCTCTGTAAGATGTAACAAAATACTCTAAATCAGTGTTGTTCTTGACCATCTTCTCTTCCATTCATAAGGAGAATAAGACTTTACTGACTAACAAAGTCCTTACAATCTTGGTGTATCCCTGTAACAATGATTTATATGTTAAACTTCTACATCAAATTTCATAGCTAGGAATAAAGTCATTTCCTCCAACCTTTCTCATTTTTAATGTAAGTTGTTTTTAAAACACAGAATATGAAAGAAACAAAAACTGAATGTGAATTAAATAAATGAAAGAATAAAAAGTTTGGAATTGAACAAAGAAATCAAAAACAAAGTATTTTTTATTTTACCTTTAGACGTCTTTTCATCTCAAAATCTATGGTTTTACGAACCTAAAATCTTAAGCGTTTGTGTGTCTGTGTTTGATTTTTTTAATCTTTGATTTTAAAATTACGTAGATCTGTAAGGTGTTTCTTAATCATGAATTTAATTAAACAAAGCAAGCTTTATTATTTCTATGCTTTGAGTATACTCAGTGCTATTTCAATTGCTTCATTCTACACAACTCAACTTGAAGATCCGATGCACTATAAAAATATTCTTCTAAAGTTTTTAGAGATTTATAATTCTGTCCATAAAGCAATACAAAAAAGTGACAGGGCGGGAAAAAATCATGTACCTACCTAGGTTTCTTTCTAGCCATTGATGTCCTTCAATAAGTTGATCAATTAATGCAAAGTAATGTGGAGAAGCTTCATCAGGCATGACCCATCCACCTGTCACAATTTCAAGCTGTCCATTTGCTATTAAACTGGGAAAAAAAAAAAAAAAGTTTCAGAATTCAATGTCTGTGCAATTTCCTTACTTTTCAGATGAAATGACAAATCAATGAAAAAGCATTTATTAAGAACTTTTAATGTAATAAGCACTGGGAAAACGGATAGAAAAAGGAAAAAATGCTTCCTCTCAAGGACCTCGCCCTAATTGGGAGGAGTAATACATAAAGTTTAGCTCTACATAAGTGGAGCTCAGTAGTTCGATGACAATGTCAGAGTCCATAGGGAATAGAAGCAGGACTGACACTAATGCCCAGAGATGCTAAGATGTAGAGACAAGGCTGATATTAAGTCCTTGTATTGGTAATTAAAGTGGGACTTTTTTTTACTGTTTTAGAATGCTAAACTAATTAAGTGTCTTTGATTGAGTCTCACCAGGTGCAAAGCCCCAGGCTGGTTAGCAAACTAGTTTGCTAGTCTGAGAGAGGTGTGAAGCCCCCAGGGCCCTAAGGAAAGTCGCTAAGACCAGAGCCAATAGTATGCATCTAAGTTCTGGTTGCTCAGATGAGGTCTGATGAAGGTCTAAAGACTGTATAAAAAAAAGAGAACAGAGTTGTTTGCTTGGGGCTCTGAGCCACAGGAGGAGTGAATCTGGTCAGCCGTTGTTAAGAGCTCCCCAGCTTGTCAACCCAGATGTTGATGGTTTCTTGCTAACTATGGTAACTATGAATTGTGTATGTTTGTAACTTGTTTGTGTTTGCTCTGAAGTTCAGGTTGCTGCCTTTTCCTCCTAAACTAAGTGAGTTTATATGTTGGATTAAAGTAAGACTGTTAACCCCTTAACATTACTTTCCTTAGGAAAGCAGATCAAAAGAACCTGAGCTGGCATCTCTTGTTGTTGGGCTTATGTTGGTCTTTCACCCTCACAACCGCTGCTAGCCGAATTGTTGATACAGTCCTGAGAAACCTTAGGAGGAAATGACATGACAGATGAAAAGGTTACCTTGATAGGAGATTCAATATTTCTGGATGGAAAAGAGTTAGCAAATCCTAACTCATCCAGCCCTGTAAGAAATAAAGCAGCCCAGATGGGTTCTGGGTAGCATTTAGCCGGGCAGGGGTTGAAAGGGAAGACAAGGAGTAGGGTTACCTGGGAGTGGTTGGATTCAGCCCTCCTAGATAGTCAGGGAGAGACCATGAGGTGGTGGGGGAAGGTAAGAAGAGAAGGGTGTCCCAGGTCTGGGGACAGGTCTTCTTTCTCCTGGACTTCCCTGATAGGTTCTGGGATTAGTCTGGAGTGAAGGATAAGAAGGATAAAGGGGAGACAAAGGGTACAGGAAGAGGAGAACAGAAGCAGAATGCATCAAAGCAAAGAGCCTAGGAGCTGAGCACACTCCTCTCTGACCACCCTCTTCTTCACTGTAAAGAGGGAGTGGGAAGCAAGGAAAGGAAAAAAGCAGAAGATAATCAGGTGGAGGAAAATACAAACTAGAGATCACAACCATGATTGGGAACCAGGATGAGCTGATCACTCAAACAGAAGAGTGGATTAGAAAGCAGAAATCAACATATTACCAATATCATTTACAAGTCACATGCTTGCTTGGATCAGCTGTAAAAAACAAGATGATAATGCAAGACAATTCTGAAGAACCCATGATGAAAAATGCTATCCATCTCTGGAGAACTAATGAACTCAGAATGAAACCTGAAGCTTATTTTTTATTATCTTTATTTTCATTGTTTTATTTTGTTTCCTGTTATATGTTTAATATGGAAATGAGTTTTCTATGACTTCACATGTATAATCCATACCCAAGTGCTTATCTTCTCAAGGAGGGGGTAGGGTAGAAAGGAGAGAATTTGGAACTTGAAATTTTAAAAATTTATTGTTAAGAAATTTTTACATGTAATTCAGAAAGCTTTAATAAAATAAAAATAAAATTTTTAAAAACCTGACTAGAGTTAAAATAAGGGGATGGAGCAAAATCTATTATGCTCCTACTAAATACATAAAATTAAGAACAGCAATCATAATCTGAGAAAAATTAATAGAAAAAAATAAACCACATTAAAAGAAATAAACAAGGAAACTACACTATACTTAAAGGTACCATAGATAATGAATTAAAAGCAATATTTAAAACATTAAACATCAGTTAACTTAGCATTCTAAATACTTAAAGTAAACACTAAATGAGTTACAAGGAGAAATAAACAATAAAACTATCATACAAAAGGACCTCAATGTACTTATTTCAGACCTAAACAAATTTAATGACATAAAGTTTTTAAAAATTAGATATGATGGATCATTAATAATTACTGAATGGTAATAAAAAAGGAGAATACGTATTCATGAGTTATGAAAGGAACCTTTATAAAACTTGGACAAACTAACTTTTACAATACTTAACCAAACCAACTTTTACACAAGTGCAAAAAATCAGAAATATTTCTACTTCCTTCTATCCCATCTTCTCCAACAGATTCCCCCATCTACCATCCTTACTCTATGACTTATTTTCAATCGCTGCCTACAAATTTGATCATGTCTCCCCTATTCTGAAAAACCCACTTAATCCTTCCATTCTCAATTACTATGATCTCTTCTGTCCTTTGTAGCTAAACTCCTCAAAAAGGCAATCTGTAATAACTGCCTCCACTTTCTCTCTTTTCAATCTCTTCTTAACCCCTTACAACCAGGCTTCTTTTTCTTTCCATAAAAACTGCTCTCCTCAAAGTTACTAATGATCTCCAATCCTGCAGTCTTTGACACTGTCCATCAATCACTCCTCCTTCATATTGTCTTCATGTTCATACTGTCTTCATATTTTCAGGATACCATACTCTCCTGATTTTCTTTGTCTCCTTTGCTGGATCCTCTTTTAGAGCATGCCCTGTAATCACTGTGTACCCCAAGGTTATGTCCAAAGCCATCTTCTCTTCTCCTTCCATACTACTTCACTTGTTAATTTCATCAGACCCTATGGAATTAATTACAATCTCCATGCCAATGGTTGTGAAATCTCCTTATCCTGCCCCGAACTCTCTGACAACAAAGCTAATATCTCCAATTGCTTCAAAGATTAGGATCCTAGCAGCAGAAATCTTAATCTCAATATGCCCAAAACAGAATTTAATTTTAAAAATTTTTAAATTTAATCTTGTTTATTTTATTACATCTTAAGTTCTACAATGTCTCCCTCCCTCACTCCTTCCCCAACCTGCACTAGAGAAGGCTACCATTTGACACAGATGGACAGATTTATGCATGCAAACACACACACATATGTAAAACCATACTATTCGTACTTCTATGTATCAGTTCTTTCTCTGGAGGTGGATAGCATCTTCTTTCATAGGTCCTTTGTAACTGATTTGAGTATTTATAATACTAAAAATAATTTAGTCATTTCTAGTTGTTCTTCAAACAATACTGCAGTTACCATATACAATGTTCTCTTGGTTCTGCTCATTTCACTTTTCATCATTCCATGGAAGTCTTTTCATGTTTTTCTAAAATCAACCAACTCATCACTTCTTATGGCACAGTAGTGTTCCATCACAATTATATGCCACAAATTTAGCCATTCCCCAATTGAGGGGCATCCCCTCAATTTCCAGTTCTTTTTCATCACAAAGAGAACTACTCTAAATATTTTAAGACATCTAGGTTCTTTTCCTTTTGCCCTGATCAACTTGGGAAACAGACCTAACAGTGGTATGTAATGTTAAGCAGGGTGGGACTTTTTTTTTTTTTTTTACTGTTTTCTCTTTTAGAATGCTAAAGTAATCAAGTGCCTTTGATTAAGTCTTGCTAAGTGTGAAGCCCCAGGCCCACACCTTTTTGCTAATTAGGTGTGAAGTCTTCCAGCCCTAAGAAAGGTATATAAACTCAGAGGTCAGCATTTTGTTTGAGGCTCTCACTCACTGGAAGGGTGTTGTGTGGTTTGACCAGACAAGACTCTGAGTAGCCATTGTTAAGGAGCCCCACCCCCGTCCCCCTTTGGAAAAAAAAATCTGGATGTTGGTGCTTCTCTGGTAACTATGTATATTGTGATTTGGTTAGACAGAAACGTTTATCTGTTTACATTGTCTCTGTTTGTAATTTCTGTTTGTATTTGCTCTGAAGTTGAGGATGCTGGCTTTTCCTCCTGAACTAAGTGAATGATATATGTATGTTTGATTAAAGTGAGATTGTAAACCCCTTAAAGTTGTTTTCCTTAGAAAAACAGATCAAAGAACCTGTGCTGGCAGCAGCTCTGTGTGCTGGTGTTGTTGGTCTTTCACCTCCACAGCAGCTGCAAGAAACATTGTTGTTACATGGTATTGCTGTCTCAAAGGGTATACAGTTATATAACTCTTCGGGCATAATTCCAGATAGCTCTCTAAAATGTCTGGATCAGTTCAAAGTTCCAGCAACAATGTATTAGTGTCCCAGTTTTTCCACAACCCCTCCAATATCTGGTATTTCCCCATCTATCATTTTAGCCAATCTGTTAGGTGTGAGACATTTCAAAGTTGTTTAATTTGCAATTCTCTAATCAATAATGACTTGGAACATTTTTTCATATGGTTATATATAGCTTTGATTTCTTCATTGAAAATCTGCCAACAATTCAAAAAACTATTCATATTGATCAGATTGAATTTATACCAAAAATGCAAAGATGGTTCAACCTTAAAAAAAGGAAAAACATAATAGGCTGCATTAATAGCAAAATTAGCTTTAAAATCACATATTATATCAATAGCTGCATTAAAACCCTTTGACTCAATACAGCCTTTATGTTAAAAATCTCCAAAAATCAGAGGAATACATAAACTCTTACTTAATATAAGTAGCCCTCATCTAACAACAAGTACTAGGAATATCTAGATACAAGAAAAAAAGAATGGAGGGAAATATACAGTTATTAAAAATAACGTAGAATGTAAATGGGATATGAGCTCACCCTTAAAACAAAAGTGGATAGCAGAATGAATTAGAAAAATCAGACTCTCAGACAAGGCAGAAGAAAAAATAGATCTAAGAGATAAGCAGGAAAATACATTTTCTGAAAAGGTACCATAGGCAATGAAGTAATATCAGGACTAAACATATACACACCAAATGGTAGAACACTCAAATTTTTAAAGGAAAAGTTAAATCAGTTACATGAGGAAATAGACAGTAAAACTACACTACTAGCAGACCTCAACTTTTCCATCTCAGGACTAGAAAAATCCAATCATAAAATAAATAAGAAAGAAATTAAGAAGATGAAAAGAATTTTAGAAAAGCTAGTTACTAAGGGGATTTGTTCTGTGAAGTTTGCATTCAGTCAAAGGGATACACTTGAGGACCTAGAGGGCCACATATGACTTTGAGGCCACAGGTTCCTCATCTCAGTACATCCTCTCACCCCTAACTCAGGTCGGAAACTTGACCTATGGTGAGTTCTTCTTTACCCTCCAACCCACATCCAATCAATTTTTCTAGTCTTCTGGGTTCTTCATTGGAAATGGCTCTCACATCTTTTGCTTCTTTTTATTGTCACCAAAGTTGAGACCCTAACTTTCCCCAAGCTTGAATTATAGCCAACACTCCCTATTTTCTTTCATCTCTTATCTTTCCTGACCACATTTATCAGGTAAATCCTCCTAAGGAATACCTTTGGTCTTCCTCCCTCATAATTTTCATTGCTACCTAGTGAATAATTAAATATAATAAATAATATTGCTCTACCAAACAAGACTTTGCTTTAGCAACTCGGGAATTTTTTGCAAAGCATATTTCAAAAGAGCTGAAAACCATTCAAAATGCATTCACTTTTATAAAAAGCTTCAAGCTATAAAGTCTGTGCTTTTAAAAAAAGTTGGCCAAGACTCACAAGTTACAGTGAACCCCATATGATGTTCTGATCACTTTGCAAATACATTTGAGCTAAGGCCTCTCAGATCCACAAAATGATACCAAAAGCTGCCAAATGCCTAGCCCATAATGATCTTTTAGAATTAATGAGAGTGGGCCATTTGGGTCTATAGCTTTTTTTTGGTCCCTGAACCAATTTCTATTTTCATTACACTATGGTTAGTAAAAAGAGTACTTCTGCCTCTCTATATTTGTCTGTATCCGTGTCCTACTACAATTTTTGTAAAACATTTTACAATTTTTATTGAAGTTCCAAATAGTAGGATAATGTGTGTATTCTTTTGCTGTCTCCTCTACAAGACTCCGTATGTATTTTACCTCTGATTTCTCTGGACATTTGTTCAGTTCCATATTTCTCTTTTTATCTTTCTAACAGAGGGATATTGAAGTTTCCTGTCATTACTGAGTTACAATCTATGGCTTCTTGAAGCCCTGATATTTCTTTTATGAATGTGGATGCTAAAGCATTTGGAACATCCAAATACACTGATACTCATTTTTGTCTGAATATATCAGTATAATACAGTTTCCTTGTTTGTCCCTTTTTATTTTGTGAATGTCTGTTTTGCCTTGCCTGATAGTATGATGGCAATTCTTACTTTTTTGGATTCACTTGAAGTATAATATTAAAAAAAAACTTCCATCCCCTCACTTTTATTTTGTTTTTGTTTTTTAAATGTGTTTCTTGTAAGCACCAGATTATAGGTTTTGTTTTCCTATCCAATCTGTCATTCTTAAGTGTTATTGGATTGTTTAATTCATTCACATTTAAAGTTATAGGTGGTTTATATTTTCCTACATCTATCTTTAAAATTGGGTTTTTTTCAAAATATGTTTCCTCTTCTGCTGTATACAGAATACTCCTACATTTTATACTAGTCTTTTTTTTAAAGTGGCCCTTTTCCCACTGGCTCTCTTCCCCTCATCTCTAATCCCCTCTTCTTTTTTTTATCCCTTTCTCTTTAGAATGTTGTTTATTGATTGCTCTTTCCTGCTTTTATTTGGTCATATATTATATATCACTATGTACTATATATATTACTATGTATTATATATTATATATAATATTATTATGTATCATATATCATAAATATATATTATTTGGTCACACACACACACTTAGTCTTTTTGTCTTCTCTCCCTCCCCCCACCCCCGCCAATCAAATTCGAGGTATCCATTCTCAGTTCTTCCTCTAGACGCCTTTTGCTAGAGCATTGTAGGCACTGAACAATGAAATGTGCTTGAAAACACCATACATAAAATACACTATTTAATATGTATGTATCAAATAACATTGGATCAAAGGATCCAGAGAAAGGCTCTTAACGGTTTATTGTGGAATAGACACCTTTGGCAGTCTGATAAAGAATTCAGAATATATTATTATTATTATTATTAGCTCCTTCTCAGAATAATATTTTAAATGCATAAAATTCACAGTATTACAAAAAACAAACTATATTGAATTACAGTTATCAAAAGATGTTTTAAAATACAATTTTTGACACCTGGGAGCCAAGATAGGGGAGTAAACAGGAAATGTCCTGAACTCTCCCAAATTCACCTCCAACAACTATAACATGATGCCTCAAAACAAATTCTGGAAAGGCAGAACCAACAAAAAAAGGAAATGAAATAATTTTCCAACCCAAGACAATGTGGAAAAAGGGCATGAAAGGTCTGTCTGACTTGTGTAAAAGAAAAGCACAGTCCAGAGCAGGCAAGGCCCTGGCGAGCCAGCAGCAGGCACTGCCTCAAGAAGCCAGCAGGAGGCATTGAGCCCAAGCAAAGGTCAGTGACCAAGACCAGTCATCCTCCTCGACAAGCTCAAATGCAGCAGCAAGCAAGTAACCAAGACCCCTCCTCCCCCAAGCCCCAGCACATCACCAGGCCCCTCAGCAGGAACTAGTGAAGTACCAAGCAAGAGGCCAAGCCCCCAACCCCCATATCTTCAGCACAGCACCAGGCAAACAGCCTGGCCCCAGCACAGGACCAGGTCCCCCCACAAGGCAAGACAAAACATCAGCTACCCTCTCCTGTGCGCCACCCCCCCCAGGTGCCAAGGCAGCACCAGCCCTCCCTCCCCCAACTAAGGGCCCCAGCGCGACACCAGTGAAGAGACCAAGCACTTTAGCCTCTAGAGCCCCAGAGCAGGGCCAGGAGAATGAGCAGAACCCCTGTGGTCCACACAGGAGCAGGCTAACAGCCAGAGCCTGCAGGCCCCAGCACAAGAAGCCCATTCCACCCCAGGAACAGAGCTTGACTTTAATAAAATGGGCTGTAAAAGATGAGGAAAAACAGAACCTGACCACAGGAAGTTATTATGGTGACAGGGAAGATGAAAATACAAACTCAGAAGACAAAAATAATGTTAAAACACCTACAATCAATGAGACTTGGTCTCAAGCCCAAAAAACTCCTAGAAAAGCTCAAAAGGGACTTCAAAAATCAGAGAGGTAGAAGAAAAATTAGAAAAAGAAACAAAAATGATTCAAGAAAATCATGAAAAAAAGAGTCAACAACTTGATAAAGTAAAAAAAATGGAAAAAGATACACAAAATTATATTGAAGAAAACAATTCCTTAAAAAGTAGAATTGGCCAAATGGAAAAGGAGGTTAAAAAAGCTAAAGAAAATAATTCCTTAAAAATGAGAATTGGCCAAGTGGAAGTTAATGACTCCATGAGACCTCAAAACAAAATCCAAAGAATAAAAGAAGATGTAAAACATCTCACTGGAAAAACAACTGACTTGGAAAATAGATCAGGAAGAGATAATTTAAGAATTATTGGACTACCTGAAAGAAATGATAAAAAAGAAACCTGAATATAATACTTCAAGATATTATCAAAGGAAACTACACTGAAATCCTAGAACCAGAGGGTAAAATAGACATTAAAAGAATCCACTGATTATCTCATGAAAGAGATCAAAAATGAAAACTCCCAGGAATATTACAGCTAAATGCCAGAACTCCCAAATCAAGGAGAAAATATTGCAAGCAGCCACAAAAAAAAAAAAGTCAAATATCATAGAGGTACAGTAAGGATTACACAGGATTTAGCAGCTTCTACACTAAAGGATCTGAGGACAGAGAATATAAAATGGAAATGGAAAACAAAGGAGTTTGAACTACAACCAAGAATCACCTACCCAGCAAAATTCAATCAATGAAATGGAGGACTTCGAAGGTTTCCTGATGAAAAGACTACAGCTAAACAACAACAAAAAAATGATCTTCAAACACAAGACTCAAGGGAAGTATAAAAAGGAAAGGAAAAAACATAAGAGATTCAATCAGTCTAAACTGTGAGCATCCCTATACAGGAAGATAACACTTGTAACTCCTTAGAATTGTACCACTATTGGTGCACTTAGGAGTATACATAGACAGAGGGTGTGGATAAAAGGTACCTCTGATGGGATTATATTCCCCTCCAAAAAAAGAAAGAAAATTAAGGGGTGATAAAGAGAATTACACTGGGAACTAAAGGAAGGGAGAGGTAAAATGGGGAAAATTATCTCACAAAAGATCTATTACACTGGGAGGAGCAGATGGGGGGGGGCATCACTTAAACCTTAATCTCATCAGAACTGGCTCAAAGGGGGAATAACACAATCAGCTGGGTACAGAAATCTACTTTACCCTATAGGAAAGCAGAAGGGGAAGGGGTTAAAAAAAAAAGACAAGAAGGAGAGACTAACAAAAGGGACAGATTAGGGAAGGTGGTGGTCAGAAGGAAAACAATCATGAGGAGGGAAAGAGTGAAAGACAGAAGGATAAACAGGAGGAAAAACAGGATGGAGGGAAATACAGTTAATAATGATAACTGTGAATGTGAATGGGATGAACTCACCCATAAGATGGAAACGGACAGCAGAGCAGATTAAAAACCACAATTCTACAATATGTTGTTTACAAGAAACATACTTGAAGCAGAGTGAAACATACAGAGTAAAAGTAAGGTGCTAGAGCACAATCTCTTATGCTTCAACTGAAAAATAAAAAAAGGAGGGGAACAACCATAATCTCAGAAAAAAAACAAAAGCAAAAATAGATCTAATTAAAAGGGGTAAGGATGGAAACTACATCTGGCTAAAAGGTGCCACAGACAATAAAGTAGTATCAATACGGAATATGTATGCTATAAGTACTATGTCATCCAAATTCTTAAAAGAGAAGCTAAGTGAGTTACAGAAGGAAATAGTAAAACTATATTAGTGAGAGACTTCAACTTTCCCCTCTCAGAACTAGATAAATCTAAACACAAAATAAACATGAAAGAAGTTGAGGAGGTAAATAGAATTCTAGAAAAGTTAGATATGATAGACCTCTGGAGAAAACTGAATGGAGATAGAAAAGAATATATCTTTTTCTCAGTGGCACATGGCACCTATATAAAAATAGATCATATATTAAAATTAAATGTAGAAAGGTAAAAATAGTAAATATATCCTTTTCAGATCATAATGCAATAAAAGGCAGTGAAAAGACAGACTAAAAATTAATTGGAAACTAAACAATCTAAGCCTGAAGAATGAGTGGGTCAAAGAAACAATCTCAATAATTTCAGTAAAGAAAATGATAATAATGAGACAACATACCAAAATTTATGGAATGCAGCCAGAGCAGAAATTAGGGGAAATTTTATTTCTCTAAATTCTTACATCAACAAAACGGAGAAAGAGCAGATGAGTCAGGCATGCAAACAAAAAACTAGAAAAAGAACAAATTTAAAATCCCCAACTGAACACCTATGAAAATGGTCTCTCAACAGAACAGAATAAAAATGTAAGGACAGTTAATAAGGATTGATGCCTAAGGTAAAAAAAAAAAAAGGGGAGGGGAATTAAGTGAACATCGAAGAGTTCAAGTCACCTACCTCAAAGAAACTACATTCTAAATTAGTGAAGAGGCAGGTATGATTGCTGAGTCATTACCAGTAATCAATGAAAAATATAGAGAATGAGGAGGGCTATAAGGAAGGCAGTATTAGGAAAGGGTAAATCCTGCCCTGATTTTCAAAAAAGAAAGAAAATGGAAATAAGCCAGCTTATCATTAAATTAATTACTGACAAGACTTCTAGAAAATGTTACTGAACACTGAAAACAGATCATGTCAATCTAACTTTTTTATTTCCTGACGGGTTTTCTAAATTATCAGATTAAGCTTACCAAGAATTTAGCAAAGCATTTGTTAAACACTCTCATACTTTTCTTGTAGAAAAGATGGAGAGATGTAAATTAACCAATGGCACAGTTGGGTAAATTCAGAATTTGATTGTGTGGCTGGAACTAAAGAGCAGCAGTTAACAGGAAGGTATCGACTCATAAAAAGGTTTCTAGTGACAGGCAGCCTTGGTCCTTTGCTACTGAATATAACAATGACTTAGGACCTGGTTTCCAATTCTGTTCATTATACTTACAAGCTCTGTGACCTTGGGCAAGTCAGTAAACATCCCTAGGTTTTCTGTCAAGCGAGAAGATTGAACCAGCTAATTTTTGAGGTTCCTTCCAGTTCTAAACTGTGGTGAGCCCCTAGAGCCCATGATCCTGCCATCTAAGCATAAAGGAAGAAAATACTGATGAGAGTACCAGGAAAATTCAATCTTGTAGAATAATGAGATTTCCCAATGATGAATTTCCTAGGGAAGGAAGACATGATACAGAAGTTTAAAGAAGTCCAAAAGCAGTGTAGCTGGTACAAAATGGGAGAAGACTGTTGTGTCCTCCACCCCACCTCTTTAAATAGAAGTTCTGAAGCCCATGGCCCTGCCTGGCCCTGCCCTCCAACCAGAAAGTCCAAGCAAAGGTGAAAAGAGCTCTGGTGAGATGCAACTACCAGGTAGATTCAATCTTGCAGGATGAGATTTCCCAGGAAGAAAGGCATAATAGAGAGGTATCCTCGTGTATGGTTAGACTTGACTCTTGAACAATCATCTATCACATTTAGAAATCTCTGAACAATTCCAAGGTTTGAGCCAACTGTTACTACAATAGAGATTACGCTTTATAAATAATGTCTCTTCAAAGTGGATTTTGTGCTAGATCCCTCTATGATGGTGACGCCTGGGCCTTGAATCACAAAGTCCTGAGTTCAAATTCAGTCTCGGGCACTTACAAGGGATCCTAGGCAAGTAACTTCACCTGTCTACCTCAGTTTCCTCCAATGTAAAATGAGAATAACAACAGTACCAAATTCTCAGGATTATTGTAAGAATCAAATGAGAATATCTGTGAAGTGCCTGGCATGTAGCAGACACTTCAAAAATGTTTCTTTCCTTCTGTCCTTGATTTGAAACACCAGAAGTGCAAAGCTCTTTCTGCTGTTATATCTTTTAAGGGATATATGACTTAGATATATGGATACGAAACACACTGTTGAACAACAATCGGGGGAAGAGAGGGTAAGTTTTTATTTACAGGACACTGCAAGACAGGAAACTCCACACAGAAATAAGGACCCTACTGAGGACAGAAGTTTCATACAGTACGTACACACTCCAAACCATTCAAGTATGCATTAGTGCTACATTAAAAGTCACGTTTAATTGGAGCTATGCCCAAAAGACTATAAAACCGTGCATACCTTTTGAACTAGCAATACCACTAAGTCTGTATCCCAAAAGAGACGAAAAAAGAAAAAAGGAAAGGACCTATAAGTACAAAAATATTTATAGCTGCCTTTTTCTGGGAGTAAAAACTTAGAAACTGAGAGGATGCCCATCAGTTGGGTAATGGCTGAACAAGTCATGTTATGTGGTTATGATGGAACACTATTGTACTGTGAGAAAAGATGAGCAGGATGCTCTCAGAAAAACCTGGAAAGACTTGCATGGGCTGACGCAAAGTAAAACGTACTGTGTACAAAGCAATACTGTGAGATGATCAGGTGTGAAAGACTTAGCTGTTCTCAGCAATACACTGATCTAAGATGACTCTGGAGGACTCATGATGAAAAATGCTACCCATCCCCAAAGAAAGAACTGATGGTATCTGAATACATATTGAAGCATACTTTGTTTAAACTTTATTTTTCTTGAGGCTTTTTTGCCTACATTTTCTTTCACAACATGACTGTTACAGATATATTTTGCATTGACTACACATGTATAATCTGTATCAAATTGCTTGCCTTCTCAATGGGGGGGGGGGAGAGAATTTGGAACTCAAGGTTTTAAAAACAAATGTTAGAAGTTGTTTTTACATGTAACTGGGGAGAAATAAAATACTAAATAATCCATAAAGTAATAAAATAAAAGTCACATTTAAAAAAATATCTTAGCAGAAAGACAGTAAGACAAAATTATACCAAAAATAAGGCATATAAGACTTGAAGGTTCAACTATAAAATCTAAAAGCTAAAAGTCCTAGGTGTGCTAAATTGAATTGGGAAAGTACAGCCATCAGAGGTAATCTTTAAAGGAATATTGTTCAGGCACTGTGCTAACCACTGGGAATACAAATGAAAAGCAAAAACATCCCTTGCCCTCAAGAAGCTTATGTTTTTAAAAACAAAAATTTATCAATCTTTTGTTTTCTACATCACCAAAATTTCTCCCAGTATTCCTTCCACTTTCCCTCCCAGAGAGCCATTCTTTTAACAAATAATATTTTAAAGGAAAAAAATCAATAAAATTGATACATCAAAAAACTCTGAAAACGTGTAAGAAGATTACCTTCTAAAGTGGGAAACAACAGGTACATAAGACACTGGAAGCTGCAAGGATCAGAAAAAAACTTTATCATGTTGCCAAAGCCAAGAATAAATGAGAGATTCTAAGAGAAAGAAGAGAACAGGGAGAGCCCTCTAGGCATAAAGGACACCTAATGCAAAGGCATGCAATCAGAAGATGGAGAATCCTATGTGAGTAACCACAAGCAGATCAGTGCTGCTGGATAAGTGTATGAGTTGAATAGAGTGGAGTAAATTGCTAGAAGACTGGAAAGGGAGGGAGCTTTCAGGTTGTGAAGAATGTTAAAAGCCAGAAGAGTTAATATTTGATGCTAGAGATAACAGGAAACCACTGGAGTTAAAAGGAGGCAGGAGTAAGGGAGAGAGGCAGTGTAAAACAGTCAACCCTGACCGTTGGGAAAATCACGTTGGCACCTATACTGAAGATGGATTAGAGTGGGAAGAACATTGAGGCAAACAGAGCAATTAGAAGTCTACTGCAGTAGCCCAGGCAAGAGTGAATAATGGCTAGATCCAGTATGATGGTTGGGTGAGTGGAAAGAAGGGGACACGTAGGAGAAATGTTGTTAAGTAAACAACTTGACAACTGACTGGATATGTGTGGTAATCAAGGGAGAGGAGCTGAGGATAACACCAAGACTGTTTACCTTCATGACTGGAACGACTGTAGCAATCTTTTACAGTAATAAAGAAGTCCAGAGGAGGGGTAGGTTTGGGGTGATAAGATAATAAGATCTCTTTTGGCCACGATGAGTTTGAGTTATCTGTGGAACATTGAGCTGGAAATGCATAGTAGGCAGACAATCATGCAGATCTGGTAAATTTAAGCAGAAAAGACTAGGGCTGGCCAGATAAATAGATATGGAAATCAATTTCTAAGAAGTAAGTCTAGACAGGTGGACCAACGACAGATTCCAAAGGGTTTTACATGTCAAACGATAGTTTGCTTTTTACTCTAGAGAGCACTGGAGCTTCATGAGCAGGGGAGTAACATGGTCACTCACACTTTAGGAACACAAATTTGGCAGGCATATGAAGGATGACTGGAAAGAAGAGAAACCGAAGACACAGAGACCAACTATGAGGCTATTGAAATAGTCCAATTAAATGGTAATAAGAGTCTGAATTAGGGTGTTGACTGAATGAATGGAAAGGTGAAAAAAACAAGAGACATTATAAAGGCAGACAAGTTTTAGCAACTTAAGTCTGTGCAGTGGAGGATGAAAAAAAAAATGAAGAGCTAAAGATAATTCTGAGTTTGCAAACCAGAATGTTGATAATATGGAAAAACGTTGGTAATCTTGGAAAAAAAACAGAAAAGTTAGGAAAATGAATGCATTTACAAGGGAAGACTAAGTTGCACTTTGGACATGTTTAGCTTTTGATATATATGGGACACCCAGGTAGAGTGGCCCTGCAGGCAGCTGGTGACAGAAGACTACAGCTCAGGATGGAGATTTAGATTAGATCTGAGAGTCACCTACATAGAGACACTAACTGAACCTGTGAGAGCTGATGGGTTAATAGACACAGAGAGAAGAAAAAAGGCCCAGGACAAATCCCTAAAGAAAAACCATTACTTAGGGAACAGGAGATGGATAATGAGTCAATAAAACAGACTAAGAAATGGCCAGAGCTAGAAAGAGAACAAGAATAATTTCATTTGAAAAGTAATTTCATAAAACAGTATCCAGGAGCAAGGGGGTAGTAAACAGTGTAAAATGCAAGGAAGTCATTACGAATAAAGACCGAAAAGGGCCATTTGATTTAGCAAATAAGAAATCACTGATGATCTTGGAGACAACAGTTTTAAGCTGAGTGATTAAGAACATGAGTCAAAAGGCCAGGGGATTGAGACAAAAGAAGAAAAGAGGCAATGCATACGGAAAGGCTTTGCTTGGAGTTTGGCTGTGAAACGATAGAGATAAAGTATCACAGGGCTGAATGAAGCTGGGGTTTTTTTTTTGTTTTTATTTCTGTTTTGATTTTTTTTTTCAGTATTTTTTTGGATCTCCTTTAGCAAGTCATTGACTTGTTTTTCATGGTTTTCTTGCATCCTTCTCATTTCTCTTCCCAATTTTTCCTCTACTTCTCTAACTTGCTTTTCCAAATCCTTTTTGAGCTCTTCCATGGCCTGGGACCAGTTCATGTTTTTCTTGGAGGTTTCTGTTGTAGGCTCTTTGGCTTTATTAATTTCTTCTGTCTGTATGTTTTGGTCTTCTTTGTCACCAAAGAAAGAATGCAAAGTCTGAGACTGAATCTCGGTGCGTTTTCGCTGCCTGGCCATATTCTCAGCCAACTAACTTGACCCTTGAGTTTTTCAGTGGGGTACGACTGCTTGTAGATTACAGAGTTCTATGTTCCACGTTTGGGGGGGAGGTGCCAGCTCTGCCACACCAGCACTGCTCCTTCCCCAACCCCCAACCCGAACTGGACTTAGATCTTCGGCAGGCTGTGCACCCCTGCTCTGATCCGCCACTGAATTCCTCCCACCAGGGGGGCCTGGAGCCGGAAGTAACAACAGCTGTAGCTGCCCCACCTCCGCTGCCCCTGGGGCTGGAAGCCAATCCGCAAACTCCTTCCACTCCCGCAGCTTTTCCCACTAACCTTCTCCGCAGTCTTTGGTGTTTGTGGGTTGAGAAGTCTTGTAACTGCCGCAGCTCACTGAATCAGGGCGCTAGGGCCCCCTCCGCCCGGCTTCTGGTCTGGATGGTCCACGCCGCTCAGGCTGGGCTCTGCTCCACTCCGTTCCCAGCTCCCAGCTCCGAGCTCCGTGTGGGATAGACCTCACCCAGAGACCATCCAGGCTGTCCTGGGCTGGAGCCCTACTTCCCTCTGCTGTTTTGTGGGATCAGCCGTTCTATAATTGGTTCAGAGCCATTTTTATAAGTTTTTGGAGGGTCTCCGTAGGGAGCTCACATTATTCCCTGCTTACCAGCTGCCATCTTTCTGTTTTGATTTTTAAGATAGGTGAAACCTATCTGGTGTTTATAGGCAACAGAAAAAGAACTAGTAGAAAAAGAACATTAGGAATGTGAAGAGATGCCTGAGGTACCTGGCTGCCAGGACGGACACCAGGGTGGTATCAAGGGCACAAACAGAGGAACTGGCCTTCACCAACAGATACAAAAATATCTTCGTTCACCTCTCATCAGAAAATGGAGCAAAGGAGAGGAGAATATATTCCATACTTGTACTTTTTCAATATATTTCAGTCACATATGAAGCCTTTAGGTGTAACGGTTTCTCTTTAAAAGTTTGCCTTCTAAATGGCCCGCTATATTAACTTTACTATTACATAAATATCTTAGTATTTTTATAAAAATATCTCATGCAAATTAAATTCGAATAAAATTCAATTTTTATATCCAACTTACAATTTGATGCTTCTACAATCAAAAATTCTCTATCAGAAGACACAAAGTGGCCTTATAAAATCTTGTTCACCAAAAAAAAAATAAAAAAAAAAAAATTAAAAAAAAAATTAAAAAAAAAAAAATCTTGTTCACCGTATTAAATAAAATGAAAATAACAAAAACATTTGGCCTTCGACACCCCTGAATTCTAACCTAGGCCCTCAATTAAAGCCTATATTCATGTATACATAATCAAACATAGATAGATATAGATACAGATATAAAACAACTTAAAGATTCTCTTGAAGATTGTTCAAATTGTGCTACAGAACAATAACTATAATTGAATGGCACTACAAATCACTTAAACTCTCGAGGGTCATATACCAAGCCAACACTGGATTTTTAATAAAAGTGGTATGCTGTGTTTTATATCACATTTTTGTACATAATAGAATTGAAAATTTTTTCAAATCACAGACTATCCATTATCAGGACGTGCTTGGTGTTGCAAACTAAAAGCAGTTACCATAACGTTCTTCAAAGCCAGCAAGTTTTCCTTGCTAGATGTGCAAGCATATAATCTCCCACATTACCTGCCATTTTCTTTACCCTAAGAACATAGGATCCAAGTAAGGGATTCTTCAGCATAATTCTGACGCTCAAAAATAATTCCAGAAAATATCAGTTATTTATTTATTGTATGACATCGCAGTGACTGCTTCGAAAATCACAGATATTATACTCAAACATGCCAGTTTACTGTACAGAGTTAAAAACCAGGTTTCTTGAACAAGTTCAAAATATATATGCATCAGTAAGAATAAATGCACGTTTGTCCTTTTGATTAAGTTATGCCAATAAGCTTTATTTCAGTAAGTACTTAGTACTTCTAACTGAAAAGCCAAGTTCACATCCTAGGGGAAAAACATAGAAAAAAAAAATTTAAACATTAATACAAAAGAGATGGACACTAAAGGAACAGCAGGCAGATACAACAAACCGTCCAACAGGAGAAGCAGACATCTATTCTGTTGATTGAGAAACCCTTAGTGAGGGATGAGCTGCCATGTTCAATTCACACATTTAGAATCTTACTCCAAAGCCTGCATAAAGCAGATACTGAAAAAGGATTCTGAGCAAAACAAACTGTCTGGCATGTTGCTACATGGCATGCTCCTACAGTCAACTGTGGTCCCCATGATTAAAGCTGATGCAACATATAAAACATCCTATCAGGTCCCAAAAGGGAACAATGAAAGTTTGATGTATTGGGGTATAACTCAAAGGAAAGATAAAAGTCCAATTTCTTAGTTGTTCCCACTCTAAATACAAGCCTGTATTTTTTATATATTGTTCACAATACAATATTTAAAGAACATTTGCAGCCAAAATTAATCTTAAAGACATTGCATACTCTTTGGGTACTTCAATATTTAACCCTAACAATAAATGCCAAAATTTTAACTCTCTAAAATAATAATTTTGGTGAATGTTATTTTTCCAGTAAAACAGTACCTTTAAAGAATATATGCTTTTATGTAAATGTTTGAAATTTTCTAAGTTTTCCACAATAGTAACCAATTATTTTAAATAATAAAAAAGCGCATTAGATGACACACACACAAAGACACATTTAGTTAACAAATGTTATCTTAATAATGCAACACTGATTTAACTCTTAGTACTTCTACTGTGGGGAAAAAGTAAATAAGCCTTTAGGAGAAGAAAGATTATGAGGATAATTTGAAGTTATGTTTCAGTTAGGGTTTTTAAATCACTTGGTGACATTTAAAACTTAATGTGTGTAAAATTTTTCTGGAATTAACAGTTCTAAAGAGCTTTTCTAATCCTATTCATTCTTTCAAAAGAAATAAAACAAGTCACTGAATAAACAATGCTTAAAAGACAAATCATCAATGTTACTTAAATGTTCAAAATCTAAAAAGTATTGTGCAGCAGTCCTAAAATTACAATAAACTGCCACTTACATTTTTAATCTGTTTTCACAGAAATCTACATTAAATTCGCTGAAGACAAAATACTCTTCTTAGCTTCATTTTTTAAAGGAACATGTAAGAGGGGAGAGTTCTAATAAGGATAGGAAAGAAATTTTCAGCAGGGCTACAGGAGAACAGATTTTGATATACAAAAATGGATATAAAACCACCCTCCTCTTCGATCAAGAGTATTTCATTGGAGTATAAGAATAAGACAGAGCTTATATTAAATAATATTTACAAATATCAAAGGGATAAATGCTCCCCCCAAAACCACAATGGGTGGACAGAGTTGAAATACATGAAAAGATGTTGATTTAATACTGTTCTTTGTCACAAATTTAAATATAATTTGAGATCTGTAATTGCTATAGACTAATTTTTGGATACAGAATTTTTAAATATGTAAGAACCCAAAATTCTTTAGGAAAAGAAAGGATTCTTTTTAAAAGACTTTTATATTTTATAATATAAACTCTTTGAATACACATATTATATAAATTCAACATGATTTCCCTAAGTAGTCTGTAATCCTATGAACTTCCAAAAAGAAATTAATTTTTAGAAACAAACCTCTTAACAGCATCCTTCTTCTGAATATCTATTCCATCCCACCATTTTGAAAAATAAGAGATTTCAGACCACATAAATTTTCTCCTTCTGTCTTCATTCAGCTTTACCACCATGTTATTAAGAATATGCTGGGTCTGGTCTCTAAAGTAGTCATTGAAAGTCTTTAGCCAACCTAAATTGAGACACAAATATACCACACAAATCTGGTTTCAGTAAAATCACATTATTTCACTTTTGAAGGACATCTTTAATAAATTTTCAATGCAAAAAGGTTATATAATTTAAATTTTTAAAATAGTTCCTAATTGATAAGATTGCTAAGATTAAATCTGACAACTGACCAAAAGGCACACATGTAGCCTGGAAATGATAAATCATTACTTAAAATAAATACTGAAATGAGATGCCTAAGTTGAAGACTAGTCAAAAACAATACAATGCAATTACTATATATGGTCCTGTTATTTCTAAGTTATTGACAGCATTTTTCTCTAATTTGAAAATCTGAGTAGCACAAAGAATCAGTAGTACTGATTTAACAGAACTGGGTAGACATTTTATTCTTTCCCTCCACAAGTAGCACCTAAACTGCTGTACTCCACATGGCATTGCATTAATCAAATAAATGAGACAGAACATCAAATAGAGTAGGATCTTTGCTCTGCTATATCCAAAACTCATTTAAAAGGGAAGATTATGATTTTGTAAGTCAAATTGTACTGTTTGCAAAGAAAATAATGAGTCAAAAAGTGATTCTAAAGGGAATATTTTTTGCCAGTTCAAACAGTGGCTCTTGAAGCGCACAATTACTGACAAGTCAATATTCCTTTTGCTGTAAATGCATATGAATTCAACATAAATTCATAAGTTTTACATTTTTCCAAAAATTATTGGTAATTCAGAACAACAGTTAGATTATTTTTATAAGTTAAAAAAAAGTCCACTTTGGATACACAGAGGGGACAAGGTGACAATCTACCCTAAAATTAGAGAGTTCAGTAGAATGAATGCAAGATTTGGAACCTGGGAATCAAAATCTGACTGCTGCTTAATACTTTCGGCAAGTTCCTTAATGTTATTTTTCTTCACTTATGGACTTGTAAAATGAAGGCACTGGCACATGATCTCTAAGGTCCCTTCTACCTGTAAATCTAAGATGCCATGATCAGTTTAAATTACAGCAATTCATTTCACAGATTAGTGTTCTTTGTCAACCCTTCCACCCCCATTCTGTGACCACATCTCTTTTTCATATGCAAAGTAATTCATGGAACTTCACAGATTTGATATAACAGCCAAGCCTTCAAAAATTATAAAAGTGAGAAAACCCCAAATCACCAAGATCTAATTTTGATAAATGGCCAGGATTTAAGACTAATCAAGTGCTATACAAATATTCAACTATTAAGCTACACAAATGCTGTAAAAGGACAATAATATAAGTCAATCTAACATGTTATCAAATATTTCAACCCAATTTATTTGTGTTACTTTAGCCAGGTAATTTATTGTCCAGGCTGCCAAAACACTAAAATATCCTTGTTATTTCAAAATTAACATTACAAACCAATAAAATGGGATTCTTCTTGAATCAAGATTTTTCTAAATTGAAAGAGTTAAAATGATTTATTCCAAATGTGGTTTTATACTATTTGGTTAGGTCTTCTCATCCCATTAAATTTCCATTACAACTTTTTTAAAAGTCACTTTGCTACTTAAAAAACTTAACAAAGTTTTTTTTTTTTTTAGCATACATCAAACCTGATTGCTAAATTCTTTTACCACTGTGTTCCTTAATAATATAATTAAATATTAAAACAAACCAACCATGAATTCAAATTAAACTAAGCATTGAATTAAACATGAATTCAATTAAAAATGAGATCAAAATAGAACAATATAAAGTGAATACAGAAGGAAGTCTTAAGGCAACAGAAAAGTAAAATCTATACAACAGTATAATTTTGTACTTTAATACAGGCGTAATCCTTTCAAATATAAATGTTATATTTACCTGAGCTATAATTTTTTAATCCACTAAGTCCTTTTCAGAAAAGGGTTTGTGAAAATTCCCAACAAAGAATAAAACCCAATGATTAATTTACTTTACTTTCAACATATTTGCTCTTCAAAAGTCAAACATTTCAAACATATTTCACTATCTTATGCAAACACATTTCCAATATATGTGAAACACAGATTTTTTTTTCAACTACGAAACTAGTCTGTAACTGACACTAATAGACTCATCTACTTTTTTATGTAAGTTATCTTTTATTGAACCTACAACATAACATAATCCAAAATCTTTGATTTGGAATAGGCTTTTAAAACAAATTAGTATAAAACTGCAATTCTCTATTTAAAAGAGCCAACCCAAAAGGTGCTATTTTGTGAAAAGAACTGAATAAATGTTTATGATATAAATTATGTATGGTTCTTGACCAATGTTCAAACTGTGGTTTAGAAACCATAGTTATAGAAACAACAATACATTTGTCGTTTTTGTTTTTCAGTTGTCTCCAACTTGTGAACCCATTTGAGGTTTGCTCAGCAAAGATACTATAATGGTTTGTCATTTCCTTCTTAGCTCATTTTACAGATGAGGAAACTGAGGCAAACAGGGTTAAGGGACTTGCCCAGGGTCACACAGCTGGTAAGTGTCTGAGGCCAGATTTGAACTCAAGAAGATAAAGCTCCCTGATTCTAGGCCTGATGCTCTATCCACTGTGCAACCCTACCTGATGTACCACCTACCAGCCCCTACAATAGATTAGATATATAGGGAACATGAGGGTGAAGAGTAGAGAATGACAGAAACATTGTAAACCTGGGTCACTGGGAAGATGATATGCCCTTGTCATTAATAATAAGAACTAATATGTATAAGAAGATGGCAAACCATTCCAGTATCTTTGCCAAGAAGACCCCAGACATGGTCACAAAAAGCTGGATGTGACTGAAAAATAATTGAACATTATCCCCACTGTACCTAAAAGTAATAATGAGGCAGAGAAAGGTTAATCAACTTGGTCAAAGTTGGTGTCTTAAGCAGGATTTGAACCTGGGTCTTCCTGACTCCAGATCAAGTAGTCTATCCATATACACTATACCACCTACCTATCAAATAAAGAAGTTCATAAAAGGGGAGGTTTTGGGGAAAATAGTAAGTTCTGTTTTGGGTATGTTTAATTAAACGTGCATTTGGAACATTCAGTTCAATTTGTCGAAAAAGCAGTTTGCAACACATGGCTGGAACTCGAGGGAGAAGTTAAGGACTATGTCATCTGCACCACAGCAAACTGAATACATGAGAATGGATGAAGTCACCAAGCAAAATAATATGTAGAGAAAAGAGGGTCTAGCACCAAGGCAGGAGGGACATCAGTGGTTAGAGTCACATGGCAGTGGGCATGACTTGGATTTGGCAAACGAGAATGAGAGGAAATAGTTGGAAAGTAGATGTGCCAGGAGACAGTGATGTCATGGAAACCTAGAGAAGAAAGAGTATCCAGAAGGGTTATTTCAAGTGCTGCAAAGAGGTCAAGGAAAAAAAAAATGAGGATTTTGAGATAAGGCAATTAGATTGGGCAAGTAAGTGATCAGTAGTATACCTGACCAAAATGGCACCCTCAACAGATGTAGGAAGATCAGGTCCCCAACACCTACTCCAGGAAAAAAAAATATAGCAACAGGACAAATATTGACCATGAAATATAATAAGAAACTTAGAGTAATTTACTATTTCCACACTGAAATGTATAGAGTCAGCCAGAAGTCCACAGGAAATAAGAAAACTAGCCACCAGCAAGGCAGCAACTTCCCAGCAAGACCAGAGACACATATAGCCAGATACAAGATCCAGGGCAACGAGAACAATGTTCATAAGCAAACAAGCATTTAATTGCCTACTCTGTGACAAGTACTGTGCCAGGTGCTGGGGATGTGCACAGGAAAAAAAAAGTCCCTGTTCTCAAAGAGCACATAATCTAATGGGGGAGAAAACATGAAAAAAACTATCCACAAACAAGATACATACACAGAATAAATTGGAGAAAATAAACAGCAGGAAAGCACTAGTATTGTGGAAGATCAGCAAAGACTTCTTACGAAGACAAGACTTTAGCTGAGACCTGCAGGAAGTCAAGGAAGGCAGGGGGTCGAGAAGATGAGGGAGAGAATTTCCAAGTATGAGAGACAGCCTTCGAAAATGCCCTGAAACAAGAGATGAAGGGTCATGCGCAAGAAACAGAAAGGAGGCCAATGTCACTGAACTGCAGAATTACAGAAAGGGGCAAGAAGGGAGGGTGGTGGTAGTGATGGTGGTGGTGGAGAGGTAGAAGAAGACTGCAAAGAGAGGAAGGAGGCAGGTTGTAGAGAGCTTTAAATTTGAATTCCAGAAGATTTTATATTTGATCCTGAAGGCAACAGGAAACTACTGGAGTTTACAGAATAGAGAGCTGGCAAGGTCAGATGTGCAGTTTAGGACGATCATTTTGACAGCTAAGTAGACGATGGAATGGATGAAGGAGAAACTTAAGGCAGGAAGATAAATCATAAAGCTATTCCAAGTCCAGGTGTGATCTAATGGACCTGTACCATGTTGTTCGTACTGTGAAAAGAGAAAAGTGGGCATATATAAAAGCTGTCACAAAAAAATTAGAATTGATAGGACTTGGCAACAGATTCTTAGAGATCAGGGAAATTTTAAGATTTCTTGAAATATGATGTCCGGGTTAATTTTTTTGGCACAATACAGTTCAATGATCTTTAAAATTTTCTCTCCTTGATCTGTTTTCCAGGTAAGTTGTTTTTGCTATGACCTTACATTTTCTGTATTTTGCCTTCCTTTTACTATTCCTTGTTGTCGTTTGAAATCATTAGTGTCTATTTGTTCTACTCAAAATTTCAGAAAGTTTGTTGCTTGGGTAAGGTTTTGTGCTTCTTATGCCAATCTTCTTTCCAATTCTTTCTTCTACAGAGCTCATTTATTTCTCTTCTAATTTTTACTTCCATCACTCTAATTTCATTTTAAACTCTTTTAAAAAAACTCTTGCTTCATCTCTTCCAGGAATTCTAGTTGAATCTGTTGCCAAGCTGTGTTTTACTTTGAGGCTTTGCTTGTAGATGTCTTGTCAATTTTTGATTCTGGGTTTGTATCATGAGCATTCCTGTCACCCTAACAGTTTCCTGTGGCAGGATCTTTATTTGCTCATTCATCCAGCCTAATTCCTAATTTCAGACTTTGTGTTAAGGCCAAGCTCTGTACCTTTCTGAAGGGAATATCTGGGCTGGTCCTGTTGCTATTTTCTTGGGATATTAAGTGTCATATGATTCTAAGATCTCAGGAACAGGTCAGCCTAGGGACTTACAAGGTTTCAGTCCTCCCAAAGTAGTGTGATCCAAAATAAAATCTGATCATTACCCTCCTGATCTGATCTCTGCAAGTTCGTGACTCAAATTTGGAGTGTAAGCAAAACAACTGTGGGCTTGCCCTGTTGGAGTTCTAAGACTGTTGGCTGGATTCAGAGACTATACACATGCTGGAGAGCACTGCTGGTTCAGTGTGAAAAGACTACAGACTCCCCTTTGGTCTGGTTATTCAGAGCGGCTTCAGACTGGGTCATAGGAGGGAACTAAAAACCCTGCTCTATCCCTGGGGGTCAGAGGCACACACGCTGCTTGCTTCTGAATTTGCTCCTTACTCATTGGATAGACATGACTCTAAAACATTACCTGTAAACACAAGAACTCCTAGGGTCACACTGCATCTCTGACCCAGAACTGGGGGACTGATCAGCAGAGTTTCCAACTGGAACCTTTTTTTGAATCCTGCATGAGTTTTGGTCCCCCTGTGTGGAGAACTGAGTCAGCTTCTTCCATGTTGTACAGCCTGTCCTTTTTCAGTTCTTGCAATAAAAAGGTCTGCACTAGATCCTGTCCCTAAGGTCCACAGATCCCTCTGTCTTCCTAGAGAAGAAAAATGACTCACCATAACTTGTTTCTTGGATTTATCTTTTTAATAAGGATACAGTCTAATGAATTTTCCAGATCTCTGTGGAAGAGATGTCAGGGAAACCTCAACCGTACTTCTTCCTGCAACTATACTATCTTGGTCAACCCCAAACTGCAAATCATCTTTTTTTTAAAAAATTTATTTAATATATTTAGTTTTCAGCATTGATTTTCACAAGAGTTTTAATTACAAATTTTCTTCCCATTTCTACCCTCCCCCCCAACTCCAAGATGGCATATATTCTGCTTGCCCTGTTCCCCAGTCAGCCCTCCCTTCTGTCACCTCACTCCCCTCCCATCCCCTTTTCCTTTCCATTCTTGTAGGGCAAGATAAATTTCTACACCCCACTGCCTGCGTATCTTATTTTCTAGTTGCATGCAAAAACTTTTTTTGTTGTTTTTGAACATCTATTTTTAAAACTTTGAATTCCAAATTCTCTCTCCTTTTCCCTTCCCACCCACCCTCCCTAAGAAGTCAAGCAATTCAACATAGGCCACATGCATATCATTATGTATAACCCTTCCACAGTACTCATGTTGCGGAAGACTAACTATATTTTGCTCCTTCCTAATCTATCCCCCTTTACCCAGTTTTCTCCCTTGACCCTGTCCCTTTTTGAAAGTGTTTGTTTTTGATTACCTGCTCCCCCATCTTCCCTCCCGTCTATTATCCCCCCTTTTCTATCTTCTTCCTCCTTGTTTTCTGTGGGGTTAGATACCCAACTGAGTAGTGTGTATGGTATTCCCTCCTCAGGTCAAATCTGATGAGAGCAAGATTCACTCATTCCCCCTCAAAAGCCTTCTCTTCTCTTCCTACAGCACTGCTTTTTCTTGCCACTTTTATGTGAGATAATTTACCCCATTCTATCTCTCCCTTTCTCCCTCTCTCAATATATTCCTCCCTCATCCCTTAATTTGATTTTATTTCTTTTAGATATCATCCCTTCATCTTCAACTCACCCTGTGCCTTCTCTATTTATATATATACGCATACATATATATACATACATACACATATATATACATACACACATATATACACACATACATACATACACACACACACACATACACACATATACATATATGCATATTCCCTTCAACTACCCTAATACTGAGGTCTCATGAATCATACACATCACCTTTCCACGTAGGAATACAAACGAAATAGTTCAACTTTAGTAAGTCCCTTATGATTTCTTTTTATTGTTCTTTTTCTTGATTACCTTTTCATGCTTCTCTTGATTCTTGTGTTTGAAAGTCAAATTTTCCATTCAGCTCTGGTCTTTTCACTGAGAAAACTTGAAAGTCCTCTATTTTATTGAAAATCCATATTTTGCCTTGGAGCATGATACTCAGTTTTGCTGGGTAGGTGATTCTTGGTTTGAATCCTAGCTCCATTAACCTCCAGAATATCGTATTCCAAGCACTTCGATCTCTTAATGTAGAAGCGGCTAGATCTTGGATTATTCTGATGGTGTTTCTACAATACTCAAATTGTTTCTTTCTGGCTGTTTGCAGTATTTGCTCCTTGATTTGGGAGCTCTGGAATTTGGTGACAATACTCCTAGGAGATTTCTTTTTGGGATCTATTTGAGGAGGTGATCGATGGATTCTTTCAATTTCTATTTTGCCCTTTGGCTCTAGAATATCAGGGCAGTTCTCCTTGATAATTTCTTGAAAGATGATATCTAGGCTCTTTTTTTGATTATGGTTTTCAGGTAGTCCAATAATTTTAAAATTCTCTCTCCTGGATCTATTTTCCAGGTCAGTGGTTTTTCTAATGAGATATTTGACACTGTCTTCCACTTTTTCATTCCTTTGGTTCTGTTTTATAATATCTTGATTTCTCATTAAGTCACTAGTTTCCACTTGCTCCAATCTAATTTTTAAGGTAGTATTTTCTTCAGTGGTCTTTTGGATCTCTTTTTCCATTTGGCTAATTCGGCCTTTCAAGGCATTCTTCTCCTCATTGGCTTTTTGGAGCTCTTTTGCCATTTGAGTTAGTCTATTTTTTAAGGTGTTGTTTTCTTCAGTATATTTTTCAGCATTGTTTTGGGGTCTCCTTTAGCAAGTCATTGACTTGTTTTTCATGGTTTTCTCATTTCTCTTCCCAATTTTTCCTCTACTTCTCTCACTTGCTTTTCCAAATCCTTTTTGAGCTCTTCCATGGCCTGAGACCAGTTCATGTTTTTCTTGGAGGCTTTTGGTGTAGGCTCTTTGACTTTGTTAACTTCTTCTGGCTGTGTGTTTTGGTCTTCTTTGTCACCAAAGAAAGATTCCAAAGTCTGAGACTGAATCTGGGTGTGTTTTCGCTGCCTGGCCATGTTCCCAGCCAACTTACTTGACCCTTGAGTTTTTCAGCAGGGTATGACTGCTTGTAAAGAGTACTTTGTTTCAAGCTTGGGGGGATGCGCTGTTGATTTCAGAGCTATTACAGTCAGCTGTGCCACACCAGCACTCCTCCTTCCCCAAGAACCCCCAACCTGGACTGGACTTAGATCTTCAGCAGGCTCTGCACT
The DNA here is from genome assembly GCF_011100635.1 of Trichosurus vulpecula. Classification (NCBI taxonomy): domain Eukaryota; kingdom Metazoa; phylum Chordata; class Mammalia; order Diprotodontia; family Phalangeridae; genus Trichosurus; species Trichosurus vulpecula. The sequence continues at coordinate 481,338,824 of NC_050573.1, forward strand.
CCTGCTCTCATCAGCCACTTAATTGCTCCCACCAGGTGGGCCTGGAGCCCAAAGCAACTGCAGCTGTAGTTCTGTAGCTGCCCCACCTCTGCTGCCCCTGGTGGGGAGCGTGGGGAGGGGGGGGGGGTCCACGGTGCCTGAATGGCAAACTCTAATACCCTGTCCCTAGCAGTTTTTCTGACTAACCTTCTCTGTTGTCTTTGGTGTTTGTGGGTTGAGAAGTCTGGCTACTGCCACAGCTCAATGATTCAAGGCGCTAGGGGCCACTCCACCCGGCTCCTGGTCTGGTTGGTCCATGTGGCTCATGCTGGACTCTGCTCCGCTCCCAGCTCCATGCAGGATAGACCTTACCCAGAGACCATCCAGGCTGTCCTGGGCTGGAGCCCTGCTTCCCTCTGCTATTTTGCGGGTTCTGCCGTTCCAGAACTGGTTCAGAGCCAGTTTTTATAGGTTTTTTGGAGGGACTTGGAGGGGAGCTCATGCTAGTCCTTGCTTTCCAGCTGCCATCTTGGCTCCGCCCCACTGCAAAGCATCTTAAATGACCTCAACTTGATAACACAATATGTTCTTTTAACATTAATATACCTCTTTTAACATTCATATACCATGATGACATGTAGCTGTGAATTATGGAATATCACAATGTCAGAGAATCAAAATTACAGATAAAAAGGAAACAGAAAAGATACATGTTTGTGGAAGTGAGCTGGTACCCAGAAATTATTATGGGAATATAAAACTGAGAAATACAGGTAATTAGGTAATATAAGAAAAGTTTGCAGATGGGAATCTACAGTATCTCACTGATAGCCATGATTTTATTTTAATCAGAGCAGAGAGACTCCAGGGTGTTGGGCAGATCCTCTACAGAGGTTTTATGGCAGATGAGAGACAAGAATCACACTGAATGAGAAAACAATCTATATCAATATAGGGAAAACTCATATCAATAGGATCATTGATTCAAAGTTGAAGTAATGTGTGCATCAATAACTTTCCTGGCAACAATCCTGGAAAGGCCATGGTGTAAATATTATTTCCATTTTACAGATGAAGAAACTGAGATTCAGGGGTTAATCAACTAGCATTTTGTTCTGGTCTCCCTCTCCTCCATCCCTTCCCTTTCCCCCCGGTTCTAGTACAGTAAGTTAGTTTATGAATTTATAAAAAACAATAGCAGGAAGTAAGTTTGTAAAGGGGAACCTAGAAGTCACTGACCATCCTATAAATCAAATAAGGAACATAACGGTTACTTGCAAACTGAAAGGCACATTCCGAGACTGCTAAATCAAGGGAAGCCAGGTAGGCCTTACTACTGTAAGGGCTCTTTGGTCCTGCTAACTACCCATGGTCGTGTAAGACCAGCAGAACAGCAAGTGCTGCTGGTAACATTGGGGCGATGTGGATATGTTAATGAACTAGCCCTAAAGTGGCACTGATAAGAGCTGTCTCCCACAAACCCCTATAAAATTAGATCCCAAACTCTTGCTGCCTGTGCACTCCGCTATCTCTTATAGGTCCACAGTATCCCAGTGCTCCCAATTCTGATGCCTCTCTTCCTCCCATTCTCTTCCCTACACTGCCTTCTTCCTCCACCACCCTCTTCCCGTCCCCACATCATCTGCCTCTGTATCCTCTATGCCATTTGCCTCTGCATTCTTAGTGCCTAATTAAAGTGTGACTGAAGCACTACTGCCTACTCATTGCTGTCCTACTCTTTCCCAGCAAGTGTCCAAAGAACCAAGTATGCCTGCCCCCTACTAGACCCAGCAAAACTCCATTGTGGTCCTACTGCCTTAATCAAAATTAATAGTTCCAGTAATTAATTAGCAATTCATGTGGTTACTAAATTTGAATATATATGTGAGGAAACTCATCTTTTCTGGCTCCAAGACCATGCACCTACCAAACCACACTGATTCTGAATATTTTAACCCCCAATTTGAAAAGGAACTTCTGAAATAAACTATGCTATGATCAATGCTATGCATTCTTAATAAACTTTATGCAATAACTTATGCAAACAAATTCTCAGATGATATGCTTTTATATAAAATAAATATACAACTATAAATCAGCATATTGCAAACTGGGGGCATGCACTGCATGTTTCAATTTTGTATTCTCAGAACAATGTCCTATACATAGCAGGTACTTAAATATCTGTTTAACTGATTAATAATACTTCAATACCATAACCTCATCAAATAAATTGATACATATGGGGAAAAAACTATTACTTTCACTTTTCAAGTAAATAACTGAAGAAAATTCTGTTATTAATATTTTACCTCTTTATCTAGCATATTGTGAAAAAATGAGACTAAAGATACAAAAAGTACTATAATTGTGTTTTAACTTATTAAATGCAACATGAATGTACCAAACAATTAGCTTTCAATTTTTCAGATTTTGTTTTAAAACTTCAAAAGGTAATAATAAACATTACCATTTTCCCTCAAAACTTATTTCCAAGTTTTGTCTTAATTTCATGTAAACTATGACACATTTTGCCTAATAAAGTCTTAGCAAACCTAGTCAGAAAGGAAGGTATTTTAAAGTATGAGAAAATTAAGGCATTAGCTTGAATCAAATTAAGAGATGACCTAAAAATTTGCCTGTTATGAAACAACCTACAATATAAAGATATATGTTCACAGATAAAACAGACACATTTCAAGCAGCAAAGAAGGAAATTTACAGATCTCAGAAATGAAAAATATCCATCTAAAAGGGAAAGGATTTCAATACTAAAAGAGACATTAAAAACTTGCCTTAAAATGCTACTCTTTGAAATCTATAAATCTCATTTATAAAGTAGACCGACTGAGTATATGCATTTGTTTCATGATATTATGTAAAAATTTGCTTTAGGAACTACATACATTTTGATTATTTTTTTTTGAGGGGGGAAGGCAGGGCAATTGGGGTTAAGTGACTTGCCCAAGGTCACAAAGCTAGTAAGTGTGTCCAGTATCTGAGGCCACATTTGAACTCAGGTCCTCCTGACTCCAGGGCCAATGCTCTACTCACTGTGCCACCTAGCTGCCCCATTTTGATTTTTTAATGGCAAAGCCTTCTTATGAACTTAATAATGGCTCAAATTTTCGTAGAAAAATCTGCCCATTTCTATATGGCATCAAAACTATTAAGAAAGGCCAAATAATGATTTTCCTTTGGATTTAGATAGGAAAATTGCTTTTAGATTAAAAAATTAGCTTCTACTAATTATTCTTCAAATAAAGAAGGCTTTTTATGGGGAAATGTAACAACTTTTACAAAAACAAAATGGACACATAACACTCTTTTGCCTCAATTTCCCCATCTATAAATCCAAGGTTCGATTAGATTATTCAGATCCTTGACAACTGTAAAAGTCTATGACTCTACGACTCTACTCTGCTTTCCAGAAATGGATCAAGGATAGTTGTTGACCCCCAAAGGATGCTCTAGACTGGTGTAGATCAGGGCTGTCCAACCTTAGGTATTTATTGAAACAATAGACAATATATTTTGATTTGGCAATTTAGTGAGAGCTCTGTGGTAGGTTGGTTGTTTACTAAAGCATTTATGTAAATTTCTATGCTTGTACTCGGGCCACATAAATCGAGGCCCGTTGGCCGCATTTTGGACAGCCCTGGTATACACAGCACCAAAACTTTCCTCTGAACAAATATGTAAAGAACTGGGCATTATTGTGCCCAGTTTACAAATGAGGTAAACTGAGGCTCACTGACATTATATAACCTGCCAATAATTACAAAAGTACAGGGTGTTCCTAATGTCTGGACACAGAGGAAATGTGGAGTTACTGCATCAAGTTCATTACAATATTGCAAAGCGCATCAACCTTTGCATCACAAATGATGGAAATCATATTGAAGATGTTATTTGCTAATATTCCAATTAAATAAAATGTTGTTGAAAATTTCATTCATTTCATTTCTTGAAAATATGCATTTTTGCCTATGTGTCCAGACTTTAGGAACACTGTGTATTAAGTGCTGAAATTAGGACTTCAACCCAAGTTCCAAGTTTATTTCATTAGACTAAGGAACCTTCTACAGCACCTCACCCTCAACAAAATTAAAACCAGTTACAATTGAGTAAACAAAAATTACAGAAAGCAGAAATTCATAAGCTTACAATTCAAAGTAACCTTAAAGGAAAGTGATTCCATGTCATGCACTTCAAATCTATCATTTTAGTTTGTTTTTTTTTTTTTAATCATTTTACAGATAAGTAGGTGAGGCCCAGAAATGTTAAGTGACTTGACCAGTCAAAAAGTTTAAGTCACAGAGCTAGGATTCCAACTCAGGTCCTTTGACTCCAAACCCGGTGCTCTTTTCCATTATACCATAACAGCATCCCAAAGGATGGTAAAGGTAAAAATGCCAAATCGGAACATAAAGGTGTAGGAAAGTAAGCAGGTTTGTTGACTTGATATATTTTGCAGACTAGCGAAGGATGGTCAAAATTTAGGTGAAAGGGTGACAGTGCTGAAGGTATTAACATGATGCAGAAGTCTGGATTTAATATCAATCAATCAACAAGTATTTATTAGGTACCCAACAGGCCCTTTTTGCTAGGCATACAAAGCCAAAAAAGAAAAAGTCCCTGACCTCAAGGAGCTTACGTTCTATTGGCAGAGACAACGTGCATAAAGATATTTAAAAATAAATATGAAACAATTTTGGCCATGAGCAGCTTGGAAAGGATCAGTAAAGGTATCACATAGAAGGTGGCACTTGAACTAAACTTTGAGGAAAACTAGGCAGCCTAAGTGGTGATGAGAAGGGAATATATTCTAGGCACAGAGATGAGAAATGGGAAGTCTTGTGTGAGGAACTGCAAGAAGGCCAGTGTGGTTTAGTTACAAGACATGCAGGGTGAAGATAGGGTAGAAGTAATATATAAAAAGCTAGGCTCTGAAGGGCTTTAAATGTCAAACAGTAGAGTCTATATTTATCCTTTAGGTAATAGAAAGCCACGGAATAAAGTAGAAGTGACATGGTCAGACTAGTATTTTAGGAATATCACTTGGGAATCTGGGGCGGGAGTAAACTGGAAGGCGAGAGATTCAAGGCAAAGGAAACAAACTAGGAAGAATATGCAATAAGCCAGAAAAGTAGATTTTAGCAGATTCAAAAGGCATGAGAGTTTGTATTTTATCTGGAAGCAAGAAAGAGTCACTGCAGCTTTTTGATCCTGACACGGCTAAATCTGTGCTTTGAGAATATCAATTCGGTGGTTGGGTGGAAGCAGCTCTATTCCACAATCTTTATATCATCACAACTACTAACACAATACTTCATTCTGTTTTTTGTGGACTGACTATATTGTTTAAAAAAGCATGTACAGTAATTTGCTGGAGCAAAATGGAATCAAAAAGACTCATTTCCAAAGACATATCAAAGCTATGCAAAATTCTTTAAAAGATAACAGATAAATTTCTTCAATGACCTTCAGACTATTAGTATCAAACAATACACAGAAGAGGGAGAAGTATGCCCACCAAATCATTTATCAGTGTCCTAGAGGAGATCCAGAGCAATTTCCAAGTTGAAAAATCCTTTCCAATAAATGTTAACAGCCTTTAGATGCTGTTGTCCTGATTACATTAAGCCCAAAAGCATTCCAGAGGATCTAAATACACTCAAAAGAATCTGGCCTTAATCATCTGCACAGGAAAAGTCAAAGGCATGAAAAATGGCAATTGTCCAGATTAGGACACGGAATTAAATGGACAACTTAATGAACTTCTCCATCTGTATTCATTAATACTCACAGTTTTATATATGTTTACACACAGTCAATAAACATTTGTGAAGCACCTGCTATGTGCAGGCACTGTGCTAAGTGTCATACACGTGCATGCACGCACGCACACACACAATATCTTGGTCAGTATGAATAAAGACTGAACTGAACCCAATTTACACAGGAGTAAGAGAATGGACTCGATTATATTTCAGAAATTATGAAGCCCTTTTAATAATTCCAAACTTCAACCCAACACTTGTAGCCCATCTATGTAATACCAATATTCTACTGGTACTATACAGCATCAAATAATGAAACATTATAGTCTTCAAAAATTAAGACACAAGCATTAGCACTGGAAAAGTGGACGGTAGATGTAAGCAGGCTTAGAAATAAGAAATGCCAAAGAAGGATAAGAATTAAGGAAGCCTTCAAAGAAATATAGGCTGGAGTGAGGGATAAGAGGTAGACAGTCTTTATGAACCACTGCTAACCCCATGATATCAAAACATGGAAGGCTCTCCAGCACACTAAGTGGGACCAAAAGTGGTGAACTTGTAGGAGCAGGTGGACAAGAGTCACGTACCATGGGAAAGGAATAGATGTACTGTGATCTACACTGTTAGAGGGAACATCTACATGATAGGATTAAAGATCTATTTGAGTAAATATGACAAATTTTTAAATTAAAATAGGTCTAAATTAAAATAGCTACTTCTATCTCAAAGAAAAAAGCAAAATGGTCACAAGACAAAAATAACAGTTTTTGGAAGAGCTTAAAAAAAAAACTTTAGAAATCAAATAAGAGGGGCGGAGACAAGATGGCGGCTGGTAAGCAGGGACTAATGTGAGCTCCGTACCGAGTCCCTCCAAAAACCTATAAAAAATGGCTCTGAACCAATTCTAGAATGGCAGAACCCACAGAACAGCAGAGGGAAGCAGGGCTCCAGCCCAGGACAGCCTGGATGGTCTCTGGGTGAGGTCTATCCCACACGGAGCTGGGAGCTGGGAACGGAGTGGAGCAGAGCCCAGCCTGAGCAGCATGGAACAACCAAACTTGGAGTCGGGCGGATGGGGCCCCTAGCGCCCTGAATATGTGAGCTCCGGCAGTTACCAGACTCCTCAACCCACAAACACCAAAGACCGCAGAGAAGGTTAGTGGGAAAAGCTGCGGGAGTGGAAGGAGTTCGCAGTTCGGCTTCCAGCCCTGGAGGCAGCGGAGGTGGGGTAGCTACAGTTGCTGCTGCTTCTGGCCCCAGGCCCACCTGGTGGGAGGAATTAAATGGCGGATCAGAGCAGGAGTGCACAGCCTGCTAAAGATCTAAGCCCAGCCCGGGTTGGGGGTTCTTGGGGAAGGAGTGCTGGTGTGACAGAGCTGGCACCTCCTCCCCAAACATGGAACATAGAACTCATTAGTCTACAAGCAGTCATACCCCACTGAAAAACTCAAGGGTCAAGTTAGTTGGTTGGGAATATGGCCAGGCAGCGAAAGCACACCCAGATTCAGTCTCAGACTTTGGATTCTTTCTTTGGTGATAAAGAAGACCAAAATATACAGCCTAAAGAAGACAACAAAGTCATAGAGCCTACAACAAAAGCCTCCAAGAAAAACATGAACTGGTCCCAGGCCATGGAAGAGCTCAAAAAGGATTTGGAAAAGCAAGTTAGAAAAGTAGAGGAAAAATTGGGAAGAGAAATGAGAAGGATGCGAGAAAACCATGAAAAACAAGTCAATGACTTGCTAAAGGAGACCCCAAAAAATACTGAAAAATACACTGAAGAAAACAACACCTTAAAAAATAGATTAACTCAAATGGCAAAAGAGCTCCAAAAAGCCAATGAGGAGAAGAACGCCTTGAAAGGCAGAATTAGCCAAATGGAAAAGGAGGTCCAAAAGACCACTGAAGAAAATACTACCTTAAAAATTAGATTTGAGCAAGTGGAAGCTAGTGACTTTATGAGAAATCAGGAGATTATAAAACAGAACCAAAGGAATGAAAAAATGGAAGACAATGTGAAATATCTCATTGGAAAAACCACTGACCTGGAAAATAGATCCAGGAGAGAGAATTTTAAAATTATTAGACTACCTGAAAACCATGATCAAAAAAAGAGCCTAGATACCATCTTTCAAGAAATTATCAAGGAGAACTGCCCTGATATTCAAGAGCCACAGGGCAAAATAGAAATTGAAAGAATCCATCGATCGCCTCCTCAAATAGATCCCAAAAAGAAATCTCCTAGGAATATTGTCGCCAAATTCCAGAGCTCCCAAATCAAGGAGAAAATACTGCAAGCAGCCGGAAAGAAACAATTTGAGTATTGGGGAAACACCATCAGAATAATCCAAGATCTGGCAGCTTCTACATTAAGAGATCGAAGGGCTTGGAATGCGATATTGCAGAGGTCAATGCAGCTAGGATTAAAACCTAGAATCACTTACCCAGCAAAACTGAGTATCATGCTCCAAGGCAAAATATGGACTTTCAATAAAATAGAGGACTTTCAAGCTTTCTCAGTGAAAAGACCAGAACTGAATAGAAAAATTGACTTTCAAACCCAAGAATCAAGAGAAGCATGAAAAGGTAATCAAGAAACAGAAATTGCAAGGGACTTACTAAAGTTGAACTGTTTTGTTTACATTCCTACATGGAAAGATGACATGTATGATTCATGAGACCTCAGTATTAGGGTAGTTGAAGGGAATATGCATATATATGTTTATGTATATATATAAGTGAATATGTATGTATATATCTGTGTGTGTGTGTGTATATATATATATACATATATATACACACACACACATATATATACATATAGAGAGAGAGAGAGAGAGAGAGAGAGGACACAGGGTGAGTTGAAGATGAAGGGAAGATATCTAAAAGAAATAAAATGAAATTAAGGGATGAGAGAGCAACATACTGAGAGAGGGAGATAGGGAGAGATAGAATGGGATGGATTATCTCGCATAAAGGTGGCAAGAGGAAGCAGTTCTGTGGGAGGACGGGAGAGGGCAGGTGAGGGGGGAACGAGTGAACCTTGCTCTCATCAGATTTGGCCTGAGGAGGGAACACCATACATATTCTGTTGGGTATCTTACCCCACAGGAAAGAAGAGGGAGGAAGATAAAAAAAAAGGGGGGGCGGGATGATGGAGGGGAGGGCAGATGGAGGTGGAGGTAATCAAAACAAACACTTTGGAAAGGGGACAAGGTCAAGGGAGGAAATTCAATAAAGCGGGATGGGTTGGGAAGGAGCAAAATGAAGTTAGTCTTTCACAACATGAGTAGTGTGGAAGGGTTATACATAATGATACACATGTGGCCTAGGTTGAATTGCTCGACTTCTTAGGGAGGGTGGGTGGGAAGGGAAGAGGGGAGAGAATTTGGAACTAAAAGTTTTAAAAACAGATGTTCAAAAACAAAAAATAAAGTTTTTGCATGCAACTAAAAAATAAAAAAAATAAAAGAAATCAAATAAGAGAGATTCAGAAAAAATTAAGGCAAAAATGAAAGTAATGCAAGAAAATCAAGAAAAATATGAAAAGAAAATCAACTAATTAGAAGAAGAGATCCAAAAACTTACCGAAGAAAATGACTCCTTAAAAATTAGAAATGGCCCAACAGCAAGAGAAAGAACATAATTACAAAACACTTTTCACGCAAATAAAGTCAGATCTAAATAATTGGAAAAACATCAATTACTCATGGATAGGCCAAGCTAATACAAGAAAAATAACAATTCTACCTAAATTAATTTACTTATCCAGTGCCATACCAATCAAACTACCAATAAATTATTTCATAGAGCTAGAAAAAATATCAAAAGTCATCTGGAAAAACAAAAGGTCTAGAATATCAAGGGAATTAATGAAAAGAAATGCTAGGGAAGGTGACCTAGCCATACCAGATCTTAAATTGTATTATAAAGCAACAATCATCAAAACCACTTGGTACTGGTTAAGAGGAGGGTAGATCAGTGGAAGAGGTTAGGTACACAAGACACAGTAGTTAATAATTATGGCAATCTGCTGTTTGATAAACCCAGAGACCCCAGAGCTTATGGCATAAGAACTCACTGTTTGACAAAAACTGCTGGGAAAACTGGAAAATAGTATGGCTGAAACTGGGCATAGACCAATGTTTGATGTTATATATCAAAATAAAGTCCAAATGGGAACATGATCTAGGTATAAAGGTTGATACCATAAACAAATTAGGAGAGCAAGGAATATTTTATCTGTCAGATTTATGGAGAACGGAAGAATTTATGACCAAACAAGAGATAGAGAACATTATTAAATGTAAAATGGATAATTCTGATTATATTAAACTGAAAAGTTTTTACACAAAGCCAGTGCAAACAAGTTTAGGAGGGAAGCAGAAAACTGGGAAAGAAAATTTTTTTACAACTAATGTCTCTGATAAAGGCATCATTTCTAAAAGACATGGAGAACTGAGTCAAATGTACAAGAATACAAGTCATTCCCCAATTGATAAGCTGTCAAAGAATATAAACACACAGTTTTCAGAGGAAGAAATTAAAGCCATCTATAGTCATATGCAAAAATGCTCTAAATCACTACTGATTAAAGAGATGCAAATAAAACAACTCAAGTACCACATCACACCTATCAGATTGGAGAAGATGTGGGAAAGTCAGAACACTATTTCATTGTTGGTGGAGCTGCGAGCTGATCTAACCATTCTGGAGAAATAATTTGGAATTATGCCCAAAGGGCTATAAAAATGTGCATACCCTTTGACCCAGCAATATCACTTCTTGAGCTGTATCCCAAAGAGGTCATAAAACATGGGAAAAGGACCGACATGTACAAAATTACTTATAGCAGCTATCTTTGTGGTGGCCAAGAACTCAAAATTGAGGGAATGTCCATCAATTGGGAAATGGCTGAACAGGTTGTGGTATAAGAATGAAATGGAATACTATTGTGCTATAAGAAATGATGTGGGTGGAAGAAGGGGGTGAAAATTTAAAACTTATGTACGTGGGAGCAAAGCCAAGATGGTGGGTGGAAAGCAGGGACTTGCTTAAGCGTTCCCCCAAATCCCTCCAAACACATGTAAAAAATGGCTCTGAACAAATTCTAGAGCTGCAGAACACAAGAAATAGCAGAGGGAAGCAGTTCTCTAACCCAGGAGAGCCTGGATGGTCGCTGGGAAGGGTCTATCGCACAGTGCTGGGAGCACAGGACAGCCCAACATGGGCCAGGCCAGGACCAATCAGACCAGGAGTCAGCCAGAGTAGGCCTTAGGGCCATGAACCATTGAGCTGCAGCAGTTACCAGACTTCTCAACCCACAAACGCCAAAGACCACTGAGCAGGTTAATGGGAAAACTGCTGGATCAGAGTGAAAGTGGTGGTGCGGTGGTGGCAGCAGCGGGAAGCTCCTGTGGCTGCTTCCAGAGCTCCAGCATCGGCCGCTATGGAGTCCCTGGCTAACAAGGTGGGAAGAATCAAGGAACATATCAGAGCAGGAGTGCAAGGAGCGCTTTGCTGGCACAGAGGCAGATTGTTTTGCTGTGCCCTGCTTGGATCTGGGTCATGATCCTGGCTGGGGGTTCTTGGGGAAGGAGGAGTGCTGCTGTGCCAGAGCTTGCAGTGACAGTGGAACAGAAGTAGCTCTGAAAACAGCAATGCAGCCGCTAAAGCTTGGGACAAAGCACTCTCTACTATACAAGCAGTCATACCCTGACAAAAAGCTCAAAGGTCAAATAGTTAGCTAGGACCATGAGCAGGCAGCAAAAAAGGATACAGACTCAGACTCTAGAATCTTTTTTTTGTGACAAAGAAGATCAAAACATAAGGCCAGAAGAAGTCAACAAAGTCAAAGAGCCTACATCAAAAGCCTCCAAGAAAAATATGAATTGGTTTCAGGACATAGAAGAGCTCAAAAAGGATTTGGAAAAGCAAGTAAGAGAAGTAGAGGGAAAATTGGGAAGAGAAATGAGAGTGATGCAAGAAAACCATGAAAAGTAAGTCAATGACTTGCTAAAGGAGACATTCAAAAATACTGAAGAAAATAACACCCTAAAAAACAGACCAGGAGGCAGCTAGGTGGCGCAGTGAGTAGAGCACTGGCCCTGGAGTCAGGAGGACCTGAGCTCAAATCTGGCCTCAGACACTTGACACATGTACTAGCTGTGTGACCTTGGGCAAGCCACTTAACCCCAACTGCCCTGCCAAAAAGCGAAAATAAATAAACGAATGAATGAATGAATGGATAGATAAATAAATAAATAAATGGACTGACCCAAATGTCAAAAGAGCTCCAAAAAGCCAATGCGGAAAAGAATGCCTTGAAGGGCAGAATTACTCAAATGGAAAAGGAGGTCCAAAAGACCACTGAATAAAATATAACCTTTAAAGTTAGATTGGAATCTGGAATACGATATTCCGGAGGTCAATGGAGCTAGGATTAAAACCAAGAATCACCTACCCAGCAAAACTGAGTATCATGCTCCAAGGCAAAATATGGACTTTCAATAAAATAGAGGACTTTCAAGCTTTCTCAGTGAAAAGACCAGAGCTGAATAGAAAATTTGACTTTCAAACACAAGAATCAAAAAAGGATGAAAAGGTAAACAAGAAAGAGAAACCATAAGGGAGTTATTAAAGTTCAACTGTTTTGTTTACATTCCTACATGGAAAGATGATGTGTATAATTCATGAGACCTTTCTCAGTATTAGGGTAGTTGAAAGGAATATACATATATATAGACAGAGGGCACAGGGTGAGTTGAATATAAAGGGATGAGATCTAAAAAAATAAAATTAAGGGGTGAGAGAGGAATATATTGAGAGAGGGAGAAAGGGAGAGAGAGAATGGGGTAAATTATTTCGCATAAAAGTGGCAAGAAAAAGCAGTTCTGTTGGAAGGGAAGAGGGGGCAGGTGAAGGGGAATGAGTAAATCTTGCTCTCATTCAGATTTGACTTGAGGAGGGAATAACATACATCCTCAATTGGGTATCTTACCCCACATGAAAGTAGGGGGAAGGGGATAAAAAAGTGGGGATGACAGAAGGGAGGGCAGATGGGGGAAGAGGTAATCCAAAGCAAACACTTTTGAAAAGGGACAGGGTCAAGGGAGAAAACTGAACAAAGGGGGACAGGATAGGATAGAGGGAAATATAGCTAGTCTTTCACAACATGCGTATTGTGGAAGTGTTTTACATAATGATACATGTGTAACCTATGTTGAATTGCTTGCCTGCTTAGAGAGGTTGGGTGCGAACGGAAGAGGGGAGAGAATCTGGAACTCAAAGTTTTAAAAGCAGATGCTCAAAAAAAATTTGTTTTTGCATGCAACTGAGAAATGAGATATATAGGGAATGGAGCATAGAAATCTATCCTGCCCTACAAGAAAGCAATGGGAAAGGGGATGGGGTGGAGTGGGGTGACAGAAGGGAGGGCTGACTGAGGAGCAGGGACAATCAGAATATATGCCATCTTGGAGTGGGGGGAGGGTAGAAATGGGGAGAAAATTTGTAACTCAAAATCTTGTGGAAATCAATGTTGAAAACTAAAATATTAAACAACAAAATAATTGTTAAGATGAAAAAAAACTTATGTAAGTGGATGTTGAAAACTAAAAATAAATAAATTAATATATTGGGGGGAAAAATTAGAACTGGGCAAGGGGAAACTAATGACTGCATAAATCACCAAGAAATAATAAAATAAAATCAAAAGAATGAAAAAGTAGAAGAAAATGTGAAACATCTCATTAGAAAAACAATTGACCTGAAGAATGGATCAGGGAGAGACCACATAAAAATTGTTGGACTACTGGAAAGTTATAAAAAAAAATCTAGACACTAAAATTCAAGAGATTAAGGAAAATTGCATTGAAGTTTTAGATTGAGAGGGTGAAGTAGACACAGAAAAAAAAATGCATCAACCACCACCTAAAAGAGATCCCAAGATGAAAACTCAAAGGAACATTATAGTCGTCATTTGTCCTTCATTCTCCAAAAGGACCATGACATCAGGAAGCTGATGCCCTGACTTGCAAGCGAATTGGATTTTAGCGAAGGAGGGCTGTGTAAAGTCATCAGCCTCACTTTTTTCTCCAGAGCCATCTGGGTCCAGGGGCCAGATATAGATCTGAGCAAATGGGGGCCTGGAATGTAGGGGGAGAACTTGGACTTTTTAAGTTAAGGTTTTTCCAAGTACTCACTTCGATTGAGGCAATGCCCATTCAGTGATTAGGGATATTTAAGAAGCCAAAGGATGCCCCTTTAATCTAAGAAAAAAACAAACTGGGAAAGGAAGACACTCAGGGTTTCCGGCCAAAAGAGAAATGCATAGATGTATAAAATGATAAATACAGATGTATGTATGTGTGTGTGTGCGCGCGCATCTATTTTGGTCTAATGGTAACCATTTCTAGGGTGAGGGCAGGGAGAAAAATGAAATTTACGTGGTAAATTTATTATATATTTAAAATAGCAAGTTGTAAATAACAGATTTGCAGTTTCATGTGCAATTAACTTTTTATTCAACCAGGTTATGGAAACACTTGTTTTACTCCAAAAATTAAAAATAAAATATTTTAAAAATAGGGCAAAAAGGGAGGGAGAGAAAGACAGTGACAAAAATAGGATGAAGGGAAATGCACAACTAGTGTTTACAATGTTGAATGTGAATGGGATGAACCTGCCCATAAAATGGAAATGGTAGTAAAATGGATTAAAAACGAGATTCCAAAAATGTGTTATTTGCATGAAACACATTTAAAAATGAGAGATACACATAAAGTAAAAATTAAGGGCTGGAGTACGATTTATTATGCTTTAGCTGATACAAAAAAAGCAAGGGTAGCAATCATGATTTCAGACAAAGTTAAAGTTAGAAGAGATTTAATTAAAAGAGAAAACAGGAAAATTATATTATGATAAAAGGTAGATAATTAGCATAGAATAACATAGATAATGAAAAAATAGCAATACTAAACCTACATGTACCAAATAGAACAGCATCCAAATTTTTAAAGGAAAAGCGAAATTAATTACAGATGGAAGAGGCGGCAAAACTATAATAGTAAAGGACTTAAATCTTCCCCTCTCAGAACTAAATACAAATAGATAAATGAATGAATGAATGAATAAATGAATAAACGAATAAATAAATACATAGAAAGAAGTCAAGGATATGAAAGATTCTTAGTTAAGCTAGATATGACAAACATCTGGGGAAAAAAACTGAATGGGAGTAGAAAGGAATACACCTTTTTCTCAGGGGTCCATGGTACATGTACAAAAATTAACATATATGAGGGCATATAAACTTTATATCAAAATGTAGAAAAGCAGAAATACTAAATGCATCCTTTTCAGAACATGATGCAATAAAAATTATATTCAATAAAGGACCATGGAAACACAGATTTAAAATTGATTGGAGACTAAATAATCTAATCTTAAAGAATGAGTGGGTTGAAGATCAAGGCATAGAAACAATAAATAATTTCACTTAAAGAGAATAATCATAATGAAACAATATATCAAATCCTATGGGATGCAGCAAAAGCAGTAATCAAAGGAAAATTTATATCTCTAAATGCTTACATCAGTAAAATAGAGAAAGAATATAATAACTGAGTTTGCAATTTAAAAAGAAAAACAGAAAAAGAACAAATTTAAAATTCCCAATTAAAAAGCAAATTGAAAACTCTAAACATTAAAGGTGAGATTAATAAAACTGAATTTAAGAAAACCATTAGATTAATAAATAAAACTAGAAGTTGGTTTTATGAAAGAAAAAGATAAACCATTAATATAAAAAAGAGAAAACCAAATCCTAGTATCAAAAATGAAAAGGGTAAATATACCAATAATGAAGATGAAATCAAAGCAGTTATAGGGAGTTATTTTGCCCAATTATATGCCAATAAATTTAACAATTTAAGTGAAATGGAAGACTATTTGCAAAAATATAAAGTGCCTAAATTAACAGAAGAAAAAACTAACTAAATAAAACTATTTAAGAAAAATAAAATGAACAGGCCATAAATAAGCTTCATAAGAAAAAAGCATCAGGACCACATGGATTTACAACTGAATTCTACCAAACATTTAAAGATCAACTAATTTATTAAAGCAGTTGGAATAACAGGCAAAGCAGGGTTCTACCAAATTCTTTTTATGAAATAAATATGGTACTGATACCTAAACTAGCAAGAGCAAAAGCAGAGAAAGAAAATTATAGCTCAAATTCATATGGATATGAAAGACAATATGGATGCAGAAAGTTGAAATAAAATACTAGCCAGAAGACTAAAACAATATAACACAAAGATTATATATATGGTAACCAAGTGGGATTTATATTAGGAATGCAGGGATGGTTTCACATAATGAAAACTATTAACATAACTGATCATATCAATAAAAAAGTAACAAAAATCATATGATTATGTCAGACACTTGATACACTTGCTAGCTGTGTGACCTTGGGCAAGTCACTTAACCCCAATTGCCCTGCCTTCCCCCCTCCAAAAAAAAAAAGGATAAAAAAAGAGAGAAAAAAATACTTCAACGCATAGGTATAAAGGGATTTTTCCTTAAAATGATAAGCATCCACCTAAAACCATCAGCAAGCATTATTTGTACTGAGGATAAGCTAGAAGCTTTACCAATAAGATCAGGAGTGAAAAAAGGATGACCATTTATCCCCAGTTTTATTCAATATTGTATAAGAAATGCTAGCAATACCACTAAGAGAAGAAAATTGAAGGAATCAGACTGGGCAATAAGGTAATAAAACTATCTCTCTCTGCAGACAATATGATGATCTACTTGGAAAATCCTAAGGATGCAATTAAAAAGTCAGTAGAAACAACAATTTTAGCAAAGTAGCAGGATATGAAATAAACTCACATAAATAAGTATTTCTATATATCACCAAAACCCTGCATCAAGAGATAGGAGATACCCCATTCGAAAGAACAATAGACAATATAATACATGTGGGAGTATACCTACTAAAATAAACCTAGAAACTACATGAACATAATTATAAAACATTTTTAATATAAAGTCAAATTAAAATAATTGGAGAAATAGTAATTGTTCATGGGAAAACAGAGCCAATATTTTTTTAAAAATGACAATTCTACCTAAACTAATCTAATTATGCTATCCTAATTAAATTACCAAAACATTATTTTATTGAGCAAGAAAAATAATAACAAAATTCATTAGGAAGAACAAAAGGTCAAGAATATAAAAGGAACTAATGAAGAAAAGAAAAAAGAAAGAAAAGAGGTTTAGCAATACCAGATCTTAAACTATAGGCAGAAATTATATCCAAACTATCTGGAACTGGCTAAGAAATAGAAAGGTGGATAGGCAGAACAGAGTAGACATACAATGCACAGTAAAAATGATTATAGTAACCTCCTGTTTAACAAATGTAAAGATGTAAGTATTGGGGATAAGAATACACTATTTGGTAAAAATTGTTGGGAAAGCTTTCTAGCAGTCTGACAGATGCCATTTACCAAGATAAAATCAAAATGGCTACATGACCTAGATATAAAGAGACGTAATAAGAAAATTAGAAGAACATGGAACATGTTACCTATCATAATTGAATTTATAAATAAACAAGAGATAGCAAGCATTTTGAGATATAAAATAAATAATTTTGAGTATAATAAATTTAAAACATTTTGTAAAATAAAACCAATATGGCTAAAATCAGAAGAAAAGTAGAAAATTGGGAAAAAATTTTATATACAGTTCTTCAGATACAGTTTCTCACATCTTAAACATATAGGGATCTTTGTCAAATTTCTAAGAATATGAGCCATTACCCAACTGATAAATGGTAAAGGATATGAACAGGCAGCTTTTCAAAGAAGAAATCAAAACTATATATAGTTCTAAATCATTATTGATTAGAGAAATCATCATCTCGCAGCTAACAGATTGGCTAAAATGATAGGAGGAGTAAGTGACATATATCGAAGGGGATGTAGAAAAATTGGGGGCACTAATTCACTCATGGTGGAACTGTGAAATGATCCAACCATTATGCCAAAAGAGTTACAAAACTGTGTATGCCTTTGACTCAGCAATATCACTATTAGGTCTATTTTCTCAAGATGATCAGGAAAAAAGGAAAAGAACTTATATGTTCTAAAATATTTATAGCAGCTCTCTTTGCGGTGGCAAAGAATTGTAAATTGAGGAAATGGCTAAACAAATTGTGGTATGTGATTGTGATAGAACACTAGTGTATTGTAAGAAATGATGAGCTGATTGAAAAGTGAAGTGAGCAGAACCAAGAAAACAGCGTATACAGTAAGAACAATGCTCAAATCAACTATAAAGGACGTAGAAAGGAAGATACTATCCATCACCAGAGAAAGAACTGATAAAGAGAAGTATGCATAATATGGCTTAACATATGTTTCTAAATCTCAAATGATAGCCTTCTTTAGTGAGGGTTTGGGAGGGAGGAAGGAAGACAGTTCACAACCTGAAATGTAACAAAAGAAATTTTAATTTAAAGAAATTAAAATACCATCAAAATCTGTCATCTAAGTGATTTTTTTCATCTAATACTTTCATTTAGTATTATTTCATCCAAATTGAGACACTTAAGAATCAGTGTTTAAGAATTTCAGTAAGAAAGGTATAGCACAGATTTTTCATTCAAAATGTCTACACTTTTAAATGTTTCAACAACTAGAAATTACAAAATCTCATCACCTTTTTACTGTGAAAATTTTACCTGGGTCATTATGTGAATGAGGCACAACAAATACTTGAAGGGGTTCACTGTCCCATTCATTACTTTCATATGTAATGTCAAATCCTTGCTTCCAAACTCCCCCATCTGGATTGTCAAATGGAAGAAGGCTATAAACATTCAACATCTAAAAATTAAAAAAAAAAAAAGCTCAATGTGAGTTTCACTTAGTGTAAAAACATTATTTACCCAATGTCAATTGTGATCATTGATATTCAAGGATATTATTCACTTAATTATATAAGAAATATAAAACAGCAAAATATTCTAAAAGATAACAAGTGTTAGATAATTCAATGCATATATGATTTTATCCCATCATTGATATTCTAGTCTTTTTCCTCACTGTGATCCCAGATTCTTGAAGGCTAGCCAACATGTCCCACCAAGGTACACAGACAGCCCTGCAAAGTACCATAGATAATCTGTTGTTCAAGGACCAGCCTAAGTTTGGAAAGGCTTATTAACAGAAGTTTGGCCAACAAGTGATAAACATTCCCAAGCACACCATTCATGAAACCAACCACTAACAGATACTCTAAGGAAGTAAATCAACTTATCCTTAATGCAACTAAATACTCACTGTGATAGATAACTATTTTGAAAGAAGTTACTTACATACATTAAAATTCCCTATTTAATTTTAAGTTTCGCTTTTAAAGACAGACAAGCAGAACATTGAAAGAAACATGGTGAACTTATTACACACTTAAAAGGAAAAGCAAGCTGCACATGATAGAGATTTGTGGTTTCACATACAACTCTTCTTATTCTATTTTTATGTGGTGGTATTAATTTTATTTGATGTTTATTAAAGAATAAAAGTTTTTGTCTTGGTTATGAGGTCAAATATTTTGACTTGGAAGAGACCTTCAAGGTCGAGCCCAACCTCTATTCATGAGAACACTGAGGCCCAGAGGTTAAGGGACTTGCTCAGGTCACGCAGTAAGTGATGTAATCTTTCTTATTAAAATTCACTGTAAACTAATAGCAAGCTAGAAAAAACCAAAGATGTCTGATTTAATATGATTGTAAGAGTTTTTGCATATTATAATTTATTTCAAATTCACCATCATCATGGAAGAGGCCCTGTGCAAAGTACAAACAAATGCTCCTATTGTCAGATCATATGGTATTAATTACAACACACAGAGATTACAAAACCGTCTCCCTGGTACTAAGGATTACACATAATATAACAATGCAAGAGACTGATTTAACCATTTACTTTAAGAAGACAGAGAAAAGTAGATAAAAATACATTTCTTTAGAATATGACATGAAACTGGATGGGAGGTTCAATGACTTACTCAGCAACACCTCTATCTTATGTAGGACCTATGAAAAGATAAATTAGGTGGGCCTGGAATAGAGTAGAAATGAGATGTTTTAGGAAATTTCACAGTGCTTTCAATAATCCTAAATTACTTGCTGCCTCAAAAGCCCATGTCTTAACATCAATATTTTTCCAGCAATACTTTAAAACTATGAATAAACACATTGATCTCATAAGAATTACAACAGGGGCAGCTAAGTGGTACCAGTGGGTAGAGTGCCAGGCCTGGAGTTGGGAGGACCCAGCATCCTGAATTCAAATCTAGCCTCAGACACTTACTAGTTGTGTGACTCTGGGCAAGTCACTTAACCCTGTCTGCGTCAATTTCCTCGTCTGTTAAATGAGCTGGAGAAGAAATTGACAAGCCACTCCAGAATCTTATAAAAAAATTTAATTAAAAAAAAAAGAATCACAACAACAAATAACCCAAAAAGCAATGTAAATACAAGCTGGGCACAAGGAGACTACAGCACCTTGCTAAAAATGACTTTCATATAAGTAGTGGCATGAAAGAGATTAAAGACATGTAAAAGCAGATAAAGAGGTGGGCCAATCATATCGTTAAAATGAAAAAAAATGGACAGATCAAAAAAGCACAAATCTAACTCAGATCCTAAAGATTAGCAGTATATGCAGTACCTTTGTTAGATTTCTAATGCCAATTTAAGGACAAATAAAACTAATCACTTTGGATGATTAGGCATGGAAGAGTGTGATAGCTACACACTGGTAGGACTATAATTCAACACAACTGAATCTGGGTTTCAGTGTTGAAATATATTCTAAGCTTCTAATATATATTTCTTTT
Source organism: Trichosurus vulpecula (assembly GCF_011100635.1). NCBI lineage: Eukaryota > Metazoa > Chordata > Mammalia > Diprotodontia > Phalangeridae > Trichosurus > Trichosurus vulpecula. The sequence goes on from NC_050573.1 coordinate 481,359,514, forward strand.
TTTACTAAACCTATGAAGTCACAGGTTCAATACAATCTACCATATGGGAAAATTCATATGGAAAAATTTAATTGGCAAAAGTATGGCTTCACCATATATTCACATTAATTTTTCATTATTCTTATACATGTGACCAAAAAAGAAAACCCTAATTAATACAGTAAAAGTATTTTTGCACAATGAAAACCATGTTAAAACAAAAAGTAAAAATCATTAACAGTAAAGTATATGCAGAAAATTCAAAGATCTGGAATGATTTGCACCAAAATCAAAAAGAGCAAATCTTAAATAGTAAGATACAGTAACCTTTAAAAAGAAGGCAAAAATACAAATATCTAGACAATCTGTTGGTGTTACTGTTTTCAAATATTCCAAAATACATAAGCAATGCTTTTATAAAAAGGCCTTCACTAAAAAACATAAGGTTGAAAACAAATTCAGAAGAGTATCATTTTGGGGGTAAAGAGGAGAAAAATAAGACTGACGTCAAACAGTAATAGAGCTGAAAAGTTCTGAAAAAGTAAGAAAGACAAAACAAGGCTTATTTACACATGTGTATTACCTGTACATCTGAATTCTGATTTCCACTTTCTGAAGCAAATGAACAGTCTTCAGGTTGATTCAGGAAAGGTACTGGAACAGATGGCATAATATCAGAGATGGATCCTTGACTGACATTATTATTACTTTGTGGGCTTTTCTGATCATCCTTCACAGATTCACTCAAATTGATGACAGAGTCTCTAATGTTTGAAATTATTTCATTATTTTCTGCCAGCAAACGCTCTAAATGGTCTATTTTTTCTTGCAATATTGAAAGCTGGGCCTGCAATAAAATAAAGTGCACAAAAACTATTATTCTTCTGTTTATACACTATTTTCTTTCCTTAAATGTCTGATCAAATTCCACAGCCCTTTAATACCAGGAGGAATTTGGAAAACACAAACAGCTGGTAGGAGGCAAAAAAAAAAAAAAGTTTATGCACACCAGTTCACAGTATAAAATAATTACCACAGTTGGAATCACTTTTTGTGATAATTATAGCACACAGCAAAAGGCCTCAAGCATTCAAGATTTAATTATTAGGAAATCCCCAAACTGGATGCAACACATCAAGTATTAACCTAATATTTCATAGTCTGGAGTCCTACGGAACGCTTTCTTGGAATGAATTACTAGAAACAAACAGAAAAAAATTAAAAATTGAAACAATTGCTTCTAATATATAGTTACAAAGAATACAAAAACTGCCTCTTGACATCCCTGAGCAAGATCAACTATCAACCACAAACTTCAGTACAGTATTAACTACCTACTTAAATAAAAGCAATAGTGGTGCAGATAAATGCGAATCATTTGGTCATCCAAACAGTTTTTATTTGGCTTTATAATATTATAACACAGTATTATTAATTAGCATAATATTCCAAGGAGAACATGACTCTTAGGAAGCATAAGCCTCGGCATACACAATATTTAAAAGCAAAAGAAGACACTGAAATCTTCCAAGATAGCTCTAAATCCAGAAGTCACTTTTATTTGCTCCTCATCCCACCCCATACCACTGATTTTTTAAAAAAGGGTAATAATATAATAATTTAATAATCCATTAAAAGCCCATTTAGAATACTTGCTAAGGAAAAAAAGTGATACTTATCTCAATTATGAGAAACACAGAGTGAAGAAAAGTAAAGGCAGCCATTAAGATTACAAGTGATAAAACAGCAGGCACTCCAAAGAAAAAGAGAGCCAGAAACAGGGGCAAAAGATAGGCCAGAACTACTGGACAAACAGCATACCTCATTTGCCCTTAAAACAGAAAAAGTCCATCTGTAATCTGTGCATCTTTTGGGTGCAGAGGTGGAGAAATCTATATCTCAATACCGTTTAATATGTGTTGTGACATCTCTACAGAGATGAGCAAGCAAAAATATACAGGAGTGTTGGAGTTATCTGGGACAAGCAATCTATGTGTACTTCTGCTGACACAAAATGTTTCACCTCAACCAGATGAAATTGTATTGAACTGCTTTGAACATTAATCAGTTGTCTGTCAATTGAGTATAGGACTTTACGTTGTCATACGCCTTCAGGAGGTACGAAAACAATATCAAAAACAGTGACCACACTGATCGCAAATTATTTAACCTGAAAAGGCTACAAGCCAAGACTAAAGTGGAGGGAGGGTTGGTGTAGGATTTACTTTGCTCACAGATGATTGTGCACTCAATGCATCCTCTAAGGCAAGAGACTCAACAAAGTATGGATTGATTTTCTACTGCTCATGCTAATTTTGGCCTAACAATACCAAGAAAACAGGTTCTTCACCAGTCAGCACAACACAATCCATACATGGAACAGCAAATGGAGAAATCTGGAATGCTTACTTCACTGACCTTGCCAGGATACTTTCCAGAGATGTACACATAGATGATGAGGTTGATGCACACATAGCCAGAGCTAGCCCAGTGTTTGAGAGGCTCCAGAAGAAAGTGTGGAACAGAAGAGGTATTAGACTTCCTACCAACTGAAGATCTACAGAGCCACTGTGCTGACCTCACTGCCATATGCCTGTGAAAGTCCGAAAAGGATACCAGCAACATTCCAGGTAGCTGAATCACTTCCATTTTAATTGTCTTAGGAAGATTCTGAAGATCATCTGGCAGGATAAAAGTACTTTCTCAAGCATTCTAACTACTGCAGAGAGTGCAAGTCCTATGGGCTGGCCGTGTTGTTCAAATGCCAAAGGTAAGTTTGCCTAAAAGACTATTTTACAAAAAACTAACACAAGGCAAGTGCTCACATGGAGGTCAGAAGAAGCAATACAAGGACACTCTCAAGGCCTTTCTGAAGAACTCTGGAACTGACTGTATGACATGGGAGACATTGGCAAAGGACCACACAGTGTGGCGTGCCTGCGTCAAAGAAGACGCTGTGCTCTTTGAGCGAAGCAGAACTGCAGTGGCACAAAAGAAACGTGAGGTGTGTAAATTTAGAGATATCTCCACTCCACATGTTCATGTGGACTATCTACACCCAACCTGTGATAGAGCATTCCCAGCTCTGACACACTGTACCTTGACTCCAACGTAGTGCTATCATTTTGGTCCTCTTTGAGAATGAAAGAAAACAACCAAGCAACCAACCAGACTTTATGCCACACATCTGTTTCACTATTTTTTTGAATGTTTTTAATTCCATGATTTTAAAGAATGACTATTATTCCAACCAAACAAGCAAAAGTTATAGTTCTTCAAGAGCACACTTCAATGTCTGTTAGAGGTTTTTTAGTGGATGTTGGTAATGTGAAGCTAAGAATTTGAAAGGTCCTTTCAGCCCACAACAAAACAAGATAACTAAAACTCTAGAATAAATACAGGAGGAAAAAAGCCAAAAATTTATCAACTCTTGCTACAAAAATATTAATACTAAGACAGTCAATGACTTTCTGAGGGACGTCATAACTATAGGTACTATTACAGATTCCTCTAAAATGGGATTTAGGCATCTTGAGGTTAGAAGAACAGGGGGAAGAACATTATTTTTTAAGTTTTTGGGAAAAAATACCTATCATGGGCAAGAAAATAGAAAAACCGAAACACCAAAGATCGGGAAAAGGTAAGTTTTGATGACACTCACTTTTTCATATGGGCCCATATTAAAATCACTGTTGGAAAAAATCCAGGTAACATCTAGCCATCTTCATCACATCGTAAGATTGCACTCCGCCCTCAAAAAAAATATTTTTTAGATGATTTCCCATGTCTAGTAGACCTGAAAGTGTTTTCTCCACCAAAAGAACAATGTACTCTGGTAAAATACACTGATAAACTGAGAAGCAGAATTGTTCCAGGATTACAGAAATCTTGAGATGGCATACTAGCAACACAACCTTACATAGTGCCAAATGACACAAAAGATTCAGAACTTTACCCAAATTACAGAGATCAATATACATTACAGTATGGGAACTCACCTGATTTAATCTCCACTGAAAATCTATGGGAAATAAACTCAGCAAGATTTGGAAAACATGTACCGTTTAAAGGTATACTAAAGATGCAATATGATAAAAGTGTGGTTTCCTAAACAAAAATTAAAGAATATATGTAAAAAGTTTGTGAATGCAATGCTAAGTAGTATAAATTAAGTGATTGCAGTAAAAGAAGATGATGTATATCAAAAGTTTTCTAAAGATGTGAGAACTTTTAAGGTTTCTTGTGTAGGTCAATAAATTTAATTATTTTATTTTGTTCCAGTTAAGTGGCATATCACTGTAATAGTAAACTGAAGCCATAGAAGAGCTTAGTATATATACTAGCCTAAAATATGTAAACATCTTCTATTAGTGAAAAGAGAAGAGGGGTGGAGCCAAAATGATGGCTTGAAAACAGGGACTTGCTTAAGCTCTCCTCCAAATCCCTCCAAACACCTGGAAAAAAATGACTCTAAATAAATTCTAGAGCTACAGAACCCATGAGAAAATAGAGTGAAACAAGTCTCCAGCCCAAGACGTCCTGGATGGTTGCTGGGAAGGGTCTATTGCACTGTGCTGGGACTAGGGTGCAGCCCAACATGGGCCATACCAGAAGAGACCAGGCTGGAGCAGAACAGGCAGAGCAGGTCTCAGGGCCCTGAATCACTGAGCTGTGGCAGTTTCCAGAGTTCTCAACCCAAAAACGCCAAAGAAAGGAAGCAGGTCAGTGGGAAAACTGTTGGATCTGGGTGAGAGAAGTGTGAGGTCGAGCCCCAGCCCCAGGATAGAGGAAGTGGCTGCAGTAGAGGCAGTGGCAGCAGCAGCAGCAGCTGCTTCCGGAGCCCCAGACCCACACTGTGGGGGCAACCAAGTGGCAGATCAGAGCAGGAGTGCAGGGTTTGCTTTGCTGGCGCAAAGGCAGGGTTCTCTTGCTTTGCCCTGCTTGGATCTGGGTCACAGTCCTGGTAGGCGGTTCTTGGTGGAGGAGGAGCTCTGTGAGGAGGCAAAGCTTGTAATGTCTGTGGAGAGGGAGTACTCCTGGTGGTTAAACGACAGAAATGAGTGCTTGAGATCACTCACAGACCAGAGCACAGGCCAGGAGAGGAGTATCATACCACCTCAGAATAGAAGTAGCTCTGAAAACAGCAGCACAAAACCCGTGAAGCTTGGGATAGAGCACTCTTCACTCTGAAAGCAGTCATGCCCTGACAAAAAGCTCAAAAGTCAAGTAATTGGCTGGGAAAATGAGCAAGCAGCATAAAAAGACTCGGATTATAGAATCTTTCTTTAGTGACAAAAAAGATCAAAACATAGAGCCAGAAGAAGTCAATAAAGTCAAAGAGCCTACATCAAAAGCCTCCAAGAAAAAAAGTGAATTGGTCTCAGGCCATGGAAGATCTCCAAAAAGATTTGGAAAATCAAGTAAGAGAAGTAGAGGAAAAATTGCGAAAAGAAATGAGAGTGATGCAAGAAAATCATGAAAAATAAGTTAACAACTTGCTAAAGGAGACCCCCAAAAATACTGAAGAAAATAAGACCTTAAAAAATAGACCAACTCAAATGGCAAAAAGAGTTCCAAAAAGCCAATGAGGAGAAGAATGCCTTGAAGGGCAGAATTAGCTAAATACAAAAGGAGGTCCAAAAGACCACTGAAGAAAATACAATCTTAAAAATTAGATTGGAGCAAGTGGAAGCTAGTGATTTTATGAGAAATCAAGATATTATAAAACAGAACTAAAGGAAGGAAAAAATGGAAGACAATGTGAAATATCTCACTGGAAAAACCACTGACCTGGAGAATAGATCCAGGAGAGATAATTTAAAAATTATTGGACTACCTGAAAGCCATGATCAAAAAAAGAGCCTAGACATCACCTTTCAAGAAATTATCAAGGAAAACTGCCCTGATATTCTAGAACCAGAAGGTAAAATAGAAATTGAAGGAATCCACCAATTGCCTCTTGAAAAAGATCCCAAAAAGAAAACTCCTAGGAATATTATTGCTAAATTCCAGAGTTCCCAGGTCAGGGAGAAAATATTGCAAGCAGCCAGAAAGAAACAATTCAAGTATTGTGGAAACATAATCAGGATAATACAAGATCTAGCAGCTTCTACATTAAGGAATCAATGGGTTTGGAATATGATATTGTGGAGGTCAAAGGAGCTAGGATTGAAACCAAGAACTGCCTACCCAGCAGAACTGAGTATAATACTTCAGGGCAAAATATGGATTTTCAATAACGGAGAGGACTTTTAAGCATTCTCAATGAAAAGACCAGAGCTGGATACAAAATTTGACTTTCAAATACAAGAATTAAGAGAATCATGAAAAGGTAAACAGGAAAGAGAAATCATAAGGGACTTACTAAAGTTGAACCATTTTGTTTACATTCCTACATGGAAAAATGATATTTGTAACTCATGAGACCTTTCCCAGTATTAGGGTAGTTGAAGGGAATATACATATATAGACAGAGGCCACAGGGTGAGTTGAATATGAAGGATATCTAAAAATAAATAAAATTAAGGGGTGAGAAAGGAATATATTGGGAAAAGGAGAAATAGAGAGAGAGAATGGGGTAAATTATTTTGCATAAAAGTGGCAAGAAAAAGCAGTTATAATGGATGGGAAGAGGGGGCAGGTGAAAGGGAATGAATGAATCTTGCTTTCATCAGATTTGACACTCAATTGGGTATCTTACCCCACAGGAAACTAGGGGGAAGAGGATGGGGTGGGAGGGAATGATAGAAGGGAGGGCAGATAGGGGAAGGAGATAGTCAAAAGCAAATTCTTTCGAAAAGGGACAGGGACAAGGGAGAAAACTGAATAAAGGGGAACAGGACAGTATAGAGGGAAACACAGTTAGTCTTTCACAATGTGACTATTATGAAAGTGTTTTGGATAATGATACATGCGTGGCCTATGTTGAATTGCTTGTCTTCTCAAGGCGGGTGGGTGGGAAGGGAAGAAAAGGGAGAGAATTTGGAACTCAAAGTTCTAAAATGTTTTTTAAAAATTGTTTTTACATGCAACTAGGAAATAAGATATACAGGCAATGGGATATAGACTCTTGCCCTACAAGAAAGTAAGGAGAAAGGGGATGGGGGGGAGTGGGGTGACAGAAGGGAGGGCTGACTGGGGAACAGGGCAATCGGAATATATGCCATCTTGGGGAGGGGGGGAGGGTAAAAATGGGGAAAAAATTTATAACTCAAAATCTTGTGGAAATCAATGTTGAAAACTAAAAATATTAAATAATAAAAAAGAGAGTTTAGGTAAAATCAGAATAAACAATGAATGAATGATTTTTTTTAAAAAAGGGCAAAAACGTTAAAAAGCATAGCATAAAAAGGTCTACTGTGACCCACCACTTGCAAAAAATTCTGCCCATTCTCTAACTTCAAAAAAGATGCCTACAACAACCTTATGAGAAAATGGACATCTATATAGAACTATACCATAATATATATGAATAAGTTATATACAACAATGAATCAGTACAATATTGGTTCAACCAAATCTAACCAAGCTGTACAAATTTTGTCATTCAGAGCTATACAATAGCTATAAAGTACACTCACTTATAAAAACTTTCAATAGACCCTACTATCCCTTCAAATTGCTTCCGTATTTCCTTTTTTTCTGATCAATGCAATAATCAACTCCAACTGATTTTTAGAGTGGAGGTCCTGCAACTACACCCAACTACAGGCTGCTTTTCAAAGTCCCATGCACTAAGAACATTTTTACAATTTTAAATTAAGTAAAAGGGAAAAAACTATTAGCTCACAGGCAGTCATACAAAATGAGACAGCAGAATTTGGCTGTTGGGCAGTGTTTTGTCTACCTGTGTTCCAAGTGACTGATGATGAAGCATGCTGCTCACCTCCAAACAGAGTGTGATAGTCCCAAGACCAAGAAAGAGACATACATTTTTAGTGTGAGGGAAGAAATGTGGGGATTTGTTTAGACTGTCTATGCATATTATTTAAGATTTTGTTTTTCTTTTATTTTTGCTAAATGGGCAGGAGAATACGGGAGCCAGAGAAGACAGGAAAGAAAAGAAAATTTAAAAAGATCAGTGAAGAATATTTTTCTTTTCTGCAAAGAAGAGAATAGAAAGTTAGATTTCTTATATATTTTTAAAGGAAAGAGAGCAGCAGTCACTAGATACCTTCAATTTCACATATCCTGTTTGGAAAAAATCAGACCGAAAATAAAATAATAAAATGAAGATGAGAGATCACAAAGGAAAAATAATAATAATGAATATGAATATGATCGGATAGTCTCAACTGAAAATGCTCTCTCCAACTTCAGGGCCAAGTAATCAACAAAAGGGAGGACTTGAAATTTTCACTAATCCACACAACCTCTAAAACTTCTCCAAAATAAAAATTATATAAAATAAAGAAAGTAACTTAAGCTGTCTCCAGAACAACAAAACCCTAAAAAGGTAAAAATCTGATGAATAACAACAGAGGAGAATCCTAACCCTTAACATGGTAACTCAATACCACTATCCACCATATCTCCCACTGACAATTAAGTAGAGGAAAAAGGAAAAAAACACCTAGACCTGGTGAATATATGAGAGAACTCAATCAAACTTTTAAAGAATAATTAGTACCCCATAATATATAAATTAATGTCAAACTGAGAAAGTACTCTATCAGATTTCTTTTGTGAAATAAATATAGTCCTAATATCTAAACCAGGGAAGAATAAAACACAGGAAAACTACAGACCAATATATTAGTGAATATTGATTCAAAATTTTTAAATAAAATCCTGTCAGACTACATTCAGTGACTCATCCAAGAAATATTTAATTATAACCAAGTTGCCTTTATACCAGGAAAGCAAGAATGATTCAACATTACGAAGACAACAAACATAATTAATCATATTAAAGGCAAAAGCATCCAAAACTACATGAAGAAATAGATGAGGAAAAAGTCTTCGAAAAAGTACAACATTCATTTGTGTTAAAAAATCCTACCAAGTATAGGCACAATGGAACCAGAGAGACCTTTTTTTTGATATCATAAAACATACCTATCTAAAACCCAGAGCAAAGATTATATGAAATGGGGATAAATTAGTTCCAATAAATACAGGAGTAAACCACAGATACCCACTCTGATTCGATATGGTTACGGAAATACAGAAATATCAATGAAACAGCAGAAAGGAAGAACAACCTAGACAGATGAATATTCAGGGTTCCTGGCTGGGCCAGGTCAATGTATTAAAAATGACAATGGTACCAAACTTAGTTTACAATTTTAATGATATACCAATTAAATTATAAAGAGGTTACCTTATGGAACTTGATAAAATAATAATTCATTTGGATTAACAAAAATTCTAGAATATCAAGAAAAATGATGAAGAAGTGGCAGAGACAAAGGGAGAAGAGCACTTCCAGGCATCAAACTGCAATATAAGGGCAGAAGTCACCAAAATCATCTGGAAATGATTAAAAAATAGAGAGAGCTCAAGGGAGCAGACTAGACACAAGGGAAAATTAGAAACAATAGAACTCAATAACCAAGTTTATCTGATAAGATGGAAAAAATAATTTACCTAGGAAAAAATCTTTATTTGACAAAAATAGCTCTGGCAGAAATTAGGTTTAGATCAGTACCTTATACCATATTTCACAATATATTCTAAATGGATTCACAACCGTAATATACAGGTCATACTATTAAAAAATTATAAGAGTAACATCATATGCCTCTCAAAGCAATGGGTAGGACATGTATTCTTAACCAAATAAAATATAAAGGCAATTTTAAAAGATAAAATAGAGAAATGATTTTTTGAAACAGAAAAGCAGACAAAGTACAGACAAAATTAATGCACCTATGTCAAGAAGGAAGTGGTCAAATGGGAAAAATCTTTGTATCAAATGTCTCTGCTAAGAGTTTGCTATCCAAAGCATATAAATAATTATTAAATACATATGATTAACAGACATTTTCCAGTAGATAAGTGGTGACAGGATATATAAACAAACAATTCTCAAAAGAAGAATTGCAAAACAGTCACAACCACATGAAAGAATGCTCCAAATCACTAATAAGGGAAATGAGAACCAAAACAATACTGAGATTTTACCTTATTCCCCGCAAACTATAAAGATGATAAAGAAGCGAATAGTCAATGTTGGAGGGTGTACTGCTAATGGAATACAAAGATCTTTCCCATCCATTAACAGACCTATGTGACCTACTTTGAGCCTGAGTCACATGGAGCCTGTGGTGGGAGGAGCTTGTCGAATGGGTGGAGCAGAGTTGAGAGTGAGGCAGAGCTGGGTGAGAGAGCTGGGAGAGCTGAGGCAGAGCAGCTAGCATGAGTGAGAGTGGGGGAATTTTGCCTAAAAGAGCTTGTTTGTGAGGAGGCCTGATGGAGGGAAGGCTTGGGGATGGCAGTGTTCCCTGCATTGGTAATATGTGCACATTTCTTTGTTACTATGGTGGATCTGGCTTTCTGGTATCTGAATAAATATCTCCATTTCCTCTTTGAGGAAGAGAGTCTGTTATTTGCAATTCAAACCTGGCACCACGCCTGCATATACATAGCAGTTGCTGGGGTATCACATTGGCCAAATAGAGGGCAAGTGGAAAGATAGGCCTACTGTTGCACTGTTGGTGGAGATGTGAATCAGGACAGTAATTTGGGATTATGTAAATAAAATAACTAAAATTTGTATACTCTTTGACCCAGAGATTCCACTGAGTTTATGCCCCAAGAAGGCTATTTATAGCAGAACTTTTTGTGACAAGAACACATCGGAAACACAACAGATGCTCATCTAGTGAGGAATGCCTAAACAAACTGTGGTACATGAATTCAATGGAATATAATGGTGCTGTATGAAATAACAAATATGATGAATACTGAAAAGCATGGACAGATTTGCAGAATCTGATGTCCTGTGAATTAATCAAAGCCAAGAAAAAATATAGACAATAACTACAGCAATGTAAAAAGCAAGAATCACAAAATAATCAAAAGTGAAAGCTGCAATATTAGGGAAAAAAAAATGAGAATGGACCCAAAGAAGAGATACGAGAAGACACTCTCATCCTATTCGTTTGCAGTGGTTAAGTAAGTATTCTGATGTATGAAAAGTCCAACAGGCATAATTTCTGGCTAATTAATAATTAATTTTGTTAATTATGGCTAGCAGATAATAAAAGAACAATCATTTTGGCTTTTTCTCACAAACTAAAGACCCTTGCTGGAGAATACTGACTTTATTAAGAAGCCTTTGGAAAAGGGCATGTTCCTGAGGATGGAAATCAATTTCCTTATTGGTTGATAACTAATGAGGGAGTAGACATATAAATGAGAAGGTGGGCAAAATGTCTTCAGCTCCTCCTGCAGAGAATATGACCTAATCATGAGACTTAACTGCCTCCAGCTATCCAGGCAAAACAATCCACCTCTACCCAGACCTTGCCAGTTGATTTTCCCCTTCATAAACTGGGTCACCCTAAATCCTAATGGAAGGTTTCAAGGATAGACAAGGGCTTATTTCCTAAGGGCAAGATTAGACTGGATTCTGTTTGTGAGATCTCCTAGTTAGGTGGAGTCCCAACCCAGAGGGAAAAGCATGTCCCCCAAGGATTTGGGCAATCCCATCTATCAGCAATATCCTTCAGAGGCTGGCTGAAAAACCTACAGGGGCTGATTTCTGAATGAGGAAATAGAAAAGTAAAACTTTAGTTGTAATTTAATACCTGGTTATTAATATAGGAGAGAAATAATCATTTCTCAGAAAAGAACACCGTATTTATTCGCAGACATTGTAGATACACAGATGAGTTTTTCTGATTTTTATTTTTCTCCAAAAATATTATTTATTATGTAGATGGCTATCTGGGAGGGGGAGAGAAATGATGGAAGAAATTCTGGTGATATAATGAAAATATCAATAAAAATGTATTTTACAACAAAACCAAAAGAAAATCAATCAAGACATAATGGAACAAGATACACTCCAGAATGTTTCCAAAAGAAAATTAAATGCTCAAACAAGAAATTAGAAATTAATATAGGTCAGGAGGGAGAGCACTATAATCAAAATTTTAAAACTCCCATTAGCAGATTAGGAAAACTGAATTTGTGATGGAGAGTTTTTCTAAAGGACAGAAAGATTAATATATTTCGGAATACAAAAATACTAAAGTGGAGGGGAAACCGGCAAAAAGAAACAAAAGGTTACAACACTGATTCCAAAGAGGCTGCTATTCCTAAACACACCTGTATTAATTCCACTCTTTGGAGTTGCCAACAAGGCAACAATTAGACTGTTTTCTAGTCACATCACATTTTAAAAAATAAAAAGTATTATCCAGCTTCATCATCCACCACATTCACCAGATTTCTCCAAATGATTTAGCTGTTTAAAATAAAACAAACTTCCAAAGATAAAGATTTCTTTCTTTCTTTTAAAGTTTATACCCACAGGATCTCAAGAAATCTAGAAGGCAGCTCCTAGCATGCAAGGTAGACTCCATAAGATTCACAGAAAGACAAAGAAGAGTCACACAAGATGAGAAGGCACAGATGCAATCTGCATTGCTAATAGTAGTACCATATTAAAGTGTTTACATATCCCAAGTACCCAACAGTTTTTAGCAGTAATAACACCTCATACAGGATGGCCTGCTGTAGCAACAATGTTACTAGCAGCTGCTGTGGAGGCGTAAGACCAATAACACCAGCACACAGGAGGGCTGCCAGCATCAGTTCTTTGATCTGCTTTTCTAAGGAAAGCAACTTTAAGGGCTTTACAATCTCACTCTAATTAAACATACATATATCATTCACTTAGTTCAGGGGAAAAAGTCAGCATCAGCACCCTAAACTTCAGAGCAAATACAAGCAGGAATTATAAATAGAGAAAATATAAATAGAGCAAATAACACAAATCAACAGAGAGGCTTCTGATCATAGCAATACACACACACTTACCAGAGAGAAACACCAACATCTGGGTTTTCAAAGGGGAGAGCGGGGGCTCCAACAGCTAACCAACCCAGAGTCTCCTCTGGCCAAATCACCAACACTTTTCCAACAAGTGTGCCCCCAAGCAAAACCTCTCCTCCTGCAGTTCTGAGGGTGCTAGCTGAACAGCTACCCGAAGAGTATATATATACCCTTTTTTAGGGCCCAAAGGCTTCATAGCTCTAGTGACCTAATTAGCAAAAAGGTGTGGGCCTTCCTACAAAGGCAAGACTCAAGAAAAAAACAGTAAAAAGTCCTACTTTGCTTGCCCTTACAGGCTTTCCCCCAACAATGGGGGGGGAAAAAAAAAGAAAAAGAAACTTCTTGCAACAGATATGCACAGTCAAACAAAATGAATTCCTCCAAGGACCATACGCAAAAATGTGTCTCATTCTGACCCTAAATTCATGTCCTCTTTGTAATGGGATAGCATATTTCATCATTGGTCCACTACAATCATGAATGATCATTGTGTCAATCATAGTGCTTATAGCTTCAAAGTTGTTTGTCTTCACATAGCTATAATTGTATAAATTGTTTTCCTGATTTCTGTTCATTTCATTCTCTATCAGTTTATAAAAGCCCTTAAAAATCAGTCATTTTATAATATTGCTGTAGTTTAAATTCTTCTTCTGTTTCTGCTCACTTCATTCTGCATCATTTCCTAAGTTGTTCCATGTGTTTTTAAAATCATCTATTTCCTCCTTTCTTACTAAAATATAACAGCACTTAATTTCACAACTTATTTAGCTCTTCCTCTTATCTTGGATATCTTTTTAGTTTTCAGGTTTTTTTACCACCACAAAAAAGAGCTCCTATTTTTGCACATAGATCTAGCTGGTTCAAAGGCCATGCACTACATTAGTTTTTTGAGTATAATTCCAAACTGCTGTCCAGAATGGTTGTTCCCATTCTCACTGGTTCACAGTTTGTCAATTGTGCCTGTTTTCCCACAACCCCTCCAAAATTTATCATTTTCCTTTTGAGGTGGAATCTCACGACTGCTTTAATTTGAATTTCTCTAATTAGTAGCAATTTGGGGCATTTTTTTTCCCATATATATAGCCTGGGTTTCTTTCCCTAGAATTATGTTTTCTTATCTTTAAGTCATTTGCCAATTGGGGAATGACCCTTTTCTTCTTATAAATTTGAATCCATTCCTTTGTATATCATGGAAATGAGACCTTTATCAGAGAAACTTGCTGCAAAGAATTTTTTTCCCAATTGTTTTCTTTTTAATCTTAGCAATATCAGATTTGTTTAAGCAAAAGTTTTTAAATTTTATCTAATCAAAATTATCCATTTTATCTTCTATGATCCTATATATTCCTTGTTTGGTCAAGAATTCTTCGATCCAGAGATTTGATAGGTAATTTTTTTTCCATGTTTCTCTAATTTGTTTACGATGTGACCTTTTAGATAGAAGCTACTCCAACATAATAAAAGTGACAATACTACCTAAATTAATGTACTTGTTAAATGCCATACCAAACTACTTTGCTTTATAGAACTAGAAAAAAATAATAAAAAAAATTTATATGGTGAGGAAAAAAAGGTCTGGAATCTCAAGACGAAGAACGAAACGCAATGGGAACAAAAGGGGCCTTAGCAAGTGTCCGACCTCAAACAATGCCACAAAAATCATTAAAACAATTTGGTATTGGTTAAGAAATTGTAAGAAACTATCTTGCTAGTCTTCTTACACATTATTGCTATTCCCAAACTCCACTATCCAGGCATCCGAACACAGTGGCTTGTTATTCCTTAAACAACACAACACCCCACTTGCAATGATCTCACCTAGATGCCTGCCTGTGTGTCTGTCTCTCTCTCTCTCTCACACACACACACACACACACACACACACACACACACACACCCTCTACTTCTACCAGTGCCTTCCTCTTCAAATCTACTCTACCTGTTTACATACTTGTTTTGTCCCTAATTTGAATGTAAGATCCTTGAGGGCAGAGAACATTTTCATTTTTTGTCTCCCCAGTACTTGGCATAGAACTTGGAACATACTAAGTCCTTAATATTCTTGGTGACTGTAAAAGGGTTAAAATTAGTAACTAGAATTAAACAGAGCTTGTCTAACAAAGGATAACCTAGCGGAAGTCCTGCTTTATATAACAATTTCTAATTTGCATAGCAAACAAAGTAGAAGATGAACCAGATGCCTCATGATAATGAAGTTGCATATGGTCCTGAAAAATATGTATATTCTTTACCAGTCCCATTTAGAAGATGCCAAGTCTTTTAGCTCTAGTTTTTCCAGAAATGTAATTCCTTATTTTCCCTTTTATCTTTGTTAGATATCCAGATATCCAAAACAGAGATGCTGAAATTTCCCGTCACTATAGTATGCTGTCTTCTTGTAGCTCAATTAATGTTTCCCTTATGAATTATGATGCTAAAGCATTTTGAAGAATATAAAGTTAATATTGGTTTTCTGTCTATCCTATGATTCCTTTCAGCAAAATGCAGTTTTGCTAGTTCATCCCTTTTTAAAATGTGAGTTTATTTTTGCTTTGCTTAATAGCATGGCCACAGGTGCTATGTTTTTAAGATTCTGATACACAGTAATTTTTTTTCTAGTCTCCTCATTTTTATTCTCTTTATGTCTCTTAGGCGTGTTTCTTGAAAGAAACAGATCATGGTGCTTTCTTTGCTCATCAAATTGGTCATTCTTTTTCATTTACTGGCTTCCTGGATTACTATTCCCATTTACAGTTATCAGACCTGAGTTTATATTTTCATCCTTTTGTCTCCAATATTCTTTTCTAAATTAGGATTTTTTTTTACCTCTTCCTATGTAGCCACAATACTATGTCACTTTACTATGTTAACTTAATCTGTTTTAAGGTATGCCTATTCCCATCAGCTCTCTTTCTTTCACCCTTACTGTCTCTTTCTCAACTTTTAGAGTTTTGTTTTTTAGGTTTTTAAAATTTTTTTAATTTTTATTTGACTATTTAGTTCTTCCTCTCTTTTCCCCCTTCACTTGAGCAAAGAGAATCCTTCTTCCTCTCTTTTCCTTCATTAGCTTTTAAAATTTCACTTTCTGTGATTTTTTCTAAAAAGAATTTTTCTCCCATTCTCTTCCCTTTCTAGCTATTCCAGACTTATTCTTTGATACATGGCCCTTATACTTAATTAGCTCCTCTTTAGTCTCTATATTCCTAAGGACATAAAATCTTCTATTTTGTGTTCCTTCTTCTAAAAATTTTCATGTCATTTCATTGTCTTTGCAGATCATCTTCCTGGCTCCCTTTTTTCTGTTATGCCTACCTCTTAGAAATACCAATTCCTGCCAGTTACAGAGAAGCTGATGCCCCATGTCCCCGATTACGCAGTTTATTACTGACTATAGCACACCCCCAGTCATGATTTTTTCCCATTTGCCAGGATAGCTTTTCTTGGGGTCCATGTCCTCCCATTCTTCTGGATGTTAATAGTCATCAAGTATTATGATTCTCTTTCAAAGGCAGGAAGAGTGGACTCTAATCACTTCTTTTCTGAATTATTTGCCTTCAATGGGCAGCAATGATGAAATGACAAATAATGCCTGATGATCCCATCCACTGTAAAGTTACTATCCACCTTTACAGAATATCTCTCCTCTCCAACAGAAGTATTCTTTAGTAGTACCCCATCCCAGGATTAAAACAAGATTCTCTCCTTCCCTCGCCCCCCAGCCCATTCTCCACTAGGGACTCTTCTATCTGAGAGACTACAGTAGCTATTTTCCCTTTTTTTAATGGCCTTTAATTTGATGAGGGTACATGTTCCTCTCAATCTTCATCCGTATTGTTAATGGAAATGGGAAAATCTTTCCCATCCATTGATAGGCTTATGTGACCTACCTGAGTCACATGAGCTGGTGGTGGGAGGAGCTTGCCAAACAGGTGGAACAGGAAGTTGGAGTGAGTTGGAGCTAGGGGAGAGAGCAGAGCAGCTAGTTTGAGTGAGAGAGGAAGTGATTTTTGCCTAAGGGAGCTTGTTTTGTGGGGAGACCTGCACTGGTAATGTGTATGGATTTCTTTGTTGCTATGATGGATTTGGCTTTTTGGTGTTTGAATAAATGTCTTGGTTTTGTCTTCCATGAAGAGAGTCTGTTATATCTTGCAATTCAAACCTGGGAATGAGCCTATGGATTCATAGCATTTGCTGTGGGTATTGCATTGGTGATGTATCTTCTTTCCCCTTTTAGGCACCCTCCGGCTCTACGATTTAGTCTCACATAAAATACTGACTTGATTGGAAGCAGGATGTTGTAAGGGTATCCGTGATGTTTCAGACTTGTTTCTTCATTACCCCATCTATTTGACTTCTGCTTTCACTTCCCATCTCCTCATATACATATGTTTCCTTTGGGGCCTCTTTAGGTAGGATCATAAAAATTTAGACCTGGAAAGAATATTAAAGTGCATCTAATCCAACCTTCTCGTTAATCATTGTATAAAAGGCAGGCCCTCGTGCTCTCTACTTGAACCCTTCTAAATAGTTTCTCTGATTCCAATCTCTCCCCTTTTCAATCAAGCTCCCACATAGCATCTGAAATAATTTTCCAAAAAACTTTCCATCATTTTCTGTTGCCTCAAGGATAAACACAAAATTCTTAGCCTGGCACTTAAAGCCTTCTATAGTAAGGCTCCAATCTATTTTCCAAATTTAGCCACATTATTCCCCTTCGCACACTCTACATTTTAGACATACTTGAATATTTCAGTGTTGCTCATACTCAGCACTGAATTTCCTACCTCCATGCATCTGTACAAGCTCTCTCTCTCATCTTTAAAACTCCCTTACTTGTTCAGCACACTCCATCCCTGGCCAGGGGCCTGTACTATTTATATCTTAAGCTGTGGTCTAGAAACTCAAATCTTTTCTTAATTCCTTGCCTTGAAAAGACAGCAGTGATGAAATGTCAAATACTGTCTCTGCCTCAGTTTCCTAATGTATAGAATAAGGGATTTATAAGGTCCCTCCCTTTTAGCTCCAAAATTCTCTGACTCAGATCCTATAAAATGTAAATTTATGCAAAAGCACTAATGGCTTTAACAAAGTCAAGCAACATCACTCAGAGATATTAAACTATAAGCTCCCTTTAAAGGCAGGGGGCTATATGTCTTTGCATACAAAACACCAAGTATAATTCCCTCCAGTTAGGTAGTAAATATTTATTGACGAAAATAAACCAATAATCTGGAAAATGGAAGTTTCTAAAGAATTCTCATCTATTTTAGTCTTTAAGAAACTGCTATGCAGGTAAAAGAAATAGATTGTCCTATGACAATCACAGGGGGCTCTCTCTGTTAGTCATTGCTGGCAAGATTCTTGCCAGAGTCCTCCTTAATAGGCTGATCCTTCACCTAGAAGATGATCATCTACCTGAGAGCCAGGGTGGCTTCAGAAAGGGCCCAAGGAACAGTCGATACAGTGTTTGCTGCCCGACAACTTCAGGAAAAATGCCAGGAGCAGAACAAAGGTCTGTATACAACATTTGTAGATATGACCAAGGCCTTTGATACTGTTAGTCGTTAGGGCTTATGGAAAATTATGTCAAAATTTGGTCACCCGGAGAAGTTCATCAGTACTGTACGTCAATTTCATGATGGCATGCTTGCCCGGGTTCTAGGTAATGGACAGTGCTCTCATACCTTCCCAGTCACCAACAGAATGAAACAAGGCTGTGTGCTTGTTCCCATGCTTTTTTAGCATGATGTTCTCAGCCATGTTGTCAAATTCTTTCAATGAGGATGAACACGGCATCAAGGTCAGTTACCACACTGATGGTAAACTCTTCAACTTGAAAAGGCTACAAGCCAAAACCAAAGTGGAGGGAGTGCTGGTGCATGATCTTCTGTTTGCAGATGATTGTGCACTCAATGCAGTCTCTGAAGCTGAGATGCAACAAAGTACTGATCACTTCTCTGCCGCTTGTGCTAATTTTGGCCTAACAAATAGCACCAAGAAAACACAGGTGCTCCATCAGCCACCACCACACCATCCATACGTGGAACCATCGGTTACAGAAAATGGAGAAGTTTTGAATGCTGTGGATAAGTTCACTTACCTTGGTAGTATACTTTCTAGAGACGTACACATTGATAATGAAGTTGACACACGCACTGCCAGAGCTAGCTCAGTGTTTGGGAGGCTCAGAAGGAAAGTACGGGAGAGAAGAGGTATTAAGACTATCAAACTGCAGAGCCGTGGGGCTGACCTCATTGTTGTATGCCTGTGAAACCTGGACAATCTGCCAGCTCCATGCCAGAAAACTGAATCACTTTCATTTGAATTGTCTTAGGAAGATTCTGAAGATCACCTGGCAGGATAAGGTACCAGACACTGAGGTCCTTTTTCGAACTAAACTGCCAAGCATTCAAACTCTGCTTCAGAGAGCGCAACTCCGATGGGCTGGCCGTGTTGTTTGAATGGAAGACATTTGCTTGTCAAAAAGACTATTTTATGGAGAACTCACACAAGGCAAGCCTTCACATGGTGGTCAGAAGAAGCGATACAAGGACACTTTCAAGGTCTCTCTCAAGAATTTTGGAATTGACTGTGTGACATGGGAGACATTGGCACAGGACCACTGAGCATGACGTTCATTCCCATATCAGGGAAGGTGCTGTGCCCTGTGAGCAAAGTGGAATTGAAACAGCTCAAAGGATACGCAGTATGCACAAGTTTGGAGCATCCACCCCAAATGTTCACACGGACTATTTGTGTCTGACCTATGGTAGAGCAGTCCGTGCTCATACTGGTCTGATCAGTCACAGTCAGACACAGTGAATCTTCACTCAAGCATAGTGATGTCATTTTGGTCCTATTTGAGAACGGACAACAACCAACCATGCAGGTAAAATCACAACCGACTTAATTTTATGGGGCACTAACATTTCTTCATTAATTTTTAATTATTTTATGTGAAAAGTTATTGATATCAAAAGGTAATTTTTGTTATTCTGCTTACTGAATTCTTATTTAAAAGCAAAAAAAAAAAAGAGAATACTTTGGCATACACCAATTTACAAAATCCTAGACTTAAAGAGAATAGATTTCTAAGAAAGAGAAAGAATACATAGAAAGAACAGTAGGATCCATGGAGGAAGGATAAAAAGAAGTCAAAAATGAAATTCTGGAGACACAAAGAACAATCCCAATGAGAAAAGAAAAAGGTAAATTATCCTATACATAGACACACACACACACAAGTACCTTTTGCCAACCAATTAAATTTTCTAAAAGACATACACAAAAGAGACACAAGGGCAGGGAAGTGAGTATGAAGACTAACACCATTCTATAGTTCTGTGAGAATAGAGTCAGAAAGGCTATAGCCAAAAATAAGCTGAGGCTAGTGAGAAAAGATAAAGATAACAAAAATGTTTTTTAAGCTATATTGAGAGTCGCCACAGCCAAATAATTTTTCAGGAAATGTACAGTGAAGGAATCTGGCCTCCCCAAGCACTTGGGAATCTTTGAATTTCCTTTCTAAGCTATTGGTAATCATAAAAGGATACTTCTTTTTGTTAACTTCTGAATGAACAAGTGTCTTTTCTGTTGCAATAGGAACCTACAATAAAACAGGTTCATGAAAAGGCAAGGACCTCAATCAGGCCCACCCCCTAACACCAGCTAACCATTGTAAGCCCATTCATACTTCGCTGGACTGTACACTGAAAAAGCAGACTCAAATGTAGTCTTCTAAGTGACAGTGTAAGAATAGCAGAAAATGGGAGTCTGAATGCTATATATAAACTTTAGCTTAGCTGCTGATACTCTAAATGTGAGTTCCTCATCAAATGATTAAACATATTAGAAGAACTCTATCTGGACATATCATCTATCTGGACACTGGACATATTAACAGAATCATATAAATCTTGACAATCTCTACAAATGAAAACAGAAGAAGTGGGCCAAATGGAAGGAAAGCCAAACAAAAGAACTGGTGCAAGTGGATGAACTGCACGCTCAAGATCAAGAAGAAATATAATCTCATTGACTATAAAGTCATCTCATATTACAGTGTTCTAACATAAAATAAACTCATTTTCAAGTTGGGCTTTTTTTGCATGTGTTTATTATGCCAGTATGAGATGACCAAATATCCCAAAAAATAAACTGCCACAACAAGGAATGTTTGACTGGTAGAAAATGATGCACAACTCAGGGAAGGGTGCTTCCATCAATTAAATCAACCCTAGGAGTCCTTAACACTTATCAATATAGAATATCCATTTCCTGTCACATTTAGGTAAATCTCTTAACTGTTGAATGACCTACAACAAGTGTCTAATTTGTTCCAGTGTTGAACCTAAACTACCAGAGCACTGACCTGAGATAAGCCTAGCCTAGAGCAGTGCTGTTCCAAGTGGAGAAAGGGAAGCAAGTAGGGAGGCAGATGGCCAGATATCAAAGGTAGATGGAAGTTTCTGACTGACTGCAAATTCTATGAGTCAATTCTGAGTCAACAGCACAATTTGGCAACCAAGAAAACCACCTCCAGTTCTAAGACAGCTCCAAAAGACTCATGATGGAAAAAGCTATCCACATCCAGAGAAAGAATTACAGAGTCTGAATGCAGATTGAGGCAAACTATTTGCTCTCTTTTTTTTCTTCTTTTTTGGTTTTGTTTCTTCTTTCTCATGGGTCATTCCATTGGTTATAATTCTTCTTTATAACTTGACTATTGTGCAAATAAGTTTAATGTGAAGATATATGTAGAACCTAGTATTTCGCATGTATAAGACGCTCCCATGTATAAGACGCACCTTAATTTTGGGGCCCAAAATTTGAAAAACAAAGTATTACATAGTTACTGAACTCAAGTTTTATTCATCATAAAATTCATACAATAATATGATGAAATTCAAGGACCTTCTGCTCATAGCTTTCAGGCATCTTTTGGGCAAGTCTGGTGCATGTACGCATGGTTAGTCCATTCCATTTCATGAACCTGAAGCACCAATTGTGTCCTCCTTTGAAATCAGTAACTTCTTTTTCATCAGCAATTCTTCTTGCCTCATGCTGAACCATCTTTGTGGACATTCCAATTGCCCTTTGCTCTTCAATCTATATCTTCAATTCCCTCTCTAAATCAGGCCATTTTGCTGACTTACCTCCCATGGCCACCTTCTGCCGTGGTGTTTTCAGTAGGGTTTCTTCTTCCCATAGCCAGTCTCGGATTGTTTTCTCAGTTGGAGGATGACCAAACTTACGTTCAGCAGCACAATTTCCATTCACTTTTGCAAAATGGATCACTTTTAACTTGAATTCAGCACTGTACAAAAATCTTTTCTGAGCCATTTCCGGGCAGAACGTGGCAAAATGTAACCTAATATACCAGTAACAAATGTGAAACAATAAGCACAAAAATAAAAACGTGAAAAAGCGGGAAATGCAAATAAAAAAATCTACAACAATGAGCACAAAAAAAAAACGTGAAAAAGCGGGAAATGCAAGTAAAAAAATCTACAACCACTGTATAAGATGCACCCAGTTTTTAGACCCCAAATCTCGCAGGGAAAGGGTGTGTCTTATACATGGGGAAATACGGTATATCGGATTGCATGCTGTCTGGGGGGGGTGGGGCGGAGAAAGTTTGGAACTCAAAAACTTCTGGAACTGAGGGTTGCAAACTAAAAATAAAATATAAATTTAAAATAAAAAAGAAGAGCAGCTAGATGTAGCAGTGAGTGGAGCACCAGCCATTGGGTCAGGAGGACCTGGGATCAAAACAGACCTCAGACACTTGACACACTTACTAGCTGTGCAACCTTGGGCAAGTCACTTAACCCCAATTGGGCTGCCTTCCCCCCCCCCTCAAAAAAAATTCAAAAAAAAAAAAAAGAAAAGAAAAGAAAACAACCTTAACAGAGGCACAGCATTTAGAAATAAGTTGTTGAACCACACACTGTAGTCTTCCCTGACCAGATCACATCAATTATACCATACTCTGTTTTAGGTACCACATTTTAAGAAGGCTATTGATAAGCTAGAGAGTGTGCGTAGGACACCTGGAGAGGGGAAAAGAAGGAAGGGAGAGGCATTGGATTTGTTCCACTTGGCCACAAAAGGCAAATTTGGCCTGGCTATAAATAAAATCTTCCTAACAATCTGAACTACCCAAAAGTGGAAGAGTTTTATAGCTATGAGTGGAGGGGTTCTGCCACACTTGGGGTCTTTAAGCAAAGGATGAATAACCATGTATCAGATGTGTTGTAAAGTATATCCTATTCCAGGTAAAAGTGAGACTAAATTGGACTCTGTACTATCTTCCAACTCTAAAACTGTAATTTTATGATGCCAAAGATTATTGTAAGATATTTGACAAAGTCTACTTTTTAGAGATTGCTTAAAAAGTTAAATGTCTTTTATTTTTCTCCCAGGTGATCCAAGCCATTAATCAACTCCCCTACCCCACCTCCGCACATATACAAAAGTGCTAAACAAAGCGCTAAACAAAGCTCGTTACTAAACCTGTTTAAATTACTCTGCACCATTTTTAAAATACAAGAAAAATGTTTCTCTATAGGTTAGAAAATTCCACGCTCTCCAGATTTCTCCACAAACAAGACAAAACAGAGCCCCAGGGTGAACGTAGAGTTGCAAATATAAACTAGAGCTGGGGCAGAGCAGGGGTCCTCCTGGGACAACTAGAAAGGATCCAAAGAAGGTTCAGCCTGAGTGAAGAGTAAACACCTCCAGGCAATAACTCCCCAGAAACAACAAACAACAAGCCTTGGGGGCAGCGGGATTAGCAGGTAGCCTCAGCCACAGGAATTCTCACCTCTTAAACTGTGGGGGGTCAGACATCTGAGAAGGGGAAGATTGAAGAAACCTCTGCTACTGAGGGAGGCCAGGCCCAGCTGCGATGCCCTGGTTTGGTCTAGGCAAGAAGGAACCAACATACTACAGGTGAGTGCAGAAGCAGTGGGACGGGGATGCTGCTGGCTATGGGCAGTCAGTCACAGGAGAGTTGAGTTCTTGGTTTCAGTTTCAGGCCAGATCTGAGAATCGAAGGTTTATAGCCACTGGAGGGTCCTCAGGGAGCAAGAGCATTTCCAACATAAGAGTGTCAGGGGCCCTAGCTGTGGCTTGGAGGGGAAATGGAGTGCAGAGGTTGACCCCAGGATAAAGCTCAAAAAATAACAGTAAGAAGGACCTGAGACCAGCAATGCCATCCCCCACATTCCAGGACTAGAGGTGACCATAACAACAAGCTGCTAAAAATTAAAAAACAAAACAAAACAAGCGAAGAAGAAAACCCAACTGCAGATAGTTACTATGGGAATAAAGAAGATTGGGGTTCATCTTCAGAGGAGGATACTAAAGTAAAAAATGCCTCTCCTACTCCAGAGTAACATCAAGTGGTCACCTCCCCAAAAAGAAATCTTAAAAGAACCCCCCCCAAAAAAAACTTGTAAAATCGAATTAAGAGAGATGAGGAAAAGTTAAAAAAAAAAAAAAACAATCCAAGGAAACCAAAATTGGTAAAAGAGTCAATCAACCAGAAAAAGAGATCCAGAATCTTAAGGAAAAAAACAACTCCTCGAAATCAAGAATCGGGCAATAAGAAGCCAACAATGTTAGGAGACCAGAAAATAATAAAACAAAATTTAAAAAATGAAAAAAATAGAAGAGAATGTGAAACGTCTCATAAGAGAAACAACGGATCTAAAAACCAGATCAAGAAGAGAAAACATAAGAATAATCGGACTACCTAAAAGCTTTGATCAAAAAAAGAATCAATACAAGAAATAATTAAATTGCCCTGAAGTTTTAGAACAAGAGAGGAAAGTAGAAATAGAAAAAAATCCACCGAGATGCTAGGATGAAAACCTACAGGAATATCACAGCCAAATGCCAAAGCCCCCAGGTTAAGGAGAAAATATTTCCAGCAACAAGAAAATAACAATTCAAATACCATGGAGCCACAACTAGAGTTACACAAGCCCAAGCAGTGGCTACACTCAAAGACTGAAAGTATCGAAGAGTAAAAAGAACTGGTGTTGCAGCCAAAAATATTATACCCAGCAAAGTTAAGTATAATCCTGAGTGGAAAAAAAAGAGGACATTCAATGAATTGACAGACTTTCAGTATTTTGTTGCCAAAAGACCAGAACTTAATAGAAAATGATATACAAGATGAAGGAGAAATATAAGGTAAATATCAAAGACAAATTACACGGAACTCAATGAGGAAAAATTGTTTACTTTTTAATACAGAAAGGTAAACCATGTGCCTAAGATTGTCATTAATAATTGGGGAGTTCAAAAGAAAGATTGGGGTAAAGGCTGAGTTTGATGTGATTTTAAAAAGCAAAATGAAAGATAGGAAAAGGTAAAAAGAGTGACAATCTCACGCAAATGAGGCACAAGGGGAAGAACTGATACAGAGGAATCAGATGGGGGAGCACTAGAACACCACTCATATCAGATCAGAGTTAAAGAGAGAACATACACATTTAGAAGAGTATAAAAGTCTTCTAAATGTATAAAGAAATAAGAGGGTGAGGGAACAGGATAAGGGAAGGTGGGGTATAGAGCGGTGCGTAGATTAATGGGAATGGGTTGAAGGAGGAACAACATATATAGCTAGAAGGATATAAAAGTCTTCTAAATTCAGAAAGAAGAGGACAAGGGGATTAGGGTGGAGGGAGAGGACAAGGGAAGGATTCTTGGAGGGGAGGTAGGTGAAGGAATAGGAGGGCAAGGTAGCAGGTAATAAGGCAGAGGAATGAGGAGGGATAGAGTAGATAGGTTAAGAAATATAATGAGGAAAAGCAGGAAGGAGAAAAATATAAAACAAGTTATTATAGCTTAGAATGTGAATGGGATGAATTTACCCATAAAATGGAAACTGATATTAAAAATTTGCAGATTAAAAATGTGAATTCAACAATATGTATTTTTCAGGAAATACTAAAAAATGAGAGATATACACAGATATAAAGTAAAGGTCAGGAGTAAAATTTATTGTGTAAAAAAACAGGAGTAGTAATCATAATCTCAAAGTTAAAGCTAAAAAAATATTTAATCAGAAGAGAAAAATAGAGAAACTACACTGTCAGCCATATTATTCAATATTATTTTGTACCATTTAAAATAAGCAGACAACATAAAAAACCTGAGAGTATACCTGCCAAAACAGACTTAAGAACTATATGACTATAAACACAAAACACTTTTTATACAAATAAAGTTATTTCTAAATAATTGAAGTAATATCTATTGTTCATGGGGTAAGTAAAGCCAATATGATAAAAAAGACAATTTTAACTTAGATTAATCTCTTTATGTAATGCCATCCCAATTAAATTACTAAAAAAAACTGAGTTAGAAAAAATAATAACAGTTCATTTGGAAGAACAAAAGGTCAGGAACTTCAGAGAAACTCGGAGCAAAAGATGTAATGGAAGCAGATTCAGTAGTATCAGACCTTAAACCATATTATAAGGTGAGAATATTATTCGAGTCTAAAATGGATAATTGTGACTATTTTAAATTAAAATTTTCTTGTATAAATAAATAAAACCTATGCAGCCAAGAATATAAGGAATGCTGAAAATTGGGGGGAAAAAACTTTCACAGGCAATCTCAGATAGAATGTGACTGGGTTGGAAGATTGCTATGGTGTAAGAAATGATGACCTGGTTGATTCTGAAAAGCATGGGAAGACTTGGACTTATGAAGGAAGATGCTATCCACCTTCAGAGAAACGGATGGCAAGTGAAAAAAAAAGCACAGCAGTCTTACAATATATGTATAAATGTATATGTTTATAGATATATATGTACATGTATGTATGCATATGTATGTGGTGTGGTGTGTATATATGCATATAGATATGTATTTCTATGTCGATCTCTTATGTATATACATATATATATATATATAGACACAAAGAGATATAGAAATATGGCTATAGATTTATTTGCAATTAATTGTGGCCTCGGAGGGGAGAGATAAAGTAAAAAGTGCACAGCAAAGAACAAAAGAAAACCTACAAGGAAAAGCTGGGCAGCTTTGAAATCAATTTGTAGTATTTATTACATAGGTTTTCTTGAAATGAAAACGTATTGCTTTGTATTGGATCGTCTCTTATGTTCTGCTGCGTATGTGGCAATTTTTTTTTCTTTTCTTATTTTGTATTTTGTTTAAAATAAATTTTAAAACTTGAAGAAAGAAAATTGTTTCTCCTCAATGAAAACAACCATGACTGCTGGTAGAACTAAAGACTGCTCTAACCATCTTGAAAAGCAATTTGGAATTATGCCAGTAAAAGTGACAAATATGCCAAGAAAGTGGATCCAGAGTTCATTGAAAGCATACACTCCCAGGAGGTGTAAGACAGAAAGGTCCCATACACAAAAATATTTATTGTACCCCTTTTCGTAGCAGCAAATAACTGGAGAAAAAGTTGGTGTTTCCAGACTACAGAGAATAGCTAAAAAACTATGAATGTATGTGTGTTTACACACACATAGAGCTATAGATGTAAACATAGATGTAGACATGCCTTCCAAGACAGAAACCCTAACACATACTGGTGATGAAACCCTGGGCATGTCACTTAGCCTCTCAAGGACCAAGGATTCTCTAAGACAAGTTGCAAAGAAAGTGCCAATACATATTGGGAGATTTTCCTCTTTGTATCTAAAGGGCCTAATTGAGCTACTTTTAGTCTTTAATCTCCCTATGCCAATTAAGTCACAGGTCCAGTGATGGGAAATAAAGCAAGCAGATCAATATTAACAATGTACACGACAACAATATAAATGCACAGAATAACAGAAATAAAAAAAATAAAAACTGATTACATAACTATAAAGATTAAGCCTGCCACCAAAAAGAGATAAGTAAATTCACTTCCCTTTCTTCTTAGAAGTGAAGAGGGCTATGCAAGTGGAATACCACCTGTACTGTCACTTGCTTATTCTTTGCATTAAAGGACAACTCTCTGAGAAGTCTAAGGGATATGCTGAGAGTGAAGGTTAAAAAAGATAATCAAAAAAAAATATTTAAAGAAAAAAGAGAAAGAGTAAGCATCTTTACTAAAAGAGGCTCTTAAGGGAGCTTAAGAAAGTAATTTGTCCCACACAAAAGCTAATGGTTTAAGTTCAAGATGCAACTAGCAGTACCCTAAAATTTTAACTGGCTATGTATCACTTGGACTGGGAGTGGGGAAGGGTACTGCCAAGTTAACATACACTTGTCTGCTCCTGTTCATCTTTCCCCTGTTCTATTTCTCCTTCAAAGTGTGGATGTACTCAAGGTAAACTATGGTAATTACACTAAGCAGGCATATATAGGAGGAATAAGAGAAGGGAGGGACATTTTTGCAGGTTTCAATTCACAGAGAGCCAAGGTTACTAAACCTAACAAATACTAAAAGTTGCTTTTAAAGAAGTAACCTAAAAACCTGTTGGGTTTTAAAACAAATAGCAATTACAAATAGTACCTTTCAATCAGGATTGCCAATACACTGATACCTTCACAGAGGCTTCCTCAAGGTAATGTCTCAGTTTAACGATACTACTCTAAGTTTAAATTGTCTACATGCTTTGTAACTGAGAGTTAGTTATTTTTCAGGAAATGGAATAAAATTAGAGTTAACAGGAAAACAAAAATTAAACACACACAACTTCATTTTAAAATAAGTCAAAAGGGAGTAAAAATATACTAGATAATACTAGACTGAATTAAGTAATCTTTATTGTCTATAATGTGGAGAATAACCTAAATTTTACTATTGAAAAAATTAACAGTAGTTAACAATCTCTTCCCGCCCTCAAATAAAAAAACATCCACAGGGAAACTAGAATTAGAACTAAGTTTTCTTTCTTGCTTCACAGGTTCATACTATCTTTTAATTAGGTATGTCATCTGTTACCAGTTTGTTACCAAGTTTCTGGATATTTATGTTGTTGAAATAATAAACCATTCAGTCCTTTTTTAGTCATGTCCCCATTTGGGTTTGTTTTGGGTTTTGTTTTGTTTTTTGACAAAGATACTGGAGTGGTCTGCCATTTCCTTCTCAGCCTCATTTTACATATAAGGAGCTTGAGGGAAAGAGGCAAACCAGGTTAAGTGACTTGCCCAGGGTCACACGGCTATTAAGTGTCTGAGGTCAGATATGAACTCAGGAAGATGAGTCTTCCTGACTCCAGGTCAGGCACTTAGCCACCTAGCTGCTGCAATAAATTTAAAGTGCTTTGAAAACCTACATAACTATATTCACTACATAAATGTCAAATATCATATAAAATATTTTCAAATAGTTTTGTAAATTAAGTTTATTACTGCACAGGTATCATTTTACCTTCACAGTAATGTTAATGTTTGCAGAGCAGCTTGAGGTTTTTTTCTCCTTATCAAATGAATTACTAAATGATTCTTTGTGGTCCATAAACTTCAAGTGTCACAGAAGCATAGAAAAGAATTAGGACAACGTTGTAATCACTTTACCTAACCTCATTAACTTGCCACATTTGCCACTTTCAAAGAAAACTATTGTTGCAAGAGGTGGGGAATGGGGAATTATCCCAATTCACTTGTTATTAATTCCTGAAATACTTTGTATCTTGAAACTTGCACACCAAAGGAATAAGCTTTCAAAAGAAAATCGATTGTTTCAATTATGTGTAGTAACTTTACCGTCTTGAATGGAGAGTCGATTTCAAAACTTGTCAATGTTATAAAACCACAGAATTGAGCGCCTCATAGCTACAAAGTGAAGTACAGCAAGAACTTTCCACTCCACAAGTACTAAATAAAACCGAAACACAATTGAAAGCTGACAAGACAAAAATCAACCTCAACAGATTAAGAAGGATCCCCCCGTACTTTCGGTAGCCTCACTTTGATCTTTAAAGCAAAAAATAAAACAAACCACCATCAATTAGTTCCAATGATGCTTTTCCTTCATATCCTTTAGAAACAGGCTTCGGAAACTAATGCAAACCATGTGTTTAGTTACTTAAAACCATAATAATCTTGGCACGGTGCAAGTGGTGATAGGACTTCATGTTCGACTCCTAAGCTACCTGCCTCCAGAGTCGACAAAGTGCAACCACATGGACTTTGGGATACTGGACTCTTCGATCTTTATCAATAAATCCAGAAACGATTAAGTCACTGATCTAGATAAGGGGTAAAACACACAAGCACGAGTTCTCAGACGGAGTAAAAGACAGCCATCACCTAGTCCAGTGAGGGGAACAGACAAGGAAGGCTGCACCCTTCTTCCCCGACACTCAGGTGCAGTTTGGAGCCTCTTCTGCACATCCTTTTTTTCGTGCTCCCTCCAAGAAGAATTTGGACCTTGGGCTCCATCAACCTTAAGGCAAAAGTGGGTGCTCACAACAGCTGCACGCACACACATACCCCTACCTTTCCGGTGCGCCCCCTCCCTCCCCCACTTCTCCTTCCTCACCTGCTGGAAGGCGCCCTCCCGCCGGGGGTTCTTGGGGTGGTCGAAGTGGCCTCGGTCCAGCATCAGGTACAGGGAAAAGATCACCACGCAGAAGATCGCGCTGCCGAACACGGTGAACTGGCGGCTCAACTTCATTTTCCAAGGAACGAGGAGCCCGAGCCTGCAGACTGACAAACCCTGCTCTTCTCTCCCCGGGCACAGCACTGGGAGATTAAAGGGTCTGGGCTGCAAGGCGAGGAGCCTGGCAGCCCACCCAGCGCCAACACGTCCAGCTGTTCCAGCTGCTGGCTCCACCACGCTGCCAGCTCCCGCCGCCGGGGATCAAGGATCAAGGTCCCCCCGCCTTTGGCGCAAAGCCCGCTCACGCCCCTCTGCCCTTCTCCGTCCACTTCCCTCCTCCCTTCCGAGGCCGAGCTGGGCAGGGGCAACCGCTGGACTGGGGCGTCCAGGTTCCCGGGAAACACGCGGGGCAGGGACGGAGCGGGGCTAGGGCGAGGAAAGGAGACGGCTGGGGCCGGACGTCCTGCTCCAGAGGCCGGTCCAAATCGGAAGGAAAAGTTTTCGTGGCCCGGGCCCAGCTGGGCGGAGGGTGAATGGTTCCCGGCTACCCCCAGGGGCGGAGCCACGCCGGGAAGAGGCCGGGAAGGTGGGCAATCCGAACCGCAACTTAACCCGGGGACTCCCAGCCCGGTGGACCTCGCCTTGCCCGCGCCGCCCCCGCCCGCTCCTCTTCCTGCCCCGACCCGAGCTTCGGCGGGAGGTGGAGCCTTCGGCCAACACCAAGACGGCGTCCAGAGCCGACCCGAGCCGGACCCCCAGCCGCCCGCAGCCTCCCGCCCCCGCCCCCCTTCCCCGCCTCCTGCTTCTCCCGGGTGAGTGGAGAGGTGGAGGGGGGCGGGCAGTCCGCCGGGACGGAGGAGGGAGGAAGAGGAGGAGGAGGGAGAGAGGGAGGGGGAGGAGGGGGGTGGTCCTGGCGTGACTCTCCCGCAGAGAAGCCCGCCGCCTTGGCCGAAACCAGCCGCCCCCACAAGCACCGGAAGGAACCCCGCGTCCTAAGGCGCGAAAGATCCGCGCCAGACACGGGGATGGGTGGCGGCGGTGGCCGTGGCGGCGGCTCCGACAGAGCCAGCCGAGGCGGTCGGTTCAGGCAGCGCCAGCGGCTGGAGAGCCGGATAGCGCGCCCCGCCCCCTTCCCCTACGCACGGGGAAGAAATGGGAAAGGACCCCGCCCCGCGGAGACCAATCAGAGCCCGCCGCGGGCCAGGCTCTGCCTCCTCCTCCCCCTCTCCCCACCCCCACCTCTGCCTTCCTCCCTCCCTCCCCCCTCGCAACCTCTGTTCCCCTAGCAAAGCGTAGACTTTCGGGGAGACTTCCTGATGGCCTTTGTGATAGGAGAAGGCAACGTAGCGGAAGGCTCAGAAGATGCCCTTGCTGCAGCTGCCGCTGTGGCTGCTTGACTTCCCTAACCGGGTTTCTGACCTTGGTTTTCCGGGCCTGCTTGCTCATTGGAAGGGGTGGGTGGTTAGAGGAGAAGGGACGCGTCTGGAGGTTCATTCTGTTGAGATTCATTGATCCTTTCTCCTCCAGGATATGCCTTGCCACCCCTAAGCACTTAGTTGGCTTGCGGCAAAGGGGGGAAGGGGCTTGGAGGAAACCGAAACGAGTTCCCCACCACCGCCTCCCACCTACACACTCACACCTGCTACACGTTTTAGAAAACATGCTGCACAGCTCGAACAGAGCCTAGTTGCACGTGCAGCTTCTTAAAGATGCACGAAGGGATGGCTGCTAGGAACATCCTTCTAAGAATTAGAAAAGTGACACTATGCCCCAGTTTTTTGTCTATACAGGAGAGCAGTTTTTATTGTTGACCCTCTAACAGGATCAGGATTAAACATTACAGTATTACAAAATTAACTCAGATAGTAAGGACCAAATCCCAAGGGGATGTCCTTCATGCTGAAAACAAAAATGCTTAGGTTAACAGGCACATACCCTTGCAATTATCTACAATGCTGTCCAAATTTCTTTCCTCATATTACAAAAGTGGCGTTTAAATATAGTTTAAATATTTTTTAAAAATACCTGAAGCAATACCCAGACCCTTTCACATTTTTTTAACCAACCCTGTGATTTCATTGGAGCTTCTGATGAAGAAGCATTGTAATGTACATCTGCAATTGCTGAGCAAAACAGTCTAGAGGTTAAGTGACTTGCCCATGGTAAGAGGTAGGGTTTGAGGTTGACCTTCTATCCATTATGCTTTTCATGATTTAGTCATCCAAAGCTCATTAAAAGCCATCAAAAATGCAAGGAAATAAGTACCAAGGACAGTGGACTTAGATGGCCAATTGTTAAAGCAATGCAATAAAACAAAGAGGGTTTTTCAAGATGGTGAAGACTTCAGAATGTTTGAAGATATTAGGGAAGTAGTTAATGAAGAGGGAGAAATTGATGATGATTCTGGTGACAGGGAGTAAATGAATGAGCAAATTCTTTTAGAAGCTAATCTTGAGAGAAGAGAGGAATATGTCACGGTGAGATCTCAGTGAAGAAAAAGGTGAGGTCATCTGCTAAGAATGCTAACAGAGGGTGGTGGGTTTGAAAGAATTAAAATAGATCATTTATAATTTTTTGGGGGGGGGGGGAGTTTGCAGTACTAGCAGCTAACCCTTGGTGAAGTGGATAGCATGCTGGGTCTAGAGTCAGGAAAACTCATCTTCCTGACTTCAAATTTGGCCCCAGACACTCGCTGTGTGACCCCGGGAAATTCACTTAACCAGCTTTGTCTCAGTTTCCTCATCTGTAAAATGAGTTGGAGAAGGAAATGGCAAACCACTCCAGTATCTTTGCCAAGAAATCTCCAAATGGGGTCTCAAAGAGTCAGATGCGACTGAACCGAAACGAATGCAGTACTAGGGAATCAAATGAGAGAATAAAAGCACTGCCAAATAGCATTGTGTAGCAGATCATAAAAGCCTTTGTGACAAATTATATATCTGTCATCTAGCAGTGCTTCTTAAACTATGGGTAGGGACCCCAAAATTTGGCAACAGTAAAAGGTTTCTGAATGGGCAACAACCAAAAATTAATTCAAAATCAAATGGGTAATGAATCTGAGGTGTTTCTGGCAGTGGGTTACTTCACTGCAGCCTTGGTTCTGAACACAAAGCATGGGCACTTTGCATTGGACTTGTCTTCAGGCCACACAAGGCCAAGGAAGTGCTGCCAAACTGGAAAAGGAGGGCATGAGTGGAAAAAGTTTAAGAGGCCTTGATCTAAAGACCAGGCTAAATAAAGTCAGGTGATGATTTTTTTTTTTAAATCACAGCTCATGAAGAGGAAACCTAGTAAAGGAAAAACTGAGGTTTGAATCATGCTTCTATTACATCCTAGCAGTGCAAACATGACAGAATCATTTAATTTGTCCAAATGTTGGTTTCCTCATACATTATATAAGGCTAATAGTATTTGTAATACTTATATCATAACATTATGAGATTCAAATAAGATTTTATATATAAGACATACAGAATATATATACATATGTATATATACATAGTGTGCATATATTTACATATGTGTGTATACATACATACACACACATATTTGTTCTGTACTTCAAAATCATGCCCTCTACTGATGCTTCATCCAGGAACTTCCCTCTGCACCTGGAACATCCCACTGCCCCTGTGACCTGCTAACCTTGGAATATCCCTCCCAAAGGCTTTCAGTCCTCCCATTAGGGAGCTCCTCCTGCAGCCTACCTTTTGTGAAGGGGCCCCATCTGACCTGCCTTCATTTCCCCAAATCCAATACACGCTTTTTGGCCTTCAAAATCATGCCACAAACACCATTCCCATACCTCCTTTTCTTCTCCCTTTTGTGTGTCTCCCCCTACTGCTCCTTGAGGGCAGGAGCTGTCTTTCTTTTTGCTTGTATAGTATCCCCAACTTTTGACACTAATCAAGTGCTTAAAAAGTACTTGTTGCCTTCCTTCTTCCTTCCTTTCTGAAGGGAGGCTTTAAATAAGAGACCCTTACACAGGATTTACAGCTAACCAAAATGACACTCATTGGGTCCCATCTTAGGGGAAAACAGTGTTTGAGCCCAGTTTACTTGACTGCCTTTTGTTCGACACTTAAACAATACCTCACTGGAATTCTTGAAGTTAATGAAGCATAAGGAAAACAAGATGTCTAGTAAATGTTCATGATTTAATATAAACTGGGAAAGCAGAAATTTCCGTTTTGCTTATAATGTAAAACTGCTCTTGAACACTGCTGTAACATAGAATTTTATGTATACTTCAGGAGCCCTTTCTTTCAATGAATGACTTAATTTCCAAATTAATGTTACAGGATCAGTCTGTACTAGGTATGTAAATCTGAAAAATTTAAACAGAGCTGAGGAAAAGTCAGAATAAAAGATTAGCTTAAAATTAAAGCAATATGTAGAGATATAAAGATTATGTACATATATTTATATATTTAATATTTATGCAATTGCAAAGAATTTTGATCAGAAGAATAATCTATCAGTCCTGAGAAACCTTATATCTTAAATTAAATTAGATTCCTTTTGCCCTTTCATAAGGTGTCTTGGCCTTGACAGTGGCTGTGAGATGCTACATGATAAAGACATTTTCCTTTTATCTATAAATAATACTTCTTTCTTAGAAAGTGATATAATTTATTTTTTGTTTATTTTATTTGGTTATTTTTTTTTAGTACATTCCAATCACCCTTGAAAGTATTTGGCTTTCACAGTTTGGTTTAGTCATTTTCTGGTACTGCTGCCCTGATGTGTTTTCTGTCAGTTGAAATTTATAGTCACATTTGCCTGCTTTACAGGAATAATGAGCCACAAGGCTCTCCTAAGGAGAAGCTTCCACAGGTGTCTGGGATCTTTCTCTCAATCTTTTTCACTCTTACTTGGGCCCATATAACTCAGATAAAAGCCACACACACCCTTCCCCAATTCTTACTTTTGCCTGTTGGCCTGAATCCTGATATTAGATACTCTTCTTTGGCAATAATGGATTTACATCACTTACTTAGTAGCCGTTTTTCATACATATGTATCAGTTGCTGGATAAAACTAATATTTTTGCTTTTATGTCTATATCAAGTAGAGCACAAATTTTTTCCCTACTGTGAGCCTTAAACCCACAAGAAAAGGGTAATTTGAGTGCAACATCAAATAGAAAGTAATTTAATTTCATTTTATTTGGTTTTTGCAAGGAGAAAAATCCAAATTCACCTGTTTCATTGAGCATAGCAGCTACATTGGTACCATGATCAGCAAGAAAAAACAAAATCAAATATCCCTTCAATAATTTTATAAAAAGCTTCAACTAGAGAATAAATTATGGTATAAGCAGTTTGGGGTTTTTGTTTCTGTTTTTATTTTGTTTTGTTTATGTAAACTTCAAAATAGATTAGAGGAACTTCCCAAAGGTACTAGAATAACCAAATAAATACTTTCACATTTACTTTTCGCATTTACTTTCACAGATAGTACTTCCTGTCCCTCATGGAATACATTTTCTAATGTAAATAAGTTTTGTTGCATTTATGTACTGATCTGATACTAAATTTAGACAAATTAACAACCTACAGGCCTTCTTAGTAAAATATAATGAGACTGGAATGGGATATTCTTTTTCTACATAGTTTCTCTATTATCATGTAACTGCTCAACTAAGGGCAAACAAAAAACATTATTTTTCCCTCATTCTTTCCTGCAGTGCCTAATAGTACAGTAGATATTTGCAAAGTAAGAAAAATTATGAAGAATCCCAAATAAAACATTTCTTTTCTTAGTGATATACCAGCACCCACTTAATCTCCTTGACAAGTTAGAGACATGGGTATCCAAGGGCAGTGGCTTAGGGTATATG
The DNA here is from genome assembly GCF_011100635.1 of Trichosurus vulpecula. Classification (NCBI taxonomy): domain Eukaryota; kingdom Metazoa; phylum Chordata; class Mammalia; order Diprotodontia; family Phalangeridae; genus Trichosurus; species Trichosurus vulpecula. Next base: position 481,395,873 of record NC_050573.1, read on the forward strand.
CACACTTGAAAATCATTAGGGATTAGGATAGGGATAGGGATAGGGACTATATCTGTGACTTTTCTGATAAAAGGAACTCCTGAATAAGGAAACTCTCTATTCCAAGTATTCTTAATCTGGGGTCAGTGAACTTTTTAATAACTTTTAATATATTTTGGGGTTTTTATAAGCCAATGAATTTTTTTTTTCATTTAAAAACATTGTTTTGAGAAGGAGTACATAGGCTTCTGCAAACTGCCAAAAGGTTCCATGACACAAAAAGTCCCTGCATACCAATGCAGGTCAGCACTTGCTCTGAAATTTACAGTCTTAGAGAATTGCCTGGGGTGTTGTTTAGTTACTTGTCCAGAGTTATGTTGTATGTGTTGGAGGAGAGAAAAGGTTGCAAAGCGTTTGTATTCCCAGTGTTTACTAAAGAGCTTTGTACATAGTAAATGCTTAATAAATGTCTTATCTATTCACTCATGTATTCATTACAGAGAATGATTGAACATCAACAGACTAATCACACAAAAAAATATAAAAAGCAGTTGAGGGGAAAATAAGAGATGCCTTGATATGAGACCCAGCTAACATCACTTCCAAAACTTTTAGAAGTAAAACTAAAAAGAGAAGCACAAAATAAAGCAGATCTTCCAGCATTTCAATAGCACTCTATTGAAAAGCAGTATTACAATTACCGCATTTTCATTCCACAGGTCTCAGTGCTTATGCACTGTGGTATCTTTGATGAAACTATGAGAAGCAGATTTTCAAAAGTGTTTCCTACAGTAATCACATGATTGAGAGGTGTAGCAAATATAAGATACCATTGCTTTTCTTTTTTTATATTGATTGCAGCAAAGTATTTGATTGGGAACAACAAAATGAAGGCTTTAAGACATTCCTCTCACTAATAAAATATCCTTAGCAGCTACAACCCAAGGAGACCATATTGAAAGGCTCCAAAAAGGAGGGACATACGCTCATCAAAGGCAAATATTACATATGTTATCCTGGGCAAAGTCCAAAAGAAGAAAAGTTTTTACATACAGAGAGGTTCTGTCAAGTCAAGTCAATCAACATTTACTAAATCATCTTACTATGTGGCAGGCAACATGCTAAAAGCACTTTTTAGCTTTTACTATAGTGTAGATGATGGTAATGAGACCTACAACACTAGAGGCCATCTTCAGTTAGAATCTTGGCCACTCAAAATAAATCAGTCATAAGGAAAAACAAAAGGTACGATAATCACACATTCCCTAGATTCTAACATGCATTTAGATGAGCAAATCATCGAGTTCAATAATATGCACACTTTGGGCAGGTACAGATGGACCCGGAATTGATTAGAAGGTCCGGATAAATCATATTTAGGAAATTACAGAATCATCAAATTCTAGAATGATAATTTTGGAATTATGATAGTATCCTTAGCCCATCTAATCCAACCTATATCCAAAATGAATTCGTATTATACCAAAAACAAAGTAGTTCATGCTCTGCTTGAAGACCTCCAATGAAGCAGCCTATTGCACTTCTGGACAACTCAAGATTTATATGAGGTTTTTCCTGACACCAAGCCTAAATTTGTATCTTTGTAGCTCCTTCCCATTTCTCTGGATACTGCTTGCCAAACAGAATAAGGTCTCTTCCACAGGAAAACACTTTAAATATTTGTAGGCAGTTATCAGTTTCCCCCTGAGTCTCCTCTTCTCCAATCTAAATATCCCACATGACATGAAATCAAGGCCTCTTACAATTTTCACTGCCCTCCTGTGGATGTTCTCTGACTTAATGATGTCCTTAAACTGTGGCTCCAAGAACTGAACCCAATCAACTAAATCTGTCTTGATCATAACCAAGTAAAAAGTGATTTACTACCTCATTCCTGGAGCCTATATTTAATGAAGCCCCTAAGTGGTTAGCAGACTGGAATCATTTACAAAATGTATATACGTGTCCCAAAGTCTCTCCCAGGCAATCCCTTTCCATATAACTCTCTGGAAAGCAGGCTCCTAAGCATCTTCAAATGGAGAGAAGCCTTCAGAGGCCAGCCTGCAAAAATGCCAGTCTCTGTTAAGGTAGTAACAGAGCACCTAGTTGTTCTTGATGAATTCAAGTCATGTAGCCCAGATAGACTACTTCCACTGAGTACTGAAAGTACTAGTGGATATGAATAGTGAATCACTAATCATATTAGTCTGTTATTAATAAATGATTATGGAGAATGGAAAAGATCGTTCAGGACTGGAAGACAGAAAATATGGAATTTGTGCTTGGTCTTGTGCTGCTTGACATCTGTATCTGTTACTTAGATGGTAATAATCGACAGGCTTATCAAATATGCAGACGGCACAAAGTCTGGATTCAAAAAAGATTTTGAAAGGTTAGGTTGACTCTTATGGGATAAAATTCAATGAGATTAAAGGTAAAGTCTTTCACTTAAAAATTAACTTCAAAAGTGGAGAATGAGGAGACAGGTTGTAAGACAGCAGTTTGTTTGAAAAAGATCTGTAGTTTTAAAGACCATGTAGCATGATAGTTTGAGAAGCCAAAAACTTAATGCAGTTTGGGGCTTCATTAAATATAGGCTTCAGGAAGGAACAAGCTGTGTGGTCAACCATTGCTGCAAAACATCCTGCTTCTTCTGTGTCCCATCTGTTCCTGGAAAGGACTGTCCATTCTCCACCATAACCCCTCCCCTTTGTGGTTTCCACCCTGCCCCTCCAGGATTGTAGGCTCCATGGACATGCAGGTCTGTCTTTCCCTTTTAATAAATAATTTTGTTCCTACTCAACCAGAACTCCTCCATGTTTGAGGGGTGGGTTTTTCCTCATTGACAATATGGACATGAACTTGGTGGAACCAATGATATTTAATAACTAAACTAAGTTCAAGCCCACTCTCCCCAGAAATTAAAGTGGGATAGGGGATACTGTCTCCTCAAGCTGTTGGGGCAAGATGTTTTTACTTTTGTTCTGTTTTATATCTTTGAAGTAAATATCCCTTTGTAAGAGCTATTTGATGTTAAAGTAGTTAAATTGAACTGGGGTGCTAGTCTTTGGCGCCTACAAGTGAAGGTAACATTGCCAATAGAGGCTCAAATCTATAGCATTAGAAAAGAGAAATTCCCCAAACTCTTCAGAGAACCCTGGAACCCTCTCAGGGATATATGCAGCTGACCTCACTCGGGGAGAACGAAGGCAAAGAATTATACTATCTAAATTCTTGGGAATCAGCTCTGTTGCCCATTTTTGTTCCAACATGTCCAGTGAAAAGATCATTCTCCTTCGCACAATAAAGAGGAAAAAATAAGAACCAAGGAGCACACAATGCCTTCTCTCTACAGCTGGTGACCATTGTTCTTCCATCTCCCAGTTTTGATAGAGTTGTTGAGAGCTTGCCTTCTTCTTTTGAGAACTGCCTGTTCATATCCTTTGACTATTTATCTCCTAGAGAAAATGTCTTGTTATTACATGTTTGATGCAGTTCCCTATATATCTTAGATATCAAACTTTTATCAAAGAAACTTGCTGCCAAAAAATATTTTCCTAGCTTTTCCCTTCTATTTCTAATTGTGTTTATTTTGTTTGTGCAAAAAGTTTTCCAATTTTATATATTCAAAATTGCCTATTTTATCTCCCATGATTTTCTCAAATCCTTGTTTTGTCCATAACTCTTTCCCTGTATAATTAATGTATGATCTGACTTTTTATGTCTGGATTATATATTCTTTTGGAGTTTATTGTGGTATGTATTTTGAGATTTTGGTCTCAATTTAATTTCTGCCAGACTATTTCAGTTTTCCTAGTAGTTTTTGTCAAATAGTCAAGTCCTTACCCCTGTACTTAAAATCTTTAGATTTATGGAACATATCAATTGCATCTGGGTTTTATTTACCTAATTTGTTAGGCTGATTAACTTTTCTGTTTTTCAACAGAAATGATGATTACTACTTTGTGGCATATTTTAAGAGCTGGTATTGCTGGGGCCCTGTCCATCCAACCTTTTTTCCCATTATTTCTCTAGAAATTTTTGACATTTTCTTCCTCCAGATGAATTTTGGTATTTTTTTCCCAAGTGAGGAAGAACTGCTGTAAGCTTCCAGGTGAGAAGAAAGGAAAAAAATAGCTACCTTATCTCCTACCTCAACTTCCAGCATATCCCTGAGTATATTACACCCATTTCTGTTGTATTTATCATCTCTTAATATTAGGTGAATGACTATCTAGAAATGGAGTGGATGAGTTTGTGACCTTGGGAGCTTCAAAAGATTGAAGAGCCAGAGTCAGCAAAGATGCCCTGAGACAGTAGCAGCAATACCTAAAATCCAGTGAGGAGCCGGTCCCAAGGAATAACTTATTTGACCTGGTCCAGAAGTGACTTGATCACTTGACTGGTATGCCAAGTCCTGCATGAAGCTTCCAGCTGAGCTAGAGTTATTCATTCATTGATGATGTTACACCCTATGTGATAGGATCAACATTTTCCCTCATACAGCTTCAACCATCTCACCATTATCCTCCCACCCCCCCATCCCACCCCCACCCCTTCCACTCCATCCCCTACCCTGGATCAATGCAGACTACACACACAGAGTCCCTGAGGAAAGTAAGACAAAAATGTGTACATGCACATGTGTGAATGCACACGTGTGAATGTGTAAAAAGAGAATGCATCCTTAAATTTGGGTGGACTATTTTATGACTTCTGTCCTTGCTATATGGTTACCATATAGTTGATATTCCTTTGTAAAAGCTAATTGATATGAACTGGCTAATTAATACTGGGATAAGGAGGGGGAGGTAGCATACCAGCTGGGTACTTATGAGCCCTTGTATTAGAAGCTATAACCCTTCAGGTTACCCTTAGAATTGTTGAGAGGAGTAGTTATCTTCACTCTGGAAATCCAATTTGTCCTTGTGATTTGGAAGTTGGGAGAAGAAACCTATAATGGGTGAGACCTCTCTTAAAAAAAGAACAAAACTCGTCCTACTTTGAGTTGTTTCTGCGTAACACAGATAATAATCTCTTAGCTGAAAAGGACAATTAAAATTCTAAGCACCCAGGTCCACTATGCCTCAGATAATAATTCAGAATTTAAAAAAACAGGAGATAAGATCAGATAATACTGGATTAAAAATAGGAACAGTTAATCAAGATATGCTAAGCCTCCCTAATTTTGTGGCATTTTTGGGTACTACTTTCAAAGCAGTCTCTGACTCACTAATTTACTACTTGTTCATTGTTGGATACTGACAGTGAAGTTAGTTTGCATCTTGTTTGCAGGCTATGTTTGTAAGATGCCAGACACTATTTCATTATGTTTTGTGAATTACTTTGGGCTCCTCTATTTCCTATGTTGAGAGAAGTGTTTGTTTCATAAATTTTTCCTTAGGACAGGGACAAGACCTGTGATTTCATTGGTGTAGGGAACTCCCAGGTGAGGAAACTCCCTCTACCATTGCAGGTCACACCTTCTCTTCAGTTGCCTTGGGAACTGAGAGGTTAAGTGATTTTCCCAATGCATGGCCACTCTTTGTCAGAGATGGGAACATACATCTACTTCTCCACCCACTTTAGCTCCACACAAAGATGATCATACCCTTAATCTTGCCATCACTCATAAATGTATCACCTTTGAAATCCCCTTATCTGATCACTATTGGCTTTTCACCTCTCCCTCTGCCTTCCCTTATAAAACCCTATACTATGGGTTTTATGACTATGACCTCCGATCCCTAGACTCAATTCTCTTCCAAGCCATCTGCTACTCTCTCCTCTTTTCCCCATCTTGACCCCTTGGTGCACCAATTCAACCCTACACTGCCTTTCTCTCTTGAATTCCTAGCATCTTCATCATATCAAAGATTATGTCCTGCCAAGTCTTAGACTTACATCACTACTACCCTTTGGCATTTTTGCTCCTACACATGTACTGCTGAATGAAGGTGGAGAAATTCATGCAACTGTTCTAAGTGGGTCCACAATAAATTTATGTTACATAACCTCGAGTGGGCCTTAACTAGTGTATTTGCATACATGTAAGTGTGGCAGCTGCAGCTATACTGCATTTGCAGTGTAGTTAATATTGATATTTGTTTCTTGTCTATGATTTCTTTCAGCAGAATGTAGTTTCCTCATTTATCCCATTTTTATGTTTTGAATTTTGTTTTAGCTTTTCCTGATAGCATGATTGCAATTCCTGTTTTGGCAAAAAAAAAAAATTCTGGCCCTTCGTTTTTATTCTCTGTATGCCTTTTTTAGGTGTGTTTCTTATAAGCAGTAGATTGCGAAGATTTGTTTTCTCACCTCACCTATTTGGTTTTATTGGACTATTTCATCCATTAACATTAAAAGTTCTGTTTTAGGTTTATTTTTTACTCCATTCGTTTCTTATATTTTTTTTTAAATTAAGATTTTTCCCTCTTTCTCTATCAGCACAGTAGGAAGGAAAGATAGGAAGAAACTAGCATATATTAAAATCATACTGTGACAGGCATGGATAAGTATTTTATAAATATGATTTCATTTGATCCTTGCAAGAACATTGGAAAATGGGTCCTATTATTATCCCCATTTTACAAGATGAGGAAACTGAGACTGTGAGAAGTTAAGTGACTTGCCTAGGGTTACACAGCTAGTGTCTGAGGTTAGGTCTTCCTCATGCTAGGCCTAGTGCTCCATCTACTTTATAACCTAGCTTCCTGGGCAACTCAGTACTGTGTTCAGTTATTTTAGCTTAAACTATTTTCAGGCATCCCTATTCCCACCAGTTCTCTTTTTCTTACACTCCACCCCTTTTTCTGCTCACCGCACCTCAAACCTGTTTCCCTAATTTTTCTTATTAGTTCCTTTTTCTATCTTGCTCTTATCTAGTTTTGGCAGCTAGGTGGCCTGGGCAAATCACTTACTTTGCCTCAGTTTCTTTATCTGCAAAATGAGTGGAGAAGGACTTGGCAAACCACTTCAGTATCTTTGCCAAGAAAACCCCAAATGGTGTCACAAAGAGTAAGACACAATTAAAAATGACCAAACTTGAACATGTTTATCTAGTTATTTAATTCCCCCACATTTTTTCCTAACCAATTATGTAGAATCCCCTTCCTCTCCTCTCCTTTCATTTGTTTTGCTTATTAGTTTTTAATTTTTCATTTTCAACAATTTTTTCCTTCAGTTTTTCCCCTCTCATTCTTAATTATTTATCTTCGCTTTCTATTTTTGACTTTTTTCTTTGATTCATGTCTCTTTTAATTATTTAGTTCTTCTTTATTCTTTGAATTCATCATGGAATGAAAATTTTGAAGTACCTATTCTAGGTTCCCTCTTTTAAAGGGTTTCTGTTACTGACTTGTAGATCTTTCCCCTCCGCCACCCCCTTTTTTCTGCAGATGATCAAGAAGATTTTGCACCTTGGTTGTACCCCCACATGCATATACTCTGTGATCCAGTGAGATTGACCTCTGATGTTCCTTATATAAGACACTCTATTGCCCCATTCCAAACATTTTCACTGTCTATCCCAAATACCCCATCCACCTCCTCGCTTCCCTGGCTTTCTTCAATTAAAAGATAAAATCTCATCTTCTGTAGGAAACCTTTCCAGATCCCCCCTAATTATAGTGATTTCCCTTTGATAATCTCCAATTTATCCTGTATATATCTTGTTACATGTAACTATGTACAATGAGGTTATACATTGTTGTTTGCATGTTATCTGTGAGTTCCTAGAGAGCAGGGACTATTTTTTATCTTTTTATATATGCCCAGCACTTAGCACAGTGCCTCTCATAGTAGGCACTTGATAAATATGTATTGACTAACTGACAAAACATCTAGAAAAAAAATCTCAAAGGAAATCATAGCTTTTTCACAGATCCAATCAAAATTCTTGGGACAGATGACACAAGAGTTAAAAAAAAAGATTTAAAATAATTTTAAAAGCTAAGTAAGAGTGCTAGAGGAAACAAGTGGGGAAAGAAATGAAAGCTAAGAAAGAAAGATTTTTAAAAGAGAATTAATAATTTGGAACAAGTTTATATAGCCTTGCTCAAGAAAAAAAAAACTACATGAAAGTTAGAATTGGACAAATATAAACTAATGACTCCGTGAGGCAGGAAGAAATGTTAAAACAAAGTCAAGAAACAAAAACAATTAGTAGAAAATGTAAGATTATCATAATAGAAACAACTGACCTTGAAGAAAGATAATTTAAAAATTAGTGGACTGTAATCCATGACCATGAAAAGAGCTGAAACATCATTTTTCAAGAAATCATAAAAGAAAATTTCCCAGATCTCCTAAAAGCAGAGGACACAGTAGAAATAGAATGAATCTGTAGCTCACCTCTTAAAAGAACCCCCAAAATGAAAATATCTTAGTCAAATCCAGCAGAATATCATAGTCAAAATACATAGTTTTCAGGTCAAATAAAAAATACTGCAAGTAGTCAGAAAGAAAAAATTGAGGTACTCAGGAGGCATAGTCAGTATCACACAGGATTTCACAGCCACCACTCCAAGGAGCGGAGAACTTGGAATGCAGTATTCTAGAAGGCAAAGAGGATATGCCTACAACAAAAAATAACTTATCCAGAAAAATTAAATGTAAAACTATGAGGGGAAAATAGACATTTAATGAAATAACATATTTCCAATATTTACTGATAAAAAGACAGATCTGATTAGAAATTTTGAAATAGGAGTTCAGAGAAGCATGAGAATATAAAGATGATAGAGCAATCACAAGAACAACAAATATACATATCAATAGACACAGAAAATGCTTTTGACAAGCTGTTCAGTCATTTTCAGTTGTGTCTAAGTCTTCATGACTCCGTTTGGGATTTTCTTTGCAAAGATTCTGGAGTGGTTTATCATTTCCTTCTCCAGCTCATTTTACAGATGAGGAAACTGGGGCAAATGGGGTTAGGTGATTTGCCCAGGGTCACACAGCCAGTAAGTATCTGAAACCAGATTTAAACTCAGGAAGATGAAGTCTTCCTGACTCCAGGCCCAGCACTCTATATATACTACGTTTGACAAGATACAATGTCAATTCCTAATTAAAAACACTAGGAGAGCAGCTAAGTGGTACAGGGGATAGAACACCAGCCCTGAGTTCTAATCTGGCCTTAGATACTTGCTAGCTATGTGACCCTGGGCAAGTTATTTAACTTTAAATTACCTTGGGGGAAAAAAGCCTAGTAGGAAGCATGAGAATAAACAGATCTTTCCTTAATATAAGTAGTATCTATCTAAAACCAAGAGCCAGCATTACTTGTAATGGTGATAAACTAAAAGTCTTTCCATTAAGTTTAGGGGTAAAGCAAAAATGTCTGTTTTGACCATTATTACTCAATATAATCCTAGAAATGCTAACTATATCAATAAGTGAAGAAAAACAAATTGAGGGAACATATAGGCACAGAGGAAACAGAGTTATCACTTTTTGAAGGTAATATGATGGTTTAATTAGAGAACCCTAGAGAGTTAATTAAAGACTAATTGAAAAAATTTACAACTTTAACAAAGTTATAGGATATTGAATAAATTCACATAAGTCATCAGTTTTTTGAGTATTACCAACAAAATCCAGAAAGAAGAAATAGAAAGAGAAATTCCATTTGAAATAATTACAGAAACTATAAAATACTTGGGAAGTCTACCTGCTAAGACACATATGAACTATATGACCACAACTACAAAGTACTCTTTATACAAATAAAAATAGGTATAAATACCTGGATAAATATTAATTGCTAACAGGTAGACCAAGCCAATGTAATAAAAATTACAATATTACCTAAATTAAATTACTTGTTCAGTGTCATGCCAGACAAACTACCAAAGGATTGCTTTACAGACGTAGACAAAATAACAAAATTCATATGGAAGGACAAAAAGATGCATTTGAAAGAAAAACTAGCCTAACTTGTTTTGGTAGTAGTTAGTATGTTGCTTCTAACATAACAGTGAAGATATATAATCATATTCTATTGGATCCTTCAGTGACCACATCAGGTTCTTTTTCTCCTTGAGGTATGCAGCTCACCATCACTTACAGGGAGGTGTCTGGCTTGTGGAGAAATAACTATTTGTAGCTGAGTGCCAGAACATGTTCTGGGGATAGAGGTTGAGAGTAAAGGAAAGCATGGGAAAGTGTTGAGGCTCACCACTAAGCTGCAACAGTCAAAAAAGAAAAGTTAAAAAAATCTCATTTGAAGAGGAAACAGCATATACATCTGAAGAGGTTTAGAAGTCTTCTGAACTTCTACGGAGGTGAGAAAACTGGGGGATAGGGTAGGGGAGGGACTTATAGAAGGATATGTATATTAAGATTAGGAGGGTGGAGTGAATAGATAAGGGAGGGACTTTTTGAGGGGTGGCTAAAATAAGAGGGTAGAGGAAGAAGATAAGGTGATAAGAAACTGGGTGAAAAGAGCGACTGAGAAGGAAAATAATGAGAAAAGTTAAATGGAGGAAAATTCTTAAATAGTAATTATAACTTTGAATGTGAATTAGAAAAAATATTAAAAAAATTCATTTGGAAAAACAAAAAGCCAAGAAAATCAAAGGATATAATGAAAAAAAGTATAAGGAAAGGTTTAATATTATATGGCAGTGATTATCAAAAACCATCTGGTACTGGCTAAATCATTGGTAGATAGTAGACATAATTTACAGCAGCAAATAAACATAATAATATTATATTTGACAAATGTAAAGACCTAACATTTTGGGATAAGAATTCATTATTTGGTAAAAATCGTTGGGAAAACTGGAAAGCAATGCGGCAGAAATGGGGCATAGACTAATATCTTGCACCATTCGCCAAAATAAGGTCAAAATGAATACATGACCTAGATATAAAGAGAGATCAGAAGAGCAGAAAACTTATTACTTATCACACTTATGGATAGGCAAACAATTTATGAGTAAACAAGAGATAGAGAGTAAAGTTAGGTGTAAAATGGGTAATTTTGATTATATTAAATTTAAGAGGGTTTTGGTTTTGTTTTGTTTTTTTTTTACAAATAAAACAAATGTAGCCATGATCAGACGGAAAGCCAAATGTAGCAAAGATCAGAAGAAAATTTGGGGGAAAATTTCTATAGACAGTTTATCAGATAAAGGTCTCATATCTAAAATATATAAAGAAGTTTGTCAAATCTATAAGAATATAGGTCATTCCCCAATTGATAAATGGTCAAAGGATATGAACAGACAATTTTCCAATGAAGAAATCAAAACAATTTATAGTCATACAAAAAAATGCTCTAAATCATTATTGATTAGAGAAATGGAAATTAAAATAATCTTGAGATATCATTTTACAACTACCAGATTGGCTAAAATGATAGAAGGGGAAAATGACAAATGTTGGAGGGGATGTGGATAAAATGGGACACATTCATTGTTGGTAGAATTGTGAACTGATCTGCCCATTTTGAAGAACAAACTGGAATTATGAACGAAGAAATATTAAACTACCTATACCCTTTGACTCAGCAATACCAGTACTTGGTCTGTTTCCAAAGATAATAAGGTAAAAAGGAAAATAATCTATATGTTCTAAAATGTTTATAGCAGCTCCCTTTGTGGTGGCAAAGAACTGGAAACTTTAGGGTTTCCTGTCAATTGGGGCACAGCTGAACAAGTGGTGGAGTATGATTGTGACAGAATACCACTGTGCTGTAAGAAATGATGAGTTTAGTGGTTTTAGAAAACCGTGGAAAGACTTGCACAAAATAACAAAGAGCAAAATGAGCAGAACCAAGGGAACATTGTATACAGTAACAGCAATATTGTTTTAAGAACAACTTTGAACAAATAAGATATTTTGACTATTATAAATATCCAAATTAACCATAAAGGACATATGATGAAAGATACTATCTGTATCCAGAGAAAGAACTGATAAATGGAACTATGTATAGAATAATCTTACATATATATATACCTATTTGTGTCTAATGGTAGTCATCTCTAGGGTGGGGAATGGGTGAGACGGAGGAAGAAAAAAAGAAATTTACGTGATAATTTTTTTATATATTTGTGAATAGCAGGTTTGCAGTTTTAAGTGCAATCATCTTTTTTATTGTACTGTGTTATGAAAATGCTTGTTTTATTCCATAAAATAAAAATAAAATTAAAAAACAGAAAAGAATCTTTTCTGTGTTAAAACTAGAGGACATGAAAAAAAACACCTTTTCCTATAACATTTTTATATTTAAGAAGGCAAAATTTAGCTTTTATGAAGGTATGAACCCCTCTTCTCTTTGATTATTGAAATCTGAAAAAGAAGAAGTATAACTTTGAAATGAACTAAGACTGGATTTAAATACTAACGATACCCAGGGAGTGATATTGAGAAAGAGAAGAGTGAAATCATGAAAAAAAGGGGTTTCTCTGGTTGACTTGTAAGTGAAGTATCAGGTTAGAGCTAATTTGCTAATGAGATTGTCATTATTACTGATTTATGAGAAAATAGCAGAATATATCCCTAGATTGCCATAAAGCTTGGGTAGAGAATAATAAAAGAAATGTGCCGGTAGTGGTTAGAGAGGTGTAATTGTTAGTGTGGTTGTTGACTGGTGTGATGTACCACACAGTCCATCAGACCCCATCTAGACTATATGTAGTGGTCACTCCCAAACCTGCTACATTTTAAATATATTTTTATATGTACCTATTATGTCTCCCAGCTAGAATGCAAACTCCTTGAGGGCAGGGATTGTTTTATTTTTTGTTTCCCCAATATCTAGAATGCCTGACACAGCTTCATCTTAATAAAAGATTGCTTGGTGGATTGATCTGACCAGACCTGATTAGGGCCTGCCTTCAGTATAATGTGAAATAGGTAAAGTTTGGGATTTCCTATTGCCCTGGTTCCCTTATCTCCCTCTAGATACCTATCCCCAATGTAGTCCAGAGTGTGTTTGTTCTCTACTATCTTACAATCACCCTTAGATGATATCTTAGTGATGTTCCATACTTAAAATTTAACGAGCTTTAATAAGACAAAGAAGTAGATCTAAAGCATAGTGAGAGGCAATATGAGAGACATTCTTGAACCATAATGACTGCCTGAGACTGCTTACATTCTGCTTGTCTATAAGGACCATCCTTATTGGACTCAAGAAAGAAGGAACAGGAACTTCTAAAGGTTATGCCCATATTAAGCTCTAGGGCAGGGATAACAATATTATCAGGCCCACTCTGTTCACTGACATGCTAAAAGATTTTTACTTTGAGAATAATGTTCATTCTAGGTTCAAGTAAGCCCACAGTACACAAGGCTGGCCCTGTGGATAGACATCTACCTACATGGTATCACTCAAAGGCCTCCAGGAAAGTCTTTTTGTCCTCAAAACATCTTTCACAATGATTATCACTGTGCCTGACATTCTCACCATTGTAGTCATTCTTTTAGGTTAGGGCCTTGTCTCCTTGTTGAAAACCCTCTTGAAATTATAGTTGCCCTCTCTGGGAGAGGGTCACACATTAATCCATTAGCATGTTTTGTTTTAGCAGATAAGCTTCATTCAACAGAAAATTGGTCTCTGGTAGAATAGAACACAAGAAAGGTAAATTTTGACACAGGATAGAGGGTTGGGAAAGGTAGAGTGTGAGAGATATCATGGGAGCCTTGGGAAGTAGGAAGTCACTAATAGGTAGAACAGAATAGGAAAAAGGAGAAGCATCAAAGAAACACTAGATCTACTTGAAAATTTTGCCTGGTCCTAATAGTACTTTATTAGTGTTACATAAATAAGAAATAATGAAAATTATAAAAACATGCCAAGTGAAGAGGCAAGGGGATTTGGCAGGATTGCTGCCATTCTTTCTTTCCATACATCCATGCAAATGGCTTTTGTTAGCAAATAGATTTTATAGCTCACAGCTGCTTTAGCTTCCCATGGAGATTAAGGGATGGTTTTGGCAATGCTATGCAGTGCTCCTCAGCAGGATATGTGAAAATTATTCATGGAAATGACAAATCCTTCTTTCCTTTCTTCCTTCCTTTATCTTTCTTTCTTTCTCCCTTTCCCTCTCTCTCTTTTTCTTTCTTTCTTTCTCTCTTTCTTACTCTCTCTATTTCCTTCCTTCCTTCCTTCCTTCCTTCTTTCTTTCTTTCTTTCTTTCTTTCTTTCTTTCTTTCTTTCTTTCTTCCTTTCTTTTCTGAAAGTGAGTATAGGAAACTGAATTCTTTCTAATTTCACCAAAGTTAAGCATCAAATTATTTCTCAGTAAAATTTTATCTGGTAGGACACATTTCTGCCTATTTCAAAAAGAAAAAATTATGAATAATGTTTAGTACTGTATAAAATTTCCTGAAGATCTACTCAATTGGATATTATTGATAGAATACTTGAAGTTATTCAATGATAGGAAAATAATACAAATCCATTACAATAAATTATTCAGATGATTTGTGAGCACCAATTTATATACTTATTTGATTAATACAAAGCATACACATGTAAGTGGGTGCTTTCTAATTTAGAATGGGACTGGACCTCTTATTTAATTGGTATAGGGAAATCTCAAGTGAGAAAAGTCCCTTTACCAACACAGGTAGGCACCTTCTCTTAAATTTTTAGTCTTAATGTCTAGAATGTAGTAGTGACAAACTCAAATAGTAACCCTGACTTAGAAAACCACAGATTAACATTATGTGTGCTTCATTGTATTTTTTATTTACTTTATTGAACATTTTCCAATTACACTTTAGTTCAAGCCACACTTGGGAGTCTTTTGGGCTACTTGCTCATTTGATATCCTTGGTGGATATCAAGAGGTTTAGTAACTTCACTCTAGGTTGCGCAGTGTGTGTTTGAGTCAGAATTTGACCCAGGTCTTCCCCTTTTTAAGACCAGTTCTCCATTCACTATGTCTCACTGTCTCTTCTTTGTTTTTGTTTTTCCTTTTTAAAAATATAAATAGTATTTTATTTTTCCCAATTACACATGAAGACAATTTTCAACATTCATTTTTATAAGAGTTTGAATTCCAAAATTTTTTCCCTCCCCTCCTCTCCCCCTTCCCCAAAGATGACAAGCAAACTGATATAGGTTATACATGTGCAATCATGTCAAACATTTCCATATTAGTCATGTTGTGAAAGAAGAAACAGAAGAAAAGGAAAAATGAAAAAAAATGAAAGAAAGTAAAAATAGTGCACTTTCATCTGCATTCAGACTTTAACAGTTCTTTCTCTGGATATGGATAGCATTTTCCATCATGAGTATTGTCTTAGATTGTTGTATTGCTGAGAAGAGCTAATTCAATCATAGTTGATCATTGCACAGTGTTGCTGTCACTGTGCACAATGTTCTCCTGGTTCTGCTCACTTCTCTCAGCGTTAGTTCATGTAAGGTTTTTTTTTTTAATCTGCTCATCTTTTCTTATGGAATAGAAGTATTCCATTAGATCCATATGCCACAACTTGTTCAGCCATTTTTCAGTTGATGGGCATTCCCTCAATTTCCAGTTCTTTGCCACCACGAAAAGAGCTGTTATAAATATTTTTGTGCATGTAGATCTTTTTCCTTTTTTATGATCTCTTTCTGCCTCTTTTTTTGTTGAGAATAAGTTACCAAGAATTATTTAATTTGAGGGTCTACTTGGATTTAGGGTTTTCAGTTACAGGCAGTACCTATGTATTAGAATGAGCATCTCTCCTTTTACAAGGCTGGATATTGCTTCAAGCTTAATGATACTAGCATTTCAATATGAAAGCTTATCACTTTCCATTGTTCCAGTAACATTCAATGTTTATTCAAATAATGAAACTTTGATTATATAAATATATATAAACATACATACAATTATACTTCTGCAAATATATTATAGAGGTTCAACACAAACTATGACCCTTTCTATTGCATTGCACAAATATTTACTTTAACTTGAAGAAAATGAGATGTTTGAACATGCTGGATTATATAGACCTGCATTTTTTATAATTCTTGCCAATTTGGCTTCAGCTTTTTTTACTTATTCCAATTCAATGCAAGCTTTATTGTAAATAAGAGGGGAAGGTGGGGGAGGGGAGAGAGAAAAGGAGATCCTATATATAATTCAAGTATACATACTAACATAGAGTATAATTCACATAAGGGCAGCACTGTATTGGGGAGTTCTAAGACATGGATCCATTGAACAGGAAGAGAATAATCCAGTGGGAATGAGTGTTCCTGCTGGAAGAGAGGCTTCAAAATGTCCCTCTGAGAGTGGGGTTCTTATACTCTGGTTCTAGGTTGTCTTCTAGTGCTGGCAGGGGTCAGGGTACAATATTATTTTGGGGAAATCCAAAATGTCATGAAGAGGAAAAAAGGTAGTGGTAGACAAAATATATTGGGGCACACAGTTATACTAACCTTCAAAAATATTATTGTCACTATTTTTACATTAAATATGTTCTAAAAGCTTACAGTCTCCCATAAGGAGAGACCATCATGGTGGCCTCAAGACCATGAGGCCTAATCTTGAACACATTAGCTTCCATTTAACCCATTCCAATTTTTAAGGAATTATTTTCTTCGGTAAGGTTTTGTACCTCTTTTACCATTTGGCCAATCCTAATTTTAAGAAGTTATTTTCTTCAATATTTTTGTGCCCCCTTTACTAATTTGTTAATTCTCTTTTCATAATTTTCTCACATTGCTCTTATTGCTTTTTTCCATTTTTCCTCTACTGCCCTTATTTGATTAAAAACAATTTTTTTGCTCTTTAAAATTTTTTTTCTTAATTTTTCTAGTAATTCTTGTTGAGCTTGTGTCCAATCTGCATTTTTCCTTGGAGGCTTTGCTTAAAGCTCATGGCTTGTCTTGCTTCTACCACACTGTACCCCTGGCCAGCTTCTATCCCATTGTTTGTAGGCCCTCTCTTTCTCTCCTCCCTAGGCTGGAAAAAATGAATGTGACTTTTTGTTGGTTTTCCCACTCAGAATTCAGTTTAATGAGCTTTTTAAAGTTGGTTAGAGGGGTATTTTGGGAGAATTCAGCAAAAATGCTCACTTCACTCTACCATCTTGGCTCTTCTGTATAACTTTAATTTATCCTAATCTAATCTACTCTAATTCTAAGTGGCAGAGGTGAAGAAAGAGTGCCTTTCTAGTATGTGGGGTAGCTAGCAAAAAGTCTGGGTAGTGTTGGAATGTTGTGCATGAAAAATAGCAAGAAAGGCAGTCTGACTGGACTACTGAATGCAGGCAGGGGGATAATGTAAAACAAAGGCAGGTAGGTGGCTCAGTGGATAGAGTGCTAGGTCTCGAGTCAGTAAAACCTGGGTTCAAATCCAGCCTCAGACACTTATTAATTGTGTGACCCTGGGCAAGTCACTTAACTTTCCCTTAATCCACTGGAGAAAGAAATGGCAAACCACTCCAGTATCTTTGCCAAGAAAACCCCATGGACAGACTTGTTGTGCTGTGAGACACAGGGTAATGAAGAGTCTGACATGACTGCATGACTGACCAACAAAAGAAAGGTTGTGAAAAGCCAAGTTCAGGAGTCTATGTTTGCTCTTAAAAGTCACATTTGGTCTTCGGAGTTTACTGGACAAGGAAGTCATGTGGTCAGACTTGTGCTTTAAAAAATCATTTTAGCAATTATGTGGATAATATATTGGAGTAGAGAGAAAGTTGAGGCAGAAAGTCTGGTTTGGAGGCTATTACAATAGTCCACACCAGGAGTGATGAGGGTCTAAATTAAAGTGGTATATCTATGAATTGAGATAAGGGGATAAAAATAGAAATGTTTTTAGAGGAAGGAATGACAAGATTTAGCCATTGTTTATTGTTCATTCTTTGTTTTAGAAGACCAATGATATCACAGGTAATGTCTTGACTTTCTTACAAACTGGATTTTACTCTCTCTTTCAGAGTCACTGATGTCCACCGGCAAGACAAAAAAGTCAAGACAACTGGTGATGGGCTGGGATATAGTGGATGACCTTGGCATCTTCAATGTCTGACCAAGCTCTAAGCACTCCATAGTACCACATTAGAACAAATTATTCTTCTCTGCCCATTCTGCCAGGGATATGTCTTCACATGCTTGGAGCAGACATCCCCTTAACCCACTGAAGGATTTGAAGCTTGGCAGTTACCTTTAGTCTGGTTTGTTAGCAAATATATAGAAAACAAATTCACATTTAGAACCATAGAATCATTTTCTAAAATTGAAGACAGAAAATTTTTAGGGGATGGACTATGATTTCAAAGTAATACTAATAAGTTAGTAATGATACAGCCACAACTACATTGATTTTGGTTTTTCATATTCGACTTTTAAAATCTATAGCTGGTTAATTCAACCAGAATAGAGGCTAGGATTACAGATTCTGAGACTGTGGAGGCTAGTTCTGTATGCCTCTGGTCCATAGGCACACACTCTAACTGTAATCACAGTCAACCATCTGGCTAATTCCAGCTCTTGGGCACAAGAGCAAGTGGATGACAATTCAGTGCAATCCCATTAGTAGAGAGACTAAGATAGTCTCTCTACTAAAACAGATTGCAATCCCTTCATATAATTTAGTAGGCTATCTTCTAGAGTTAGAATAGCTGAAAAATTCATCATCCTGAAGTCAACTTAGGGATAAGTTTTTATAAATATAATGATAAATGTGTTGAATCAGATCTCACTAAAATGTTGACAAAACATTAATTAAATAGTGTATATTCTGTTAGCAGAGTTATGAACTGTTTCAAACATTCTATAGAGCAATTTGAAATTATGCCCAAAGGCCTATAAAACCATGTAAACCCTTTGACCTAGCAAAACCACTACTAAGTCTGTATCCCAAAAAGATATAAAACAAAAATGAAAAGGAGCTATATGTACAAAAATATTTATAGTCTCTCTTTTAGTGGTGTCAAAGAGTTGGAAATTGAGGGGATGTCTATCAACTGGGTTGGCTGAACAAGTTATGGTATATGATTGTAATGGAATACTATTGTGCTATAAGAAATGACAAGCAGGATGCTCTCAGAAAAACCTGAAAAGACTTACATGAACTGATACAAAGTGAAGTGAGCAAAACCAGGAGAACAGTGCACACAATAACAGCAATGTTGTATAATGATCAGCTGCAAATGACCTAGCAATTCTCCGCAATACAATGATCCAAGACAGTTCCTAAGGACTTATGATGGAAAAATGCTATCCATCTCCAGAGAAAGAACCGATGAAGTCTTCATGCAGATTGAAACATATTTTTTTAAACTTTATTTTTCTTGTTTTTTTTTGTTTGCATTTTCTTTCACAACATGACTAATATGTTTTGCATAACTCATATGTATAGCCTATGTCAAATTGCTTGCCTTCTCAATGAGAGGGGAAAGGTGGAAGGGAGAGAATTTGGAACTCAAAGTTTTAAGAAACAAATGTTAAAAATTATTTTTACATGTAATTAGGAAAAATAAAATGTTTAATTTTTAAAAATTTAAAAAATTAAATAGTGTATATTTATTAAATGTTTACTTTGTGCAAGCAATTGTACAAGAAACTTAGAATAAAGAGGTAAAAGATGAACCAGCTTCTGCCCTCAACAAGCACATAATTTAATAAGAGAGGGAAGAACATAAGAGATATATGACATGTACACGAAGAATGAAACAAGAACTTTTCTTTATTCCACATAACCAAGTTTATTGATTCATCCTCCTCTACATCTTTATCATGTGTTACCTTCTCTCTACTCATGCAGCCACTACAGTAATATTTGTAATGGTTAGGTGAGAACTGATAAAAGCCATTGTTTATGAGGAGAGGGAGAGTGAGATCTTGAGAATAAAGCCAAGGTTGTGGATCTGGGTGCTCTTGACAGAAATAGACACATTTAGAAGAAGGATTAGTTTTGGGGAAAAGAAAGTGAAGTTTGTTTTAGACATTTTGAATTTGATATGCTTATGGAACATCTAGTTTGATGTAGCCTCTAAGGAATTAATTAGAACTTAGGAGTTGTATACATCTGTGAGTGATATTCATTGAGATGAAGAGTAAACCAATGGAAGTAGATATTTCTATTTATTTGCATGTTGTCTCTCCTTATAGATTATACCTTTCCTTTGAATGAGTTGTGTCTTCTGGTTGACTGAAGCATAGTGATGTGAACTCTTGAGTATCTTGAATGTAGTTTAGCTGTCCTTCTTGGGACCCAACATGAAGTAAAACCTGGGTGGTACATCAAGATCATACTAAAGTCTTTTAAAGCATTTGTACTCTAATATTTTAGGCAATGCCTGATTAACATCATGTAAGTGCTTTAGAGTTATGAAGACTCACAGAGGAAAAAGTATCCAGGAGAAAGTAATCAACAGTGTCAAATGCAGCAGAGAAGTGAAGGACACAAATTGAGAAAAAGGCCACTTAATAAGATAATTAAGAGATCATTGATTACCTTGGAGGAGATGTTTCAGTTGAATGATGAGGTCAGTAGCCAGCCTGCAGAGGGTTTTAGAAAGAATGAGAGGAGAATAAGTTGAGGCACTGAGTACAGACAAATATTTCAAGGAGAAATGTAGTTAATTGGCCTGGTAGGATAACATGAAGGTTTTTCTTCCCCTTTGGGGAGACAGATATATTTGTAAGCACCAAAGAAGGAGCCAGTAGATATGGAGAGATTAAAAATGAGAGAGTAAGGATAATGCTGGGGGCAGCCTACTAGAGAAGATGGAAGTAAATGGGATCAAAGGTACATGCATGTAGAGGGCTTGGCTTTCATAAGGAGAAAGACTCATCACCAAAGACTGGAGTAAAGAAGGAAACAGTGGGATATAATGTCTGAGGGATGGGACATGAGGAGAGCAAGCTCTTGGCAAATAAGTTCATTTTTTCCAGCTAAGAGGCAGAAGGAAGGGGTGTCATGGGAGGTTTGAGCAGTTTCAGTCAAATGATGAAGTCAGAAGCCAGGTTGTAGAAGATTTAGGGGAGTGAGAGAAGTGTGTGTGTGTGTGTGTGTGTGTGTGTGTGTGTGTGTGTGAGGGGGGAGGGAGTACCTAATGTGGATGGTTTTCTCAAGGATTTAAGTTGAGAAAGAGAGTTAAATTGGAGTTAAGTGATTTGCCCAAGGTCACACAGCTAGTAAGTGTTAAGTGTCTGAGGTCACATTTGAACTCAGGTCTTCTTGACTCCAGGGCTGGTGTTTTGTCCACTCTACCACCTAGATGCCCCTGTTTTAATCAATTTTAGTTGAATCTGTAGGGTTCTTCAAGTAAATTATCAGATTAGTACTTCATTGAAATCATCATTGGAAAAATAATAATTTTGTCTACTCTTTGCCTATACTTGTTTCCTCCATTTCTTTTTCTTGTTCTATTGCTGTAGTTACCATTTCCAGAATTATGTTAAATAATAATGGTGACAAACATCTTTGTACCTTGACCTTACTGGAAAGGCTGCTAGCATATCTCCATTATAGAAAATATTAGCTCTTGTTTTTAGATAGATATGAGTTACCATATTACAGGGAGGCACATTTAGTCTTATGCTTTTTAGTGTTTTTTGAAAAGAACAAAACAAAACCATAAATGGGTGTTGTATTTTGTAAAAAAAACTTTGTATCTATTGATATTATGTGATTTTAAAATTTTTGTTATTAATATGGTCTGTTACATTTATAGTTTTTCTAATATTGAACCAACCTTCTATTTCTATAAATCTAACCTGGTATAACCTAACCTAAGTATATTTTTAATATATGATTGTGTCTTTTTTGCTAGTATTTTATTCAATTTTTTCATCAAAATTCACTAAGTACATTGCTTCTCTCTCTCTGGCTTAGGTATTTAGGTATACTTGTTTAAAAAAGATTTGTAAGGGTGCTTCCTTTTCCTCTTTTTTGCAAAATATTTTTGATATATGAAATATATGTGGCACATTTTACTTGTAAATTCATTTGATCCTGTTTTTTTCTATTGTAAGCTAACTCATTGACTTTAGTTTCTCTTTATGAGATTGCATTTTTAAAAATTTCTGTTTCTTGTTTTGCTAATCTGGACATCTTATGTTTTAATAAACATCTGTTTCATTTAAGTTATCAGTTTTCTTGACATATGTCTGGACTTTTCTTTCTCTTTGTTTGTTGTGAATTGTCCCTTTCCACTTTTGGTAATGACAATTTGCTTTTCCTACTTTATAGCCTTTTTATTTTGCAATGAGTAGTATGTGGATTTTATTATTTTTTAATACTTGGTCCTAATTTTATTTATACATTCAAGGGTGTTTTTTCAATCTAACAGAATTTATATTTTTATGTTTAGTTATTTCTTGACTTGTTGCTTTTCTAGTATTTTAGATGCACATCCAATTCATTGATCTTCCTTTTTCCGTTTTTTTGTTGACAAAAGTGTTCAGAGATACATGTTTCTCCTAATGAATGTTTTCTTTTTATCCAAAATGTTTTGATCATTGTTTCATTATTATCATTTTCTTTGATGAAATTATCTATGACTTATTCTTGTACTTACCAGTTCTTTAGAATTAAATTAGTTTCCATATAAGTTAGAATCTTTTCTTCAGAGGCCTTTTATTAGTTATAATTTTGTTGCATTGTGTTCATTAAAAGATATGCTTAATATTTCTCCATTTCTGTATTTGTTTGTGAAGTTTTGGTGCCCATGGTCAATTTTTATAAAGCTGCAATGCATAGCTGAGAAGTATATATACTCATTTTAATTCTCATTCAGTAATTGCCAGAGATCCATTATAACTAGCTTATCAAAATTCTATTCAGGCCCTAATTTCTTTCTTGTTTATCTTTTAATGAAATTTGTATATTTCTTAACAGGACACATTGAGATCCTAATAATTAGAATTTTGCTGTCCATTTTTTAATAATTTAATTAATTTTCCTTTTAAGTATTTAGCAGTGATGCCATTCAGCACATTCATTAATTAAATATATTATTTCATTGTTTATGGACCTTCATAATTAGATTAGAAACATAATTAGATTCGTAATCTAATAGATTTTTTTCATTTTCACATTGCCCTCTGGTATATATGGAAATAGACAGTTTTATGATTTCTTACAATATTGTTCAGGTTTTCTGTTTAGTTTTCAGGGAGTGTTATGATTCTTAAGTTATTTCTTCTTAACCTGTTTTCCAGGTCAGTTGTTTCTGAGATTAGATTCCTTACACTTTTCTCTATTTTTCTAATATTTCTTGCTGTCTTTTGGAGCCATTGAATTCTGATGGTTTAATTTTATTTTTCAGGGAGTTCCTTATTTGAATAATGGTCAGAGTGGTAGCTGCCTTCGTCCCTCTACCCCCACAATATCCCAAATCAGAGTATACTGTGGGCTTCTGGCTTCCCAGGGGGTCCCTGGTCCAAGCGGTGGCAGATCTCAGGCTCAATTTGTGCTTGCTTCCTTGCTGGACCCTTTTCACAGTGTTTTCTGGTTGTCTTTTTATGCAATCTTGGGATGGATAGATTTCTTATTGTTGTTTCTTTTTTATTTCTTGATCATTATTCAATCTGGTGCCCTTTTTAAATCTTTACTGGGGTATCTGAAAGAGAGCTATACTCTTCTGTAACCTTTTATATTGCATTTTAACTGGAAGTCCAGAGAGACATTCTTCTAAAGAAATAACTTTAGAAAGGATAAAAGTCTGAGATTCAGCTGCCTGGGGTTCTATTTTTCTGTGTGATAGCAGCAGGCATGGGGCTACCATTCCAATCACTATTGGTGTGAGTCCATTAGAGACAATCTAAAGCAAAATATCAGTTTAGGGTTGCACTGCAAATGGTGCTTTCCTACCTGGGGTTGTTTCTTTACTCATTGGGATATAGAAAAGTATCCAGTTTATTCCGAGTCTTGTTCTGATATAAAATATTCTTTAAAAGACAGAAAGTAAGCTGTTTTTAATTCCTGAGAAAAGTAACATGACTTTTGCACATGACTAAAAACCAGATTTGTAAAACACATACACATATAAAAGATTCCCGGGGCTTGCTACAACCCTACAAAAAATCATTCACTTAAAATGAAAAGTATGCTATATGCGCCAATATTATTTATTGCCTGCTTCAGGGTCTGCATTTAGAGGGAGAAGGTAAGTATTGGTAAAGGTCTGGTTAAAGTTTTGGCAGGCCATTAAATTATTTACTATCCTGTACTATATAGTGTCCTAGGTTGAATGAAGAATAAATGGTTTATGGTTGGCTAAGAGGAATTTAAGTTGCCATTTTTCAGTGTCTAAAAATGCTTGTCAATCTGTGCCAGAGTGTCTATAATCAAGTAAAACCACTTCTTTCTGATACCAGCAGCTATTGTATTTTTAGTGCTTACCTAGGGATCCTATACTGCCAAAAAGTAAAATTACTTTTCACTTGCTTCAAGAAACTTCTAAAGAGATTGTAAAGGAGTGTCAGAAACCGAAATAAGAATGTGCAAAGGAACTTTTTCAATCACATCCATTTTGGCAGCGAGGTACAAGGCTCTGTGATTCCATCTAACTAGATTGTATTTCATTTGCCTTGAAAGCACTGTGTAATTTGTCTTGAGTTGCATGGTATCAGTGGAAACTTGAGCCTCACAGGATTTTCTGTCAAAAGACTGCCTTGTATATACAAGGAATATATGTTACTTTGTGCTCTCCTAAGATTAGCTTTTTAGTCAAGCAGTGGCATTGTATCACATATGTCTCATAGACATTTTAAAGAGGGTCAATTTTCAAAATGGCTATTATGCTATTATATAATTACAATAGGGGACTTTTGACAAACCTTTTAAAAATCCAAAAGTGGACAAAATTTG
Organism: Trichosurus vulpecula; assembly: GCF_011100635.1. NCBI lineage: Eukaryota > Metazoa > Chordata > Mammalia > Diprotodontia > Phalangeridae > Trichosurus > Trichosurus vulpecula. The sequence continues at coordinate 481,420,631 of NC_050573.1, forward strand.
AGTTTTCTTGAACTATTACAATCTATCCTAGCCTGAAATAAACACAATTACCTAATGCTGCTTTATTATCCCAGGGTCAAAGTTGCTCTCTAATTTAAGGGAGTAGAACTGCCTTAATTTAATCCAGTAGGTTATTATTTAGAGAGATTTACTAGAATAAAATTTATGAGTACTAGTATTCTTTTTGTTTTTTGTGTACATCTCCCCATTAGTTCCCCTATAATTTCAAGGAAATTTAGAAATTAATATTTTTCTGGTGTCTTGAATTACTAGTGAAAAAAAATTATAGATTTCTGAAACAGTCAACCAATACTACCATAGTGGACTACTTCACCTCATCCTCTCACACATGCTTGGTGATCCAGTAACACTGGCCTCCTTGCTGTTCATCAACATGATACTCTTTCATCTGACTTCATGCCTTTTTACTGGTTGTCCTTCGTGCCTGGAATTCTCTCCCTTCTCATCTCCGCATCTTGGCTTCCCTGGCTTCCTTCAGGTCATAGCTAAAAATCCCTGGTCTTCCTTAATGCTAGTGCTTTACATCTGAGGCTGTATTTAATTTATCCTATCTAGCTCTCATTTGTACTTTTTTTTGTTGCATGCTGTTCCCCTCATCACCCATGAGACTGTGTGCTCCTTGAGAGCAAGGGCTGCTTTAGGTCTTTAATTGTATCCTTAGTGCTTAGTGCAGTGCCTATACATGGCACAGGCAGTATTGTTAGTACTAAACTCCTCCCATAACTGAGAAGATAGGGTTTGTATTTTTTTTTGGCATGAGTTTTTTAAAGTTGAGGCCCTCTAATTTACAGATATACTAGAAGATAAAGCACTGTATGGCATATCCTAAATCCAACTCTCATTAATTTCATGTAACAAGATTTCAGTGACCAGAGCTGTGGTAGAAAGTTTCTTTTCAGAGGAAAATAGTTTACTTCTGGAATTAACTTCTATGCATAATGCATTTGTCTCACTACTGTTCTAGTCGTAAGAAAGGTTTTCATTATAAGCCTACAAAACACCATCTTCTAGGGCTAAGACATTTATGTTCTAGTTTTATCTTTTTCCATGATAGAGAATAAAACAAAAAGTGAGGTAAGTTCTGAAGGACATGAATATAGAGTTGATCCCCAGGAAAGATAATCCTTTGCAGAAAGAAGACAGTCAGTAGAGGGTAAAAGCTTAAGGTAGAAAGTTCAGCCTTCTAGTCAGGGACCACAGAGGAGAAACACTTCATCAACTTTAAGATCTAAGGGTATGGAGCAGAGTTCTCATGTGTAATAAATTTCTTCCATTACAAACAACCCCCCTTACAAATTGTAGTGATTGATGACTTAATTTCATGGTGCTAGAATTCTATAGGACCTTTCCTAGAACCACTACTCTTCTCCCACCCTTTCTTCATGACATCTAATCCCTTGACCCCTTGGTTTTTTCCCAGGCCACCACCCCTATGCTAGCTACCTTCTTATCCCTTCCTCATCTTGACCCCATAATGAACTAGTTCAACGCTGTATTGCTCTGAAAAGATCAATGTGGGTACACAAGGAACTCATGACCAAGTTAAATTTTTAAAAGAAATTTATAGTAGATAGAAGCCAAGTCACAGAAAATGAATATAAGAGCATAACATAAAAATAAGTCAGGAATGCCAAAGTTTAAAATGAGCTGAGGCTGGTGAGCTAAGCTAAGAACAAAAAGTTATTTGGTTGTTCTTTTTTTAATCTATGTTGGGAAAGAATGGAAGATCAAAAGAAAGAGACCTTTGCTTGGAGAAGAATCACCAGGATCACTGACAATAGAGAGAAGGCAGAGCTATGTAGCTAAAATTCTTATTTTTATTCTTGTTTTCTATAGAAAGGAGAATGACCTTTAGACTGAAAATGACAGGACAAAAATGGCTAACAGAGTGATGATACCCAAGATAAGTAAGACAATACCTGGCTGTCCTTGATGAATTTAAATCACCTGGCCCAGATAAACTACATCCTCTGATACTGAAAGAACTGGCAGATGTGGTTGCTGAGTCACTGTCAGTAATATTTGAAAGATTCATAAACGTGGAAGAGCTGCCATGAGTTTGGAGAAGGGCAAATGTTCTAATTTTCAAAAAAAGGAAGAGAATAAAAGTCTGAAAACTATAGGGCAATTAGTTTGAATTTGATTCCTGGGAAAATTCTAAAAGGGGTAATGTATATCTAGAAGGAGAAGCAATAATTTCAAAGGGCCATTCTGGCTTCATCAAGAATAAATCATGTGGTTGGGCATGGTGACACATACTTGTCCCCCCCTATTAATGGGGAGTCTGCGGCTGGTGGATCATTTGAGTTTGGGAGTTCTGAGCTGATAAGGCTAAATTACTCATTTCTAGCTGAGGAGTGCTAAAGTCAGTCAGGAGTCTAAACTAAGTCCAGCACCCATATGGTGGCCCTCAGGAGTTGGGAGAAGAGGTACCAGGCTGCCAAAGGAGGGGCAAACTGGCCTAGGTCACAATCAGAGAAAGTTGAAGTTTCCACGACTACCTGCAGTGAGTGTAGGTCTGTGAGTAGCTACTATGCATCCAGTCCAGGTGTGGAAGGAAGTCCCAGTTTCAAACAAAAAAAGCAACAAAGAAAGGAATAGATCATGCCAAACTAACCTTATTTCCTTTTAGCGCAGGGTTACTGTAAGACAGAAGCTTTCGGGCTCTGGCCACTAGTAGGTTCACTCTTGATCCAGGCAGCCAGAAGAACAGCAATGGAGATATGATAAGAGTTAATTAATTTATTCTTGCAGGGAGATTGTTGATAATGGGGGCACTAACTCCTACAGCATCCCCTAATTATTCTTCTGGCAGGGTAACAAGAAGAGTAGGAACACCAAGTCCTACGACATTCCCCCTAAGTCTCAGCAGGGGCCAACAGAGACAAGCACATAGATTCCACAAGTCTTCCTAAGCCTTGATGGCGGCATGTCAAAGCAGACACAGCATTCCAGTTTGTGCATTCCACAAATCCGCACTTACTGACCAGTGCTCACTTGAAGCAATTTGCCAACATTAGGCTCACAAGTTTACATTAACTCTAGCAATATCATGGTGACTTGGCACAGAGCAAGCACAGTGGGCTGTTTATAACTTAATTCAAATGTTTATATTATGCAAGGTTATATAATGATGCTCAAGACTGGTGAGATTGTTTGTAGGCCGTGAGCCTGGGAGCTAGTAGATTGTTTATGGCCATGGATCCTGGGAACTAGTATCTTAAAAAGAAAACAAACTCATTTACAAACAGTTACTAAGCTAGTAGTTGAGGAAACGTTATGGATATTGTTTTTAGTTAAACTTTTGATGAAGTATTTCATACTATTGATGTGAAGAAGATGGAGGGATTTAGATTAGACAATAATAAAATAAGATGAATTCACAATTGGTTCGATGTCTACAAAGAATAATTGTTAATGATTACATGGCAACTTGGCAAGAAGTTTTCGGTGGTGTTCCTTAGGTATCTGGTTTTGGTCTTTTGCTACTTATAATTTTCATCAGTCACTTGGATAAAAGTATAGATGGAATGCTCATCAAATCTGTAGATTAAACAAAGCCAGGAGGGACAGCTGGCACAGTAGATGAGAGTCAGGATCCAAAAGGATCATGATGGGTTAGAGCAATGGGCTGAATCTAATAAGATAAAATAGAGATAATTGTAGTCTTGCATTTGGGTACAATCCAGTCCAATAAACATTTATTAAGTGCCTTCTATGTGCCAGGCACTTAAAAAAAAGAAAGGCAGCCCTTGCCCTCAAGGAGCTTACAATCTAAAGGGGGAAGCAACGCAAAAAAAGGAGTCAGGAAATCCAGGGTTGAGGCAGGGGTGTAGTGGTGAAGAACAGAATACCAAGGAGTATCTCGCATGGGTTGTCTTGTTTCGTGGAGTTGAAACTAGGCATGGCACAGCAGATGCAAAATGAAAGGAGCTGAGATTCCAGTTTCTTCCCTCTATAGGGGAAGGGATTGGGAGGCATCTGATACTCTGCCCTTCAGTTAGAGGAGAGAGGAGGCTGAGGGAGGTGGTGTCAATCAAAGCTTGAGTGAGAAGCATAGTGGTGAGTTTAACAGTGATGAGCTTATCCTAGAAGGGCTATCTTGTCCTGTGGAGTTGACACCAGGCAGGGAAGCCTACTCAAAGTGTCAGGAAAATTGTTAGGAAAATTTTCTCATATCAAGACTAAATTACAAAAGATCAGCTTTGGAAGTACAAGATAGGGGAGGCATGGTTAAACTGCAATTGTTTGGGGAAAGATTTTGGGGTTTTAGTGGATTACATTCTCAACAGGAGTGAATAGTGTAATGCAGCAGCAGAAAAAAAAAGTTAGAGTGATCTTGGGTGCACTAAGAGGGGTATAGCTTCCAGCCATAGTCTTACTGTACTCTGTCCTTGTCAGACTTCATGTGGAGTATTGTGTTCAATTCTGGATGCCATGGCTTAAGAAGAATATTGATAAGATAATGTCCAAAAGAGGGCAAACAAGATGATGAAAGACCATGGGTCTGTGACATGAAAATTGGATGACAGAACCGGGAATATTTAGCATAGAGAAAAAAATCCATAGATGTCCAATAGCTGTCTAAAATAGTCCTTTAAGTATTTGGAGGGCTATAATGTGAAATGGGGATTTGACTTCTTCTGTTTGATCCCAGAGAGCAGAACCAGGAGTGATGAATGGAAGTTGTAAAGAGTCTTGATAGGAGAAAAACTTCCTAACAATGAGCTGTCCAAAAGCAGAATGGGATCCCTCAAGAGGTTGAGGATTACCCCTCCTTGGAGGTCTTCATGAAGAAGGTTGTTGCAGTGTGATAGCGAGGGATGGAACTTCAGGAACAGTGAATTCTAATCTTGCTTTTGCTACTACTTTTATGCATGACCTAATTTTCCCTCTTGGTTAAGTGAAATTAATGACATTAATTTAGTAGTCTGCAAGAAAGTGACTACACAGTACTTCTCAAAAGTTAATGAGTTAATTTAAGGTTAGGTATTTTTTTAAACTGCCTGGGGACACTGGGAGAAAATAGACAGTTACAGGGTTTGGGAGAAGAACTGGTTTTTCTATTCTGTATCAGTATTGTAATTATGGGAGGTAATGTCTGAGTTTCTGTCAAAATGAAAAACACCGAGTGAAATACAGTTCAAACCCTGCCCTGCTTGACAGACTCATCCTGGACACACAGAGGTGGGAACCAGTTGCATTTTCTAGAAGCAGTTCTTCACTGCCATCACTTTCCAGGGTTTTCTTTACTGCTTCTGACCACCTTTCCTCCCTCTCCCCCCAACCCTTTGTCTCTTTTCAGATTAAAAATGGTTTTAGAAGTGATCGGTTCCAATTTAGGCTATCCAGTGGTGCCCTATTCTTTTTCATGCAGCTGTCTTGGAAAAGAGGTTTAAAACCATGCTGTCCATCTCCCAGCAATATAGAGAGGTGGACAGAGGTATCAAGGTCCTTAGAAGACCTTCTGACTAAGAGATCAGAAATGGCTTTTGTGAAGTTGTTAGATGAGGAGCTAACCTTAGATGTAATTGTATTTTTCTCACTCTCACAGTTCCCTCAGTTCATTTTCAATATTTCATCAAAAAATTTTGTCACCAGAGTTTCTTTTTAAAGAAGATGCTGTTTCAGTTCATTCCCCACTGCTTAATATGTTATATCCATGGCTGAGGTTGCAAAAGGGTTGTTATGAGAGAAGCCCTTTGTACACTTTAAAGCGCTCCATAAATGTGCCTTGCTACTGTTAGTCAGGACCTGAGTAAGCTTTTATTGAAAAGGTTCTATTCAGAAGCTTCAAGGCCAATACATTAAGGAATGTTACATTTCTGTCTTGTTCTGCTTTAACTGCAGAGGGGAAGGTTTGTTTCCTATGGTATAAAGCTATTTTCAGAGAAGATACTTATTGTTACAGGACTTAGTTTTATTGAGACCTTCATTTTCTCTTAACTACTGATGAAATTATAATGCGCTCTTACCTCATGCGGCTCCCCAAACGGCAGCTACTGTCACTGTGTGCTTTACCAAGTTGAAACTGGCATGTACAACATGAGGTGCCAGGAACAATCTCAGAGAGATCCATAACCCTGGTTCACATGTCTTTTAAACTCTGCTATGTAATAACAGTAATAGGTAACCTTTATTTAGCACTTACTATGCACCACGCAGTGCTAAGCACTTTATAATTATTAAGTCATTTGATTGTCATAACAGCCCTGGAATTTAAGGTTATTATCCCCTATTACAGATAAGGAAATACTAATTGTCCATTATTATCCCTATATTACAGATAAGGAAACTGAAGTTAAGTGACTTAGCCAGCTAAAGGAGTCAAACTCCAATCTTCTTGCTTCCAGGCCCAGCACTCCATCCACTGTACCACCTAGCTACCGCACCGTACAATTCTCAATAAAGAAAAAAGTTCATGAGGCTTCCACATTCTTCCTTTGCTGGAAGCATATTATTTCTTTCCTTAGGACTCTTCAACGATTCTCCAAATGCCTGGGCTTCTCGTATCTTCACTAGGTGGTTCCTAATCCGAGCTACCTCTTTCGTAAACCATTCTTCTCCTGCCCCATTCCACTCCTCGAACTGCAGCTAAGTTAGCCTGTTCCTGAAGTTTTCACTCTATGGTTGCCTCAGCTCCAAAGTTCGGAGCTGGAGTGGTGGCTGCTCCTAAGTATGCTCTTGTCCTCTTATGCTTATCCTGGCTGAGGTAAAGTCAAATTCTTTTGCCCTTTATTTAAGCTGAGATAACGTTGGACTTTTTCAAAAGGCACTTTTACTAGGAGTTGGAGAAAAAAGAAAAATCAAGCAAACAGCATAAAACCACGAGTTTACAGAACACCTATTTTGAATTCTAACCTAATTAGAGGTTAGCTACAGATAGATTGGTTCTTGAATCTTGTATAACACTCTGCCCCAGCTTGTGTTTTTTTTTTCCCTTTCCTCAATCTTGTCTCTTCCTGTTTCAAAGCTCATGGCCCATGCCTGGTAGCCAAATTACATTGTTCATTCTGTATGAGCCAGACTCCAAGTCTCAGAATATTTACATAGCATATTCCCTGTGTATTTTGAAGATTACCTGAATTTGCAAGTCCTCTTATACTATAATGGATTGCTTTAAATAGTTACCTCAGAGCTTTTTTTAGTTTATTTCTGTGTGTAATCATCTGCACATTTCCATTAGCTTATTAAATGTCTGAATGAAGGTAGCATGGTACAAGGCAAAGAGGAATGGATGGGGAGTTTTAGAATCCACATTATATTAATGTTACCAGTTTTTATTTTATTTCATCCATTTTTTCCATTATATTATATTACTGTTATCCTTTTTGTTCTGTAAGATTCCTAATGGCAGAGACTATAACTGTTTAGGGTTTGTAGGCCTATGTATAGTTGGCTACTCAGAAGATAGAATTTAATGATGATGCTGCTGTGAATCCATCCTCCTTATAGCTATCAAAGTGATTTTTCTTAAACACAGTTCTGACCATGTCACTTCCCTGCTCAATAAACTCCAGTGACTCTCTATTTCTTCTAAATAAAACATAAAATCCTTTGGTTGTTAAAGTCCTTTACAACCTGGCCCCAACCAATCTTTCTAGCATTATTTGATATTACTTCTCTTTTTATGCTCAATGGGTCAGCCAAATGGTTGTCCCCTATCACTGAAATGCACTTTTTCTTCAAATCTGCCTTATGGAGTCCTTCTTTTCCTTCAAGATATTCCAGAACACCATCCACATGAAGACTTCCCTGATCTCCAAAGCCCCATTCCAAAGGGGAAGGATGTACAAAGATAACACCTTCTCCCATCTAGCCACATTCCTGCCTTTATTATATATGTGACTAGTAAAACTATTTCATACTTGGAGCCTACTCTTTTTTAAAATTTTATTTTAAACTCAAACACCAGAACACAAATACAGAATAAAGAAAGGAAAAAATATCATAAACTTAACCATTAGAACTTAAATACAAAGTAAGAAAAGAAAAAAAGTGCATCATGTGCATAGCAGAACATGAGAGGATTCAAAATATGTTACAATAAATTTTCATTTCAAGAAAGCCTATATGATAAATACTACAGGTTGTGTTGAGAGTTGTCATCTTTTCTTTGCTTCCTTTTAAGTTTTCTTTTGTTCTCTGCTGTGCACTTTTTAATTTGTTCTTTTTTCACCCTTCCTCCCCTGCCTTGCCTCCCCAGAAGGCTACATATATGCGGATATATTTTTATATAGATATAGATATATACATACACATATATGTATATACATATATATATAGACATATACTTTCCCTAACAAATTCTACTCCTAATCTTTGCTTTCATGTTTGTGCATATCTCTTGTTTCCTATCCCTCCTGACTCCTCTACTTTACTTCTACCAGCTACCTTGCCATCCTATTACTTAGCCTACCCCACTCCAAGCATCCTTCCTCTATCCTCCCATTCCCATAAATCTAAATACCCTTCTATACCCTGCCTTTAACCTATTCCCTTATCCTCCCCTCTAGAGATCCCCGCCCTTATCCTCCCATCCCCACTGATCTAAACACTCTTCTCTATTCCCCTTTAACCTATTCCCCCACACTCCCCTCTAGAGTCCTTGTCCTCCCTTGTCCTCTGCTCCCCGTCCCCTTACCATTGTATTTCTTCTGAATTTAGAAGACTTTTATACTCTTCAAAACATGTATGTTAAACCCATTCTTAAACCCATTCCCAATGAAAGTAGTTTACCAGAACTACCGGCCCTCCTCCCCCATCTAATTTCTCTGTATGGATTCTCATCTCTATAAAATAATTACTCTTTTTAGCTGCTCCTAAATTATTTTACTTTTTAAAGTCATATCTTACTCAGGTCTACCTGAATCTTTCTTATGCACTACCCAATTACTAATGACAATCTTAGATACGTGTTTTATATTTTACATATATGAAATGTAAACAGTCTGTCCTTATTGAATCCCTTGTAAGCAGTCTTTGGCATCTACCTTATATTTCTCTTGGCTCTTGTATGTCAAATCTTCTATTAAGTTCAACTTTTTTTTTTTTTTTTTTTTTTTACAAAATCTTGAAAGTCTGACAGTTGATCAAATGTCCATTTTTTTCATTCAGGATTATGCTTAACTTTGCTGGGTATGACATTTTTGGCCAGAGCCCCAGTTCTTTTGCTCTTTGATATATAGTGTTCCAAGACCTGTGGGCCTTTAGTGTCTCCACTGCTAGGTTTTGTGTGATTCTAATTGTGGCACCATCATATTTAAATTTTTTTCTTGAGACTTTTAATGTTTTATCCTTAAGCAGAGGGTTTCAGAATTTGGCTATAATATTCCTATGAGTTTTCCTCATAGGATCTCCTTCAAGTAGTGATTGATGGATTTTTTTGTATTTCTACTTTCCCCCCTTGTTCTCATGCTTCTAATGCTTCTTTAATTATTTCTTGTATTATTGTATCAAGATATTTTTTGATCGTAGCTTTCAGGTAGACTGATTATTCTTACATTATCTCTTCTTGATCTGTTCTCCAGATCAGTTGTTTTTGTTATCAGATATTTCACTTTCTCTTCTATTTTTTCATTCTTCATATTTCGTTTAATTATTTCTTGATCTCTTATAACTTCGCTGGCTTCGCCTTGCCCAATTCTAATTTTCAAGGTGTCATTTTCTTAAGATTCTGGATCTCCTTTCCAATTTGGTTGACTTTCTTTTCATAATCTTCTTGTTTTTCTTGGATTATTATTATTAATATTATTTTAGTTTTTCCTCCATCACTCTCATTGATTTTTAAAGACTTTTTAAAGTTCTTCTACGAATTCTTTTTAGGCAGGTGACCATTTGATGTTACTCTTTAGTGTAGAAGAGGGTTTCTTTGCTTCAACATCCTCCTCTGAAGATGAACCCTGATCTTCTCTGTTCCCCAAATAACTTTCTATAGTTGGATTCTTTCATCTTTGCCTGTGAATTTTTTTGTAGTAATAGCTTAATTTTTGTAATCACCTCTTTGAACCTGCTCTTAACACAGAACATGTTATACTGTCCATCCCACACAGGGTTTACTTGAATTTAAAATGGCATTTGAAATGAATTTTACAGGGCTAGCAAAGGGTTATTTCTTTCACTCTTTTTAAACTTTTAGGGTAACCTGTGGTCTAGCACCCCAACCTCTTTCCTTTACAGACTAGGTTCTAAAAGAATCATACCTCTTTGGCTTATTTTGAAATGTGGGACATTTTTCTGGCAGCAATCTGTGGATTCGATCAATGAATCAATCACTACTTTATTTCTGTATTCAAAAGTTCTAGGTAGTTTTCTATATTATTTCCTGCAATGTGATTTTTTTGTTTATTTGTCATGTAATTTTGGGAGACCTATGACCCTTAAGTTTCCTCTTCATAGCTTGTCTTCAAGGTCAGTTGCTTTGACTTTTATAGAATTCATTTGTTCTTTTAATGCTATTGCCTTTTGCTTCTCTTTTGCCAATTTTCCCTCCATTTGAGTTTTTTTGTGTGCCAAATCTGTTATTCTCTATTTCAGAGAAATACTTTTCTAGAGAAAATCTTCATTGTGTTTTCATTTTTCCCTACTCTGCTGTTTGAGTTTTTAAATTATTCATTGAGAGCTTTGATTTCTCACCTAAGTTCATTCCCAATTACTTCTTTACGTTTTATTTCTGTTATGAACCATTCTGAAATTTCTTCTAATCCATGATCTTTGGAAAACCTGTAGGATTCTTTCATTGGAGAATTTTAGTTCATTTTTCTTCATATGTAAATTTTTTTCAATGTTCAAACTTCTTTGAGGTTTTACTTATTCTTCTTTTGGTTTTTGTTGTTTGCTTTAATGGTTCATCTGCCTGGGAGCTTGGTTTTTGGTTGGAGTCTCTCTCTTGTGAAGTTTTAATTTTTCAGCTTCTCTCTTTTTGGCCCTGTTACTTGCTTCTCAGTACTTTCTTCTTGGCCTCCTTGTCTTCCATGGCTGCACAGACCCCCAGATCTGGGTTGCTGGGTATCTTCATACAACCACTCATTTGGGGGAACATGAGGGTCTTCCTGGCCCAAATCTCTGCCCTCATTGGATTCTAAGGAGAGGACTGGCCCTAGCTCGATTCCCAATCCTTACCTTGGGCTCTTCACTTTTCTCTACTAGCCCATGGCTCCAAGTACAGTCCTTTTCTTCTACCCAGTCCATACCTTCCATTTCTTGTCTCTATCCCCTCAGGTAACTATTCCTTTCCTTCATATTCCTGGGGGGAATCAGTCTCATGTTTCTTGTGGAGTCAGGGGTGTTCAGACTAAATTACTGCCTTGGGAGATTTCTATAGCCAGACAATGAGTCACTGCCCTTAAGTTTGCTTCAATCAATCAATAAACATTTATTAAGTGCTTACTATGTGCCTGGCACTGGCTCTGGGGATACCAAAAGATGCAAAGGATAGTCCCTGCGTTCTAGGACTTTATAATGTAATGGATCCAAGTCTAATTTAATGCTCAATGTTCATTGTGCCCAATGGAAGTGGGTTGGGGGTGGGAATAATGAGGGAGAACTCTAAATAGTTATGTTATCTGATATTATGTAGTGAGGGTTTTTTTTAACCTTATATAGAGTTGTGGCTTGCGGATTCAGCTGTAATTATTCTATATACGCCATATGATAGATTTTTTTTGAGATTTTTTGGTCGCTACAGTACCCACCTTGTCATCTTTCTGCTCAGTCATATGAACCCTTTCTGATGTACCCATTTAAATTCCACCCAAAGTTTTATCCAGAAGGCTATTTGGAAACATCCTCAACTTGACTATGTGCTTCCTTTCTCCATGGCTGTCATCCCTTGGCCTGAAGGTTTGTGCAACTACTTCTCTATGGCTATGGTCATTAACTCAGAATCCGAGAACCATTCTTTCTGGAGATATGGGTGAGAACATGTGTGACTGCCATGCACCTCTGTTCTAAAGTGGCCAGCCATTAGTAATTTCTGATGAGGAGGCTGTAAGTATATACAAGCACCCACCCAACACCAGGAATCCAGGAGTCTTATCCGTGCTGATATTTGATCTATGTTCATCTTTCTTTGAAAAGGAACATCTCTTTTAATCTCTTTGAAAAAGAACAACTCTACAACTGACCTCCTTTTACTAAGCTGAGCACACCCACAAGAGTCAACCAAAGCATTCCCACTATCAAGATATCTTTAATCTTCTCAACAAAGTTGTAAAAAGGCATGTCCCACACATAGGTGATGCAGTCAAAGTCCCACACAAAGGTTCATCTCTTTATAACTTCAATCCAGATCCCCCTTGACTTCTCTACAGCGTATGATACTGTTGACCATCTTCTCTTTCTGGATATTTTCTCCTCTCTATGAGTTCATGACAATACTCTCTCCTGGTTCTCTTTCTATATGACTGACCACTCATTCTTAGTCTGGTTCTTTTCAGAGTCTGAAGTTATCCAAGTCATACCTACTAACCACAATTATACCATAAGGCTCAGTCCTTGATTCCTTTCTCTTTCTGTTCTATACTTTATCATTTGGTGATCTCATCACTTCCCACGGGGACAATTATCATGTCTATGCAGATGATTCCTGGATCTCTATAACTAGCCCTTTTCTTTCTATTGAACTACAGTGATTCATTTCCAATTGCCTCTTGGACATCTCAAACTGGATGTCCTGTAGGCATCTCAAATGCAAAATATACAAAACAGAGCTCATTTCCCTCCAAATCCTTATCCTTCCCCAACTTCCACAGTACTATTTAACTTGTGAGAGCTATACCATCAAATCACAAAGACTCAAAGTCTTAGGTTTAAGTTAGTTTAAATTCTCACTTACCATACATATCCAAACAGTTGTCAAACTTTGTCATTTCTATCTTCATAATATCTCTCATATATCTATATCTATATATCTACCATATATATTACCACCTCTTTATACCAAGATCCCAAAGGTATCACTATGAGGGGACCTTAAGAGGGAGAGGGGAAGGAAATGCACTTTTATATAGCACTGTGCTAAGTGATTTACAACTATTATCTCATTTGTTCCTAAAGGACCTGAAAGGAAATATAAATATGCATGGCAGATGTTAGTAGGTAGTAACATATTACCAATGATAGCTTTTGTGCAAGAAATGGCATGAACAAATTATGTGTATGACTAGAAAGGGAATAGAAGTCAATCATGTAGTGAAAATGAAAGACAACCCAGGGACAGGCTGGAAGTTGCCTTGATAGCCACAAAATATTAAACAAACCAGAAGAAGGCTGTCACTTCATTGGTAATTTGTGTGCCTGGGTAGATAAGCATGGCAGCCATAGAATAAACACCCTAGGGCAAGCAGGTGACACAGTAGATAGAGAACCAGGCCTAGAGTCAGGAAGACTCCTCTTCCTGAGTTCAAATTGGGCCTTAGACACTTACTAGCTGTGTGACTCTGGACAGATAACAACCATGTTTGTCTTAGTTTCCTTACCTGTAAAATGAGCTGGAGAAGGAAATGGCAAATCACCTCAGTTACCAAGAAATCTCCAAATGGGGTGACAAAGAGTCATACACCACTGAAACAACTGAACAACAACAATACCCTAGGAGAGCACATATTGAATGACAGGAGCAAGAATTATGTTGGATGAGAAGGCAGGACAAGTGGTAATCTGTAGCAGTGGAAGGAGTAACCACACTGAAGAGATCACCTCTTTGCCGCATCACTGAAGCAGCCTTATTTGCTTTTTTAAAAAAAATTGATTTTTTTATTTTTAGTTTTCAACATTCAGTTCCACAAACTTTTGAGTTTTAAATTTTCTCCACCTTCCTCCTCTCCCCCCTCCCCAAGACAGAATGCAATCTGATAGAGGTTCTACATATACATTCATATTAAGCATATTTTCACATTAATTATGTTGCAAAGAAGAATTAGAACTAATGGGATAAACCATGAGAAAAAAACAAAACAAAACAAAATAGAACAAAAAAGAGAGAGAGAGCAAATAGTATGCTTTGATCTGCATTCAGATGCTATAATCCTTTCTCTGGATGTGGATAGCATTTTCTATCATGAATATTTTGGAGTTGTCTTAGAACCTTGCGTTGCAGACAAAAGGCAAGTCTGTCAAAGTTAGTCATTGAACAATGTGGCTGTTACTGTGTACAATGTTCTCCTGGTTCTGCTCCCCTCACTCAGCATCAGTTCATATAAGTCCAGGTTTTTCTGAGGTCTGCCTGCTCATCATTTCTTATAGCACAATAATATTCCAATACATTCATATACCACAACTTGTTCAGCCATTCCCCAATTGATGGGCATCTCCTCAGTTTCCAATTCTTTGCCACTACAAAAAGAGGAAACAGTCTTATTTTCATAACCAACACTTCCTTTACAAAGATCTGCCCTCTGAGCCAATTAGTCAGTCTTCCTAGACTGCAGAAAATTGGCCAAATCATGTAAATTTTTAAAGTTGGCTGGCTTTTCAGTTTTCACTGAAAAATTTTGAGAGTATCAATCACCAAATCACCAAATCACCAAATCTACTACTTCCCTCCCATCTTCCCACTTTCAAGTAGTTTAGAATTGGTGGTATATAAACAACTAGAGAATCAAGACAGGCCCACATAAGGAAATACATGAGACACCACCTTCTGAACTGTAACTCATCTGTTAAGAATTTTTGGCTCATGGACTCAGGGCCACTGAGGAATATTTCTTCTATGATCTTTGTAATAATAATAATAGCTTTCTTTACAAATATCTCTTTTTATCATCACAACAGCTCTAGAGACAGGTGCTATTCTTATCCTCATTTTACAGATAAGGAAACTGAAGCAGAAAAAGGTTAAGCGACTTGCCCAGGGTCACACAGCAAGTAAATATTTCAGTGTGGATTTGAATTCTGAGCTTCCTGACTTTAGGTCCAGGGCTTTATCTACCATGTCACCTAAATGATGCTTGCTATAGATCTTGCACATACTCTAGATGCTTAAAAAATTAAAAGACCTATAGAGACCTATCATCCATGGGTAGGTACAGACTGGAGAATTTTTAAGAAGTCAAAAGGAAAATGCATCTGTGTTTTACTTGTTCCCAAAATACAGAGGTCAGCAGTTAGCTAGTGACTATTTTTCAAAACCTTATGCATATGTATATATTCATGTAATTGTACAATAGCTAGTTCATGTTTTGAAACAGAGTTCTGGGTCTCAGACATGAGTTATCTTTTTGTTTTGAAAGAGACCAAAGCCTCCGGAGACATAGGGCAAATACATCACTCTTTACACAGCATTAAAATGAAAAGATTCTATTATGATTTCAGGCTCCTTGGATGTTAAAAATATCAAAAGCATGGAACTCAGTGCTAGAGCTGTTGAGAGTAGAAAAAATGATTATATTTAGGCTAGGAAGTAATAGCACCCTATGAAAAGAGGGGTGAAAGTAGAATTCGAGTAGGGAGAACTTTGAGTTTGAGAATTGAGTAACTCAGTCTCCTTGACCTTTGTTTAAATAAAGTAAATCTGATCAAGAAATTAAAGGTCTCGGTTAGCTTTAATATTTTTTTGATTAGCCTCAAAAAGGTAAAAATGAAAAAAATTGTATTATTTCTCATCTATCAGCTTTGCCTACATTTGTAGCTAATTGAGTCTCACACCACATTATAATAATTAGTCAGAATTAAAGTAATGATCTTCATCCTTCTTAGATAATTCTTTTTCTGTTATCCTTAAGGTCAATGATTTGCCATTTCAGCTTCCAAGTGTAGACAAATATAAAAACTATTTCATCCAATGATCTTCTTACACATTAGTGCCATTGCATTCCCCCCCTCCCCCCGCCATACCTCATTTTTTGGATCTGGCCTAAAACCTTTGGAAACATTTTAAAAACTTAGCACAACACACTTATCCTTATAGCACACCGAGTAACAAATCTATTCTTATCATCACTTTGTAAAGCAATTTGTTCTGAAAGCTGAAAATTTCCTCTTTGATGGCTTACTCTTAGGCAGCATTATTAGTCAATTTGAATATTTTGAAATCACATGTTCTCCAAGGTCATAGCCTTCTTTATCAAAAATGGCAATACATTAATGAAATCCAAAGATGCATTAATAGCAAAAAAAAAAAACAATAAAATTAAAAATTATAGCTATGGTTCAAATGTCCAAATGACCTGAAAAAGCTTCACCATAATGTAGTGAGGAAGAGAGCTATTTGTGATAAGCTTTGTTATGTCTAGAAAGACAGTGAAAATGTTTTAGCCATAATTGTCTGCAATTTCTCTGCATTCATTATGTTCGACCAAAAGCCTAATATTATTCAGTCATCATTATTCTGTGGATGGCCTTGTTTTTAGTTTTTAAAAGCCAAGAAATGGACAAAAAACTTTTTATCACGAGCACATCAGGCAAAACTCTTCTTTTGCCAGAGGAAGCCTCGTTGAATGTCAGCAAAGGTCATTTGTGACATTTGTTTCCTGGCAGCTATGAAAGCCAGTCTCCCTGAATGTGGTTTGGATTCTCCCTGTCAATAGCCACAGTGGAGTTAAATTCATTGTTTGATTTCCAATTCATGGACTAGATACCCTCCATAACTCTTTTTATGATGAAGTTCAGGTAGACAACATGTAATTTTGGACTTTGCCCAAGGTCACACCAGGAATCTATCTACGTATCTTGCATACCTCCCTGAAGTTAAGACCACAGGCAAACACATTTATTAAAAAAAAAAAAAAACTATAGTCAGTCATTAAAAGTATTTGTTAAACATTGTATTCAGAGAACTTAAGAAATTAAAGAAAGTAGAAAATAGAGTCCTTACCTTTACGGGGCTTACAGTTAGGTAGCTAGACAGCTTAGTGATGCAGTAGAGTGCTAGGCCTGGAGTCAGGAAGATCCCAGTTCACATATGGCCTCAGATACTAGCTATTGTGTGATCTTGTGCAAGTCACTTCATTTCTGTCTACCTTAGATTTTTCAACTGTTAAAAAAAATGGTGATAGTAACAGCACTTACCGGCAAGGATTGCTGGGAGGATCAAATGAGACCCTTCTTGTAAAGCACATAGCACCATGTCTGGTGTATTCTATACTAATTTTAGCTTTTATTATTTTTAGTAGAGGAAATCAAAAAACAAGAGAAGACAAGCAAAGTATAAGTGAAAATAGAAATAAAAGAGTTCTGAAAAGCATAAATATATTCATGTCTAATTATACCTGTTTAGAGATAAATGCAGGAACAATAAATGAATTCTGGTGGGTTTAAAGAATAACCGATTACTTTGTAAAAGTTTCTTGGAAATTAACCAACAGTTAGGGACAGGAATTGAAAAAGCAATGGACTTAAAGGGAGGAGAGTTCATTTCAAATCCACTATTTGATATTTATTATTTGTGTGATCCTGGAAAAGTCAAATAAACTCAGGGAGAATCAGTGTTTTCATCTTTAAGATGGAGAAATAATACTTGATAATGTAACAACAGTGTTACTTGCAGCTGCTGTGGAGGAGTAAGACCAACAACACCAGTACAGAGGAGGGCTGCTAGTACAAGCTCTTTGCTCTGCTTTTCTAAGGAGAGTAACTTTAAGAGGTTTACGATCTCACTTTAATTAAACATACATATATCATTCACTTAGTTCAGGGGAAAAAGTCAGCACCCTGAACTTCAGGGAAAACACAAACAGAGATTACAAGCAGAAATTATAAACAGAGCAAAATAACACAAAGCAACAGGCAGGCTTCTAACTGTCTGACCATAGCAATACATACATAGTTACCAGAGAGAGAGAGGCACCAACATCTGGGTTTTCAAAGCTGGGGGTGGGGGCTTTTTAATGGCTACCCAGAGTCTCATCTGGCTATATTGCACAAACACTCTTCCAATGAACAAGCCCCCCCAAAGCAAAACCTCACCTCAGAGTATATATACTATTTCAAATCAATGACTCTTGATTCAGTCAAAGACTCTTGATTCCAACAAAGGCAAGACTCAATCAAAGGTACTTGATTGCCTTAGTGCTGAGAAGCACTCCAAAAGAAAAAACAGCAAAAAGTCCCACTTTGCTTGCCCTCACAGACAATATTTGAATTGATAATATACCTAATGGGTGTTTAGAGAGGACACAGTTTGATCAGAGGATACAGGAGCAATTGAGTTCTCTGCAGCAGCACATTTTGATGAAATGACAGGATGCAAGAAGCAGGTAACATAAAGGAAGGAGAAAGAAGGGTACATATTTTGTTGTAAAGAAGTTCTAATTTAACTCAGTGAAATTATAGGTGGCCAGCGATTGGCTGAATAATCAGTCACACATCTGTGGTCTTTAAAAAAGCAAGACACACTCTCTAAGGAGTCAGTCAAGACAACAGCTCTTAGCAGCACAAAACTCTAAAGTCCAGTAGGAATGTAAGGGAGGAGATTGCTTTATCCTCCGTTGCTTCCACTCTCCAGAACAGAGTTAAACTGTTCAGTGAAAGAAATCGACAGGGTTATTAGCCTTGGCAGTCAGGAGTTCAGCTGCCCAGCAAGGAATAAGCCCAGCCCAAGAAATCAAGAGGAGTGACCCACCCAAGAAAAATGAATGGATCAAACCTAACCAAGCAGTGAGGGTACTGCTTAGCAAGTACCCAACAGAGTGCTCAACAGAGAGCAGAGCAAAGACAGCACAGGAAGGAGAAAGAGCTCATAGCCCAGCAACATTAAAGGCATGAGTTGCCTTAACTAACGTATGTTCCTGAGTTGTATGTCTTTCTGGTAGTATGCATGTCTGCTCTTTCCATTGATGACATGTGTATTTATTGGAGAGTGTCCCACAGGATTTCGGAGAGAGAGGGGATGATTTATAGCTATTTTTTTCCTTAATAGTATTTTATTTTTTCTAATTACATATAAGGATAATTTTCAACATTCATTTTTGTAAAATTTTGAGTTCCAAATTTTTCTCCCTCTCTCCCTCCCTCCCCTTCCCCCTTCCCAAAACAGCAAGCAATCTGATATACATATAGAATCATGTTAAACATGATTAGTCATGTTGTGAAAGATGAATCAGAACAAAAAAGAAAAACCCTGAGAAAGAAAAAACAAATACAGAAATATTATGCTTTGCTCTACATTCAGACTCCATAGTTCTTTCTCTGAATGTGGTTATCATTTTCCATCATGAGTCTTTTGGAATTGTCTTGGATCATTCTACTGCTGAGAAGAGCTAAATCTATCATAGTTAATCATTGCACAATGTGACTATTGCTGTGTACAGTGTTCTCCTGGTTCTGCTCACTTCATTTAGCATCAGTTCATGTAAGTTTTTCCAGGTTTTTGTGAAGTCCACCTACTCATCATTTCTTATAGCACAATAGTATTCTATTACATTCATATACCATAACTTGTTCAGCCATTCCCCAACTGATGGGCATTCCTTAAATTTCCAATTCTTTGCCACCATAAAAAGAGCTGCTATAAATATTTTTTGTACATGTGGGTCCCTTTTGCTTTTTATGAGCTCTTTGGGAGTGGTAGTGGTATTGCTGGATCAAAGGATATGTACAGTTTTATAGCTCTTGGGGCATAGTTCTAAATTGTTTTCCAGAACGGTTGGATCAGTTCACAACTTTACCAACAATGCATCAGTGTTCCAATTTTTCCACATCTCCAACATTTATAATTTTCTTTTTCTGTCATATTAGTGTTGCAACAATTCGGCCAACAGCTATTGTGGGGGTGAAAGACCAACACAAGCCCAAAAACAAAGATGCTGCAAGCACAGGTTCTTTTGATCTGCTTTACTAAAAAAAGTAGCATTAAGGGGGTTAACAATCTTATTTCAATCCAACATACAAATATCATTCACTTAGCTCAGGGGAAAAATCCAGCACCCTGAACTTCAGAGCAAATACAAACAAATTACAAACATCAACAGACAGACCTTGCTTGATTCAAATCTCAATTCATAGTCTCCAGGGTTTAACAAAGTCCCAACATCTGGGTTTACAAGCTGGAGGGCTCTTAACTACAGCTGCCCAGAGTCTCCACATCAACACACCTCCAAGAGTGAGAGACCCAAGCAAATAGCTCTGTTCTCTCTTTTTATGCACTCTTTAGCCACCATAAACGTCATCTGAGTGACCAGAACTCAGGCTCCTACTATTGGCTCCGGTCTTAGCAACTCCCCTTAGGACCCTGAAGGCTTCATGCCCACATAGGCTTAGCAACTAGTAGGTAGGGGTTTGGGCCTGGGGCTTTGCACCTAGTAAGGCTCAATCAAAGACACTTAATCTATCATTCTAAAATAGTAAAAAAAAAAAAAAGGCCCAACTTAATTGTTATTACAATTAGCCAATCTGCTTAGCTATTTTTTAATGTCTTTTCAGTAAATGCCTTTGCTTTGAACTAATTGTGCTATCTGGCTAACTACTGAAAGTAAATATATCAACAGGCTTTCATGAGCTATGGTTTTAGGAATGGGAACCCACAGAGTACCCTGAACTCAGCAGACTCCTAATCTGGAGAAATTAATCTGCAAGTTTCATTTGGAGGATGACTCCTAGAGATGTTGCTGCATTGTTGGGGCTCATCTGGGACACACTTGGGATGCCAAATGCATTTTCAGGAATCCACCAGGGGAAAATGTTAGCATTTTGTTTGTTTTGACGATATTAGGACAGTTTTCTGATATGACTCCTTAAGAAGGAAGACCAGTTTATTTGAGATAAGTTTTGCATGGTTGAGTGTTCATATACAGATTTTTTTGTATTATTATGTCCATTAAAGTATAAGAGAAGATAGGAGTAGTATGAATTTTTGAAGCCCTAGAAAAAGAGTACTTAAAAATGCACCTGGAGCAGACGTCAACTTTTAAAAAATTACTTTTGACCAGATCTAGATTGTGTGTCTTATTGTAGCATGAGTATGAACTGTTTATCTGAGATCCTTGTGGACTGTAGATAAGGCTTCCTTGGTGGCCTAGAAACCCTGAGTAATCAACCTGCAAAGTTTAATCCCTTTTTGGCAGTCCTACATCTCTCTGGGGCTTTTCTGAGTTTGTTTGATGTTTTTTTTTTAAAAGTCAGCCTGCCTGTTGTAGTGAGGGGTGAGTTTTAACATCCATTTGAAACATCCTTTGTGTTGTTGTTATCCATTGGAGAAATTCTGGGTGTCATATGTGGTGGAGTGAGAAATTTATTGGAGAAACTTTTACCCAATCTTCCAGTAGAAATGAAGGAAGGAAGGAAGGAAAAAGCATTTATTAAATGCTGTGCTAATTTGTTTGTGCCCTACATATTATAGGGATCCAATGAAAAAATTTTGGGTGCCCTATATAGTGCAGGGGCTAAGAAGAATTTTTACCCAGGATAGTTTAGTTTCTTACCTGAAGGAAAGGGGACAACTTCTAGTCAACACCAAGTCCCCAGTCTACATTGAAAGAGAATCATGTGCTCCAGAAGCTTATTTGGGGACAGATTTTCCTCAAAGGGGGCTAATTTTTTCTCTTTCCTTCTTTGTCTTAGATCAGGTCAGGCCTTCCTAAGAACCAAGACAGGCAGCAACTTATGAGAATTTTATGAAATACTTCTGATGTGAATAACTATGTAATCTGACTGATTATAGTCTCCTGGCATATGGTAGGCCTAGACACTCATGGAAAACTCAATTACTGGATTTCCAGAAACTTTGGCACATGGACTTTGTAAACACTCTTCTGTAGAAGGCACTGGGGGAATGTGCTCAATAGTACAATGCTCAAGCCTCCCAAATCACTAGAGAGCTATCTAGAACTGGAATATGAACAAATTTGCCAAAGGTGCCCCAGCTGATTTGCTGGGGACATCAAATATCTAACTTCATATTACAGAATAAAAGGGAGAGGTACCAGAGATGAAAGTCTCAAAGGAGTGTAAGGACATGTTCACGCACAAGGTATTAAGTAGTTCTTTAATTAAATTTCATGAAATTTAAGGTGGCCGGTCATTGATTGAAGAACCTTGTGGCTTTTAAAAAGCAGGACACACTCTCTGAGAAGTCAGTCGATATAGCCAGATCTTAGGAGCACTTAGAGAGAGGTTTCTTCTCCCTCATCCCACCTTCATATCACCATCCAGTGGAACAGAGTCAAACTTTGAGTTGTGCTAGTCAACAAGAGGAAGAGACAAAAACATATAGAAGAGAAGGGAGCTGGGGAGGTAGAGAGAGAGATAGAAATAGAGAGACGTAGAGACTGAGACAGAGACAGAAAGATAGAATTTGCCCTGGTAATTAATTGAGGAGTTGAACTGCTCATCAAAGAAATAGAGCAACAAGCCCAGGGAGTCCAATGGAATGACTCACCCAATGAAAGGACTGATATCTGCCACCTCACTGTGGGTGTTAAAGCTCAAACCACATCCCTGTTGGCACAGCTTCCTGAGGGAATCAGGCTGCATTGAAGTGGCTACCTGATTACCTAAGCACATAAAAATGCCTGCCCATGTGCGTTTGGGGTCTTTCCTTTCCACATGGAAGCAAGAGGGGACACATCTACCAGAGTCGAGTGCTGTGTCCTTGGTGAGTATCCTTTTCAGACTGTAGCTTAAATAAGCTTCCTTTTGTTAACTGTTTTAAACGACCTCACCAGCGTTTCATTTCATCCCAGTTTTGGATCTAAATTACCAGGGGACTAGCCTGAGTGAGGCCCAGATGAAGATATACACAGTGCAGATGCAATACTCACTGGGGAGCTGCATGAGAGCATCACAAAGGGTGAAAAACCCTCAGAGCCCTGCAGCATCTGCATGAGTTGCTTTGGCCACAAGTGTTCTGTGGTATATGCCGATTCTTCCCAATAACACTGTGTGTGTGAGAGAGTGTATGTTTTATGTTTTATAGCTGCTCTTAATGTATCATCACAGGAAACACCCTTCCTTTAATAATTATGTTAATTGGTTGACTATTGGAGCTAAATGCATTTGAAGGGGCTTAGAAGCAAAGGTTTCAGGAGTATGGATCCATACATTCAGGTATCTTAAACTCAGGGAAGCTGCTCCCTCCCCAGGAGGCAGTGTACTTCCTTGAGTATAAATTGAGTAGACCCCAGAGGTCACAAATCCTACAGTCATAATTTTCAAGAGGCAACATGAAGTAGGAGGTACAGAGCTAGCTTTAGAAACTCAGAAAAAACTGAGTTTAAGTCCCACCTCCAACATATGTAATAGCTAGCATTTATATAGTGCTTTAAGATTTGCAAAGTGCTTTACAAATATTATTTCATTTTATTCTCACTACAACCCTCACTACAATAGGTACTATTATCTCTATTTTATAGATGAAGAAACTGAGGTAGACAGAAATTAAGTGACTTGCCCATGGTCTTACAGCTAACGAGTGTGCAAGGCTGAATTTGAACTCAGGATTTCCTACTCCAAGTCCCACACCCTGTCCACTCTGTCATCTAGTTGCATATTGGCCTTGTGTCCTTCAACAAGTCTCTGTGCCCCAAGCAACTCTCTAAAAGAGTAAGTTGCAGGGTAGTTTTTAATATAGATAGGTAGAGTGAATTCTCTGTGGGAGAGTTACTGGTACCAATAAAATCACAAGTCTAGTTAAAAAAATAATAATAATACATAACTACCACTATTGCTCTGAGGAAAGTGACATGTTCTGTAACTTTTAAAGTGATCCATAAACATGTATTATTATTACAATGTTTAGAAAGCATATTAAAAACATCATTTGGCAGAAAGATAGAAGTTGCCTATCTGGAAGACTAATACATATGCAGGTTCAGGAGGGAAATGTGTTCCTATGAATGTTACTGGAGTGGTAAACAAAAGGAAAGGAAGTGTTTATTCACCCATGCTCAGCCAGCTGTGGATCCATGTGTGACAGAGACATGGGGCTTGGTAGAGATATACAAGCATCAGCAGGCTGTTGTAACTGAATTAGCTAGACTTCTTGTATCAACTACAAATTCAGTGTCATGCTTCTTCATCTCTTCTCCTCTATTAAAAAAAGATAATAATGGCAGGAATAATTGAGGGTAACCACCAAAGTGATGGAAGGCTTAAATAACTGGAAGGTGGGAAAGGCCAAACTAAAGGAAAATAAAGGTGGAGGAAGAAGGTGGGAGATATGGGTAAAAAAGGTAAATGGTGGAGATACAGGTAAAAAAGAATAATAGCTGGAATTTATATAGCTCTTTAAGGTTTATGAAACACTTCATATATGTTATATGATACATGTATGTACCAAAGCAGCTTGGAGCTTTGCAAAGGTTTGGCACATTTTCTTAAATGCGTGTAAACATGCATTCTATATAAGGTAAAAAAGCAGTGGAAGAAGGGATGGATGAAGGTCGGTCATAGATAATATTGGGAGCGGCAACTTACAAATGAAAACACCATCTGCATCTCCTAATAGCATCTGCTTTGTCATCAAATTTATTTCCTCCCTTTCTTTTCTAGTGTCTTCCTTCAAACTAACAGCCTTCACATCCTGTGGCATTCCTGTAGGTGCTCTCTTACCCCAGGTATGCTCAACAACAAGTATATAGTAAGACTCTTCCTACATGCTAAAATACAAGGAACACTTATTAAGCTTCTACAATGCATTAGATGCTGGGTGCTATGAGCCAGATGCTGAGGAAAATAAGTTTAGATAATATAGAGGGATTTTTTTTGCTCCCTTCAATTCAATTCATAGCATTATAGGTTTAGAGATGGAAGCAGTACTTGAAGTTAGTTAGTTCAACCTCATAATTTTGAAATTGAGGAAACTCAAGTTCATTTTAATTCAACAAGTATTTATTGACCACTTTCTATGTTCTTCGCACCAAGGATACAAAGGTCAGTAAGTTGGTCAACTAGCATTTACTAAGTATACCTATTAAGCTTCAGGCATTCTGCCAACTGTTGGGGATATAAAGACAGGTAAAAAGTCAGTCCTTGCTCTCAAGATCTAATAGGGAAGACAATATGCAATTAACTATGTACAAATACAATGTATACAGGATAAATTGAGAATATTCTCAGAGAAAAGGCACTGACATTAAGGAGGACTAGGAAAAGCTTCTTGCAGAAGGTAAGATTTTAGCTTAGACTTGAAGGAAGCCAGGGAAGCTTGGAGGCAGAGATGAGGAACAAAAGAATTCCAGGTATGGGAGAGTTAGTGAAAATGTTGAATCTGGTCTGGTGAAGGAGCAAAGAGTCCAATGTCATTGGATCATGGGGTACATGGAGGGGAGTAAGATGTAAGAAGACTGAAAATATAGGAAGGTACCAGATTTTAAAGAGCTTTAAACACCAAATGGGGGTTTCATATTATATCCTAGAGGCAAAAACTACTGGAGTTTATTGAGTATGAGGGAGACCTATGGTCAGATTTATGTGTTAGGAAGATCAATATGACACTGAGTGGAAGATGAACTAAGGTGAGGACACTCACAGTTTCCATAATTGAATAAAGTTTTCTCACAAGACAGAAGATGGACTAGAACCATAGTTGAATAGAAAGGGAACTAAGCTAGATCCAGAATGGAGTTTCAAGATGGAGTCAATGTTGTTCATTCAATTCCCAAAATTCCTACAGACTATAAAGAGTTAAGAATAGGATGAAAGGAAAGGAAGTTGCAGCTTAGAGGTAGCTAGGTGTTGCAATGGATAGAACCTTGGGCCTAGAGTCAGGAAGACTGAATTCAAATCTGTCCTTAGAACCTTACTAGCTGTGTGACCTTGGCAGTCACTTAACCTGTTTGCCTTTGTTTCCACAACTATGAAATGGGGTTAATAATAGCATTTACCTCTCAAGGTTATTATGAGGATCAAATGAAACATTTGTAAAGCTTTTAGCACAGTACCTGACACATATTAGGTACTATATAAATGCTAGCGATCACTATTACTATCATCATTATTATGTGGAGGCACCTATTCTAGATGACCTTCTCAAGGAGTTTAACCATGAAGCAGAAAAGAGTTATAGGACAATGGCTAGCAAGGATGGATGAATCAAGTGATAGCTTTTTTGAGGATGAGGGAAACACGGGTTTGTTTATGGGCAGTGAGGAAGCAGCCAGTAGTGAAGATTGGTAAGAGTGTAGGGATAATAGAAGAGCAATCCTCAAGAGAATTCGGGATGGAGTAAGATCGCTTGTACAACACGTAGAGGGATTTGCCTCAACAAGGAGAAGGGGCAGTCCTTCACATGAAGCAGGCATAATTAAGAAGAGAGTTGTAGAAGAGAGTGATGTGAGATGAGAAGCAAGAGACCTCTCTGGGAATGGCCTCATTTTTTCAGTGAAATATGAGGCCAGGTTCTCAGCTAAGAGGGCAAGGGGAAGCAGGGGTGGTGGTATGGGAAGTCTGAGGAGCAATGAAAAGGTTTGTAAAGTCATTGTGGTGAGTAGGATATTGATTCTATTAGGGAGGCATAAAAGTATTGCCTTGCTGCAATGAAGGTCCAGTTGGGATTGTGTAACATAGGTCAGTCAGTCAATCCATAGAGATTTATCAAGTGTTTACTGTGTGCCAGGCACTTTGCTGAGCACTGGATATACAAAAAGAGACAAAAGATAGTCCCTACTCTCAAGGAGTTTATGATCTGGGGGAGATAGCATACAAATATATACAAAGCAAGCTATATACATGTATATACACATACATATACAAAAATACACATATATACATGTGTATGTATACACACATATATGTGATAAATAAAAAAATAATTAATAGAGGGAAGGCACTGGAACTAAGAGGAGTTGGGGAAGCTTTCTATAGAAGGTGAAATTCTAGATGGCACTTACAGAAAGGCAGGGAGGTCAATAGAGTGGAGGAGGGAGAACATTTCAGGCATGAGAGACAGCCAGAGAAAATGCCTGGAGCCAAGAGATAGAGTATCTTATTTGTGGGACAGCCTGGAGGCCAGTGTCACTGGAGCAAAGATTACATATTGGGGTATAAGATAGTAAGAAGACTGGAAAGGTAGGAGGGGCTAGGTCATGAAAGTCTTTGAATGATAAACAAAGCTTTCTGTGTGTGATCCTGAAGGCAATAGAAAGCCACTGGAGTTTATTGATTGGGGGTTGACATGATCAGACTTGTGTTTTAGGAAAATCACTCTAGTAGCTGAATGGAGAATGAATTGGAGTGGGGAGAGACTTTTGATGCAGGCTGACTCACCAGTTGCTATTGCAGTTATCAAGGCGTGAGGTGATGAGGGCCTGCATTACAGTGGTGGCAGTGTCAGAGGTGAGAAGGGGGCATAATTGGGAGATGTTCCAAAGGTAAAATCAGCAGACCTAGGCAACAGTATTGTGTGTAATGATAATGCCATTTATTATTATATTATGTGATATCTGAGGAGTACGCTTATTATCAACCAGAGCAGGGGATGGCAAAAATGAGAGAAGAGAAGGAGATAACATTGGGTTTTGAGTTGGGCTTTAAAGAATGGGAAGTAATTCAAAACATGAAAAGCAGGAGGGAGGGCACTGAGGGAACTGGAAATAAGTAAAGGCGCAGAACTCATATTTTTGTGGCGTGGCTGACTGTTAATAAACATTGCTGTTGCTTATAGTTTGTGATAAAATTAAACACTTTCCCACTTACTCTGGGAATACAATCCTGACTATTATGACTATTTGCAAGATCCCTGGGGCCACAATTTCAATGGTAGTGGAGCAATCTTCCTATCAGCTTCTAGTGACTCCTGTGCACTTAGAGATCATATCTTCCTCACCTTGCTCCCTTTCGCCCTTCCCCTGCACCATGTCTTTATTCACTCATATACAGTGATTCATACCAATGTGGTCATTTGATTATGACAAAATTATGATTATGATATGTAATCTTTGATTATGATAAAAAATAAGGAATTTTGCATATAAATATTGGACATATAAATATCACAATAAGTATTGGAGTGGTTTCAGGCACATATGGTACGCCCCTACAAATCAGTGCCAAAAGAAGGATAAATTGACTAAGTTCTTTGCTTTTGCTATGTTCTTTCATAAGTTTTCTGTCATAAATGCAAGTATAGCAACATAGAACCGCTGCTGGATCCAGGAAGCTGAGATGCTCATACTATCCCTCCAGGGGACCCTTAGTCCACAGCTGTTGTTCACAGATTAGGTTCGGTCCTGTGGAGCTTGACTTCCAAAGAGATGGAGGCTCTTTTCTCCTATTCTCTGCCTCTTTATACCCTCACCTGGTAGGTAGCCCTGGGAAAGTCACTTAAAGGTCAGGTTTAGCTCATGTCAGATACTCAATGTAAGCATAAATCAAGTATGGAACAGCTATCTATTCCTTCCATTACAAAAGAAATGCTCAAAACACATAAATCTCACAAGGGTGTTTGACTAAAAACTTGAATATGAAACAGTAGCTTGTTTTGCTATCAAACCCCGTGGAGAAGTTGATTCTTAAAAAAGCATTAAAACAGGAAAGATTTGGTGGGACTTCTGAAAACATTACCCTCAGCTCCGTACTAAGTGCCCTCAGCTCCCTAAAGCAGATGATCTTCTGGCAAGTCAGGGTGGTTGTCTTCTTCAAGAAAAACTGGAGTATCTCCTCCCAAAGTACAGCCAGAACCAAATGGAGAAACCCAGAAACTTCTGAGGTAGCCACTATTGGAAAGTCGAAATCTCCGGATTCCTGTTGGGTCCCTATGCTCAGGAAAGCAAAAGAAGCAGCCAGAGGTCTGAGGTCCTGACTCAAGTTTGCCTGGGCTACATGCTAACGCAACAGCGACGTCTGCCTCCTCCAGGCATCACTGGGGGATCTAGAGGAGTTTGCTGCATCATTCAAAGTGCCAAGCCCTTCAATTGCTGAGCCGGAACTTATGGCCCACCAGTCAGTTGGTCAATAAACACTTATTAAGCACTTACTATGTGCCAGAACTGTGCTGATCACTGGGGATATAAAGAAGAGCGAAGGACAGCCCTTGTTCTCAAGGAGCTCACAGTCTGATGGGGGAAGCAATACGCAAACAACTACATCTGAATAGGATATATACAAGATTAATTGGGACTAATCAACAGAGGGAAAGCATTAGAATTAAGGGGGATCAGGAAAAGTTTCCTGTAGAAGTTGGGATTTTAACAGGGACTTCAAGGAAGCCAGGGAAGCCAGGAGGTGGAGATGAGGAGAGAGAGAATTGTAGGTATGGAGATAGCCAGCAGGAATGCTCAGAGTTGGGAAATGGAGTGAGAAAGAGTACCTCAGAGAGCTGCGTCGTTTAAGGAACAGCAAGGAGGCAGGTGCGGTGTCACTAGATCACAGAGTACATGGTGGGGATGGGGGAGGTGCACAAGGTATAAGAAGAAGACTTGAAAGGTAGGGGGCACTAGCTCCTGGAGGGAACTGCTGGAGTTTATGGAATTGGGAAGGGTGACATGGTCAGGATTGAGCTTTAGGAAGATCAGTTTGACAGCTGAGGGGGAGGATAGATTGGAGTGGGAGAGACTTGTGACAGGTGGACCAATCAGCTGGCTATTGAAATAGCCCAGGCTTGAGGTGCTAAGGGCCTATGCAGGGTGGTGGCAGCATCAGAGGAAAGAAGGGGATATATGACAGCTTGGTTTCTAGCCTAGTAATAGGAAAGTTATAAAGAAGAGTTTTTGTGTGGGAGAAGATAATGAGGTCAGTTTTGGATATGCTGAGTTTAAGATGTCTACGGTACATCAAGTTCAAGATGTCCACTTGGCAGTTGGAGATGTGAGGCTACAGATCAGCAGAGGGGTTAGGGCTGGATAAGTAAGTAGATTGGATAATCATCAGAATAGAGATGATACCTGAATCTATGGGAGCTGATGAGAGGTTCCCCAAGTGAAGTGATATAGAAGGAGAAGTGAAGAGGGCTGAGGCAGAGTCCTGTGGGAAACCACCTGCCCATAATGGGCATGATGTGGATGAAGATCCAGCAAAACAGAAAGAGAAATAGTCAGTCAGATATTTGGAGAAACCAGGAGAAGGCCGGGTCATGAAAACCTAGAGAGAAGGGAATATGAAGAAGATGGTAATCAGTAGCATCGAGGGCTGCAGAAGTGGTTAAGCATCCTATAGATCTCACCTATTTGCCTCCATTACAAGATGACAATAGTAAACATTGCAGTGGTCAAAGAATTCATCGTGAAATGGTCAGCTTGCCCCTGATGGGCTTCCTTGCACTTAGCTACCCTGGTCCTTGGAAAACAGACAATCTATTGCTGTACCATAACAATTACACAAATTGTAATCAGTTAAACTATTCTAAGAGTGCAATGGAATGAGATTCATCTATTAATCATACATTTCCTTAATAGTAAAATTTTAAAATTAATTTTATATTTAAAAACAACACTGTTCCTGCTTTTCAGAAACATATAATTCTTAATTGTTAGGACAGATTTTCTTCACTGTGGGGATGCTCCAAGAGAAGGGAAATTAATTTGGTAACCTGGGTAATGAATTGAATGCACCATATTTTAGTTCCAAATACAAGCATTGCAATATAAATAGTTTAGGGTTAGAGGTTGCTAGTGGGCAGAAAGAGTGGCAGCGGCAGAAACGCTGTAGACATTTTCCAAGAGTTTGGAATTAAAACATGCCAGTATCAATATCATTAATAATCTTTAATCTAACTAACTGATCTACTAACTAATCTAGCTAACTGATGTTAGCATTTCCTCACCATTTACAGAAAACAGATGGTCCTTACGTCATTCTTCAGAGAGCTGTATTTGCAGAATAGACAGCAAAAAATAGCCCAGCATCCATACATTTTTCTGTACATTTAAGATCTTTTGCCAATGGTCTATAAGTAGATTTCTGAAGTATTTAATTCTGGATGGAGCAAGAAGGAAATAAACTATTAAAAACTGAGGACAATCATAATTTACCACAGAACATTTGCCTTTAGCATCTATTTTCCTCTTCTCAAGGAGTTCAGTGCCTGGCTCACCATTTTTTCCTCCCAAACTCATGCCTTTATGCTAGGAGACTTTAATAGCCCCATAGATGCTCCCTCAAACTCTTTGACCTTCCAGTTCCTCAGCCTCCTTAAATCCCATGGCTTTTTTCACTCCATTTCAGCCAGACATACACATGGTCACACACACTAGACTTAATCATCACCTGCAAATGCTCCACTTCCTTAATTAGAAACTCTGACATTCTCCACAATCTTCTATCATTCTACCTTACCCTATGACTTACTTCTCCTAAACCTATTCTTTGCCCTGAGACCCCCCAATTCCTCTACCTCTCAGTACTTTCTTAGGCCTTTAGCTCTATAGTGACTCAACTTTCCTCCCTCTTGAATCTTTACCCAATACTAAGCCATTTTAATTCTACTCTATTCTCTGCCACCAAATTCCTTGCCCCCTTGTCCTATTGCCACTGGTCTCTTGCCAAACCTTAGCCCTGGATAAATCCCAGCATCCTTCTTTTCCTCTCTCCCATCAGGAAGCACTGAAGGCAGCTGGAGAACATCTCACAACAGGGTACTTGGATTGGGTACATTAGAAATTCATGTTATCCCACCTCAACAGGGTCCTCACTGCTACAAGAAAGTCCTTTTAGTCTTCCTAAATGATTCCATATCTTGCTACTCACAGAACCTATTTCAAACCTTCTCTTCTCTCTTCAAACCTCCACATCTCCCCCCCTCATCCCATCTGAGGATCCTCCCTGTTATTCAGTGTGAGCTTCCTTTTCTCCCATTCTCTTCAGCTCAAAACCCCTTGACACCATTTCCTGCTCTCTCCTCCTTACCCCAAGGTAAAAGGTAGCCCTTTTTCCTTGCCAAATCCAACCCCTCTACGTATGTTCTTGATTCCATCTCTTCTTGTCTTCTCCAGCACATTGCAACTTCAATAATCCGCTCTCCCTCAAATCCTCCCTATCTACTGAAATAAAGTTATAAATGAAAAATTACCTTTTGAGCCTTTTCTGCCCCTCATAATTTTAGGAGCTTACTTCCTCCACTGCTAGACTAGTAACCCTGATGTCTTCTGCCATATTGCTTCTTGATACTATATCTTCCAAATACCATTTAAATATCCTCCAATCTCTTCAGTAACCACATGGGTTCCAGGAAGATAGTTTCAAAATTTACTATGGCCCTTTACTTGGAGATTATGTTCCTATGTTGCAGAATCTTGCAACAGTGAGCTTTGTTATTTGGGTTTGCTAATTGTTAGCTATTGCTTAGTATTAATAACAGTAATCTCTTTTAAGTAATTTAGCACAGTGCCTGATACATAGTACATACTTAATAAATGTTTATCTATTGATTTATTTTTATTAATAATGTATAATAGTCATTTCTACCTACTTTCATTAGGACCATTACTTCTTTTCATCAGTTCAGTCTAATTAAAGAGAAAATAAATAGAAAAAAGAGCTAATTGACTCACCTTTCCTTTCTCACACTTTGTGGACTATATTTTTA
Source organism: Trichosurus vulpecula (assembly GCF_011100635.1). Taxonomy (NCBI): domain Eukaryota; kingdom Metazoa; phylum Chordata; class Mammalia; order Diprotodontia; family Phalangeridae; genus Trichosurus; species Trichosurus vulpecula. The sequence continues at coordinate 481,453,044 of NC_050573.1, forward strand.
TTCTCCACAGTCTCTCTCTTATAGAGGGCATGTTGAACTTAGATGGAAATGAAGTCTTTGGTACAATTGAAGACACTTTTCCACAAAAATAGATGTGTGCTGATTGAATAATAGGCTTGCAGAGGAGAAGATCTACTTCGAGGTATGGGTGCTTGCTGCCCTCAAATATCTGAAGGGCCGTCTTTTGGAAGAGAAATTCAACTTACGTATTTTTGGCCCTGAGAGTCAATGAGGTGTAGGAGAGAGAAGGATGGCTTTGGAGGCAGGATGATGTATCCCAATTCTGATATCTGCTGACTGTGTGATAATGAGCAAATCACTTATCTTTTCAGTCTCCCAGGCAAATGTCTAAAACTGTCAGTTACAAAACACTTTCAGATCCACAGCGGTAGAGGGAGTTTCCTCACTGGGGAGTTCTCCACACCATTGAAGTCACAAATCCAGGAGAAAAAAAAGGCTGGCTCCAAAGTGAAAGCCCCAGGGAAGCAGATTTTATCTGTCACTGAGGGGTTTTGAGGCTATTTCCTCATCTGTAAAATTGAAATATAGTACATGTACTCGTACAATCTACCTTACAGGATTATTGCAAAGAAAATCACTGTCCAAAGATGAAATGGACCTTTTCATGAGGTTCTATAATCTCTAATATTGAAAACATTCAAGCAGAGGTTGGATGGATCAGTCAGGGAGACTGTAAAGGAGATTCCTACATAAAGTAGGTGGTTGGGCTAGATGATCTGTAAAATTCCTTCCAACATGGGATTCTGTAACATCTAATAGTGTTTTGCACATATCAGGTAATAAATAAATGCTTATTGAATTGAATGAAATGGAATACATTGAATTTGTAGGCTTATAGTCATTTTCCAGTCGATACATGGTCAAAAACATGAACAGGCAGTTTTTAAGAGAATAAATCAAAGTTATCAATAGTCATGTGAAAAAATGCTCTATATCACTATTGATTAGAGAAATACAAATTAAAGCAACTCTAAGGTACTACTTTACACCTATCAGATTGGCTAACATGACAGAAAAGGAAAAGGACAAAAGTTGGAGGAAATGTGGAAAAAATGGGACATCAATGCAATCTTGGTGGAGTTGTGGACTGGTCCAATCATTCTGGAGAACAATTTGGAACTTTGCCCAAAGGGCTATAAAATTGTGCATACCCTTTGACCCAGCAATATCACTACCAGGTCTGTATCCTAAACAGATCAAAAAAAAATGGGGGAAAAAGACCTATATGTACAAAACTATTTATAGAAGCTCTTTTTCTGGTGGCAAAGTAGTGGAAATCAAGGGGATTCTACCTATCAATTGGGTACTGGCTGAACAAGTTATGGTAGATCATTATGATGGAATATTATTGTGCTATAAGAAATGATGAGGGGATGGTTTCAGAAAAACTTGGGAAAACTTACATGAACAGATATAAAGTGAAATGAGTAGAACCAGAACACAGCAATATTGTAATTATGATCAACTGTGAAGGGCTTAGCTACTCTGATCAGTATAATGATTGAAGATATTTCCAAAGGACTTATGATGAAAAATGCTATCTACCTCCAGAGAGAGAACTGATGAACTCTGTGTGCAGATCAAAGCATACTTTTCTCACTTTATTGGCTAATAAGAAAATGTTTTGCATGACTTCACATATATAATGGGCATCTTATTGCTTGCCTTATATGAGGTGGGGGAGGGGCTTGAGGGAGAGAGAATTTGGAACTCAAAATTTCTTTAAATGACTGCCATAATTAGTTAATGAAAAAGAATATATGGACTTTATGCAACTTGGAAGAATTTTTTTTTCTCTAGGAGTCATGAACACTGAGTGCAAATTGTATAATTTTTCACTTTACTTTTCTTGCTTTTTTGGTAACATGACTTAAATAGATTTCATATATATACTCATATATGTATATTCCATATGTATATCATATTGCTTGCTTTCACAATAGTTGCAGGAAGGGGTGGAGGGAGAAGAGAATTTAGAACTCAATAAAAAAGAATGTCAAGAATAAATAAATAATACTTTTTAAAAAACTTTAAAAAATTATTTTCCCTCTCACCTTGCATTCCAATGTATAAAAAGGTGTGGAAAGAAAATTGCTCATCCATTTTCTAATCCAAATGATCAAACTTTTACTTAATGAAAAACATGCATTGAGGACCCACTTTGTGTGTGACATGACAATGCAAGGGATAAAAAAGTATTAGCAAATGAGTCATAAACTTAAGGAGGGATAACAATCATCTGAAGAGATGATTGTATCATATGCTGAGGAGTAAGGGATGCATGAAACTGCCCTCAGCATTTATTTACTATACATAGCTATTTGCAATAGTATAGACTAGGGAGAAAGGTGGCAAGTCAGTGCTGAGCAAGTCAGGGCTATTTGAACTCAAGGAACAGGTGGAGCCTGCAGCTCAAGCTATAACTATGGGTCAAAGTTATTTAAATAGTTAGGAGAATTGTAGCACACACAAGGTGGTAAACACGGGAAGGGCTGCTAGGTGGCACAATGGATAGAGTGCTGGGCTTGGAGTCAGGAAGACTCATCTTACTGAGTTCTAATCTGGCCTCAGATGCTTAACTAGCTATGTGACCCTAGGCAAGTCACCTAATCCTATTTGCCTCGGTTTCCTCATCTAGAGAAGAAAATGGAAAAGCACTCCAGTATTTTTGCCAAGGAAATCCCAAATGGGGTCATAAAGAGTCAGACTCAACTGAAAAATGACTAAACAATAAAAAACACGAGAAGACTTCTTATACTCTTTCAGGTATAGGAGAAACCAGTGATTGGTTTCCAGTACAAATATGCATAGTAACTCAGTACATAGGATAGAACCTAAGAAAGTCTATGTTGCAGGATCTGAGATTTTATTTTGTACTTTTTCACCTTATGTCTATAAACATAGCTAACCCACTGAACTTTGGGTTGTTTCCCCAGTGGTAGTGACAGTTTAGCCTGAGCAATCTTTTTCAAAAATAAAATTTATATTCTAAATTCTGAACTTAACAAGTACTAGTAAAATAAGAATTTTCATATTCTGTAACTGTGAATCTATATTTTCTTTTTAAAATAATAATTTTGTTGATACCTTTGTTGTTGTCTTTTCTTCTTATGTTACCAGAACTTTTCCCAGTATCCTTTCTCCTTGTTATATGGGATGAGAACTATTCCATATAACACTTTAAAAAAAGAAAATAAGAAATGGACCAAAAATCAACAAAACCAATCAATACATTGAAAAAGTCTGTATGTGTAAAAAGCAACATAACAGTCTTGTGTACTTCCCACTTCTGCATAGGAGTGGGATAGCAGTATCTTCTCATAACTTTTCTTTGAGGCCATGCTTGTTCTTTGGAATTTTGGCACATTCATTTTTTGTTGTTTTATGGTTATTTTTTCAATTCACATTCTTGTAGTCATCATGTCTACCATTTTCTTGGTTCTGCTTTACTTTGTGTCAGAGTTCATAAATCTTTCCATAGTTCTCTGTATACATCATATTCCTCATTTCTTACAGCACATGTGCCACAATTTATTTAATCATGCCCGTTCAATGGGCATCTATTTGGTTTCAATTCCTTGCTACCACAAAAAGTGCTACTATAACCATTTGCTGTATATGGAAACTTTCTTCTTCTCAGTGACCTCTCAGTAGAATCTCTGATTAAAAGGGTTTTAATCATTTTATTTGCATAACTCTAAATTGCTTTCCAAAATGGTTGTAGTGATTATGAATCTCTATTATTCACAATTTACTTTTCCTTTTAAGTATGTAATAAAGTCAACAGAAAACTTTCAAAGCTGTCCTGCTTGTCTTTGTCTCCTTCTGGCCTTCCTCCTGCTCTTTTCAGTGCATTACAAATTTGTTTCAGCCACTTTCTTTGTTTCTTTTTTCTTTCTCTTTCCTTCCTTCCTTTCTTTTTTCTTTCTTTTTTTCTTCTTTTCTTTCCTTTCTTCTCTTTCTCTTTCTTTCCTTCTCTCACAAGCCAGTAGGTGGAGATGAGGAAGGAGAGAATTCTGGGTATGGAGACAGACAGCAAAAATGGGAAATGGAGTGTTTTCTTTGAGGAACAGCAAGGAGGTCAGTGCAGTGTCACTAAGTCACACAGTACATGGAGGGTTTGTTCTTATGAATGACAATTCTGGTGACAATGGTGCAATCCTAATAATTGGCCCAAGGGACCTGCAGGTTTTCTAAGGCCTAGGATTCACCATGGACAGGACTACTAATATGGTATTGAGTTATCCTATCAAAAACCTGGTGAGTCCCCTTAAGTTCAGGTCAGACGTAGGCCAGACCTTGATTCTGAGTGTCCAGAAAGATAAAGGGCTGTGCTTGGTCTTATACCAAGAGAGGGAGGGGTTACAATTAGCCCACAAAATGGATAATTTCCTTGACTTGAGAACTCAAGGCTTTGTAAGCAGCTGCTAAAACTTTGACTAAAATTAGGCTGGACATCATTTGGTAGAGTTTTTTTCTTTCTCCTTTTCTTTCTCTACCTGTCTTTCTCCTCAACTCTCCTAAGCTACTTGGTCTATGCCTGGCCAGTAGCTGCCTGGATATCTAACAAAGGCATTAGTTCTATACTCATTCACTTAGGATGACCCTAAGTTAGTGAGGACAACTTGAATTTGGCAGGCAGTGAGGTGGGCTTTGATGGAGGCCTTCACTTTTGAAATTCTCTAGAGAGCACAAGGTTTTGTTTATGTTGGAGAACTTTGAAGAGGAATACCTAGTCACCCATAAAGACTGCTGTAAGAAAGTGTGGAAAGAGAGCTTGGCAGGATGGTGAATACTAATGAAGGCTCATACCTAAAATAACTCTCTCTATCTGTAATATTGAGTAGGGACTTCCCTCTGCTGACCTTTTGGTTTAGACTTTCAGTGGGAGATAAGGAGGAAAAGTGTGAGATCAATTTTTTTTCTGCTTTCACAACTCTGGTCAGGTTAGAGACTGCAGAGAGGAAGACAAGAAAAAGAAGGAAATCTTCTTTCCCAGTTTGTAGAAGTTTATGGCATCATAAACTAGAGACTAAATATATCATTGAGATATAATGTTTTTGCTGTAAATTTCCATATTATGGTTTAAAGGTTTTTGTAACTGCTAAAAATTCTTAGGGGATTGTTTTTTTTTTAATTGTGCAGCTAGGATTAAGATTACAGGCAAAGGTACATGCCTCTATTAATCTCTCCCCTTCCTAGAGGGTGATAGATACATTTTTCCTAGTTGAAGGTAATTTTACCTTCTAGGGAATAAACAGAATTAAAGTTAAAGTTAGTTTAAGATGATTCAATAGAATTTAATTGTTTAGGTAAATTAGCAGCTAAGTCACTGAAATTGAAATAGATTTTGCAATTTGAGAGTAAAAGTTTAGCAATTAATTGGTATTGTTTAAAAAACGGTAAAGAAAGAAAAGAAAAACCTCAAGAGAAGATTTAAGCAAGTAGAAGTAAAGAGAAGAATGGGTAGAACCTTAAAGAAATGTTAAGTCCCTTTGTACTGACAGTGTAAATGGAGGGTTAACCTGAAGTAAGGGTTTGAAGTTTTTGGAAAAAGAGGTTTGAGAAAGTTTTTTATCTCATGGAGAGAAGAAAGATATGAGAAACTTTTTGGAGAAATATCTGTTAGCAATATCAGACGAACAATATTCTATGAAGTTATAACATTTACAAAATAGAAACTATAGAAATCTGCAGCATGAAATTATTTGAGAATAGCATACTAAAATTCTGTCCTTGAAGGACCCTTAGGAGAACATATGCCAGTCCTTACAGCCTTATGAACTCCAGAAGAGGGTGATGGCAATGTGAGACTGCCACCATGAATCATTAAAAGTGAATTAACTAAAAGCAATGGGTTCTATAATTTGAGGTGCTGGCAGCTAATGGGCTTGGGAAAATTGAGATTTTGAGTGGTATCATTCATGATTGTAAATCTGGATTTGATTTGATTGAAATGTATCCTAAAACTAAATTATAATGTAGTCTCACTTAAAGTGAAATGTGTTATCCTATGGATAATTGTGACAAATCAAAACTTAATGCAAACTACCTTTGATATGTGGCAATAAGGTGATATGCTTGGAAACTGTATGGATCAGGAAAATATGAGTTCAAATCAGGGTTCAGAAATTTACTAGCTGTGTGACCCTGATCCATTCACCTCTGTTTGCCTTAGTTTCCTCGTCTGTAAAATGAGATAATCTTCTTATTTCCTAGGGTTGTTGTGAAGATCAAATGATATAATAAATATAAAGTGCTTAGAATACTACCTGGCATGTGGTAAGTACTGTGTAAATGTTAGCTATTATTATTTGCATGAAGTGCATTTACTCTATACTGATTTTGAATGCTATTGATAAAGAATGCCAAATTGATAGTTGAATGAAGTGATTTTCTATGTTAGAGGATTTGAAAATGCATTCAATAAAATTAGTATTAATTGACTGGCAAAAAGTTTTGTGCTGCATTTTTTTTAAAAAATCCATTATATTGTTAAATTACTGTTAGGCTTCTACTTTTTCTTGTATTGTGATTTTTGAGAAATCATTGTACATGAAATGTTTTTACTTTGAGCAAAAGGATACCCAAAGGGGATTGGAATTGTATCATTAGAAAAGTAATTTCTCTTTTAATCTGGATAGTGTTAGATTATAAATTGAGCTGTTGAAGAATGTGGTCACAATGTTTGAAAACCGTTAAGTGCTTAACTGGGTATATTTTGCCTTAAACTGGAAAATAATAACATTATTTGGGAAAAGATACCACAGACCTTTTTTGTCTTATTTGTGAGGTCCCTTGGGACTTTCAATTTGGTCAAGGTCATAAGACCTTTTCAACTCTGTAAGAGAAGCTGCTGGCAAAAGGTTGTGAAGTTCTGAAGTAACTTGATGAGAAACTAGGACCTCTCACAGGTAAAGTAAAAGAATTCGCAAGTTTGCTTAGTGTGAAGGAGTTTTATCTGATCAAGCGATTTTTGCCTTTGCAGCGAGGTGGCATAGTGGATAGAGTGCTCATCTTCCTGGGTACAAATCTGGCCCCAGACACCTCTGTGACCCTGGGGAAGTCCCTTAACCCTATTTGTCTTAGTTTCCTCATCTGTAAAATGGGCTGGAGGAGGAAATGGCAAACCACTCTGATATCTCTGCCAAGAAAACCCCAAATGGGGTCACCAAGAGTCAGACATGACACGAACACCAAAAATGAAAATTATAAAATTGTACCTATTAACAAGTAGTATGTATTGAAATTACATCTTTGAGCCAACTTGGTAACAATAGACCTTAGAGTTCCGATTTTATTTTTGCCTTAGGTATTCATAGACAACACAGATATTTGCTAGTCTGGAGTCTTATGGCAGCCAGCATTTTTCTGTGTCTTGAATGAACTATCATGTATTCACTGTGTGTGCAAGACTCCAGAATGTGCTTATTCTGATTTTCTAAATGACTGATTTCTGCTTCAGGATGGATTTAAACTAGAAAGGCTAAATAAGATAAGGCTTTATTTGACCTTTTATGTCCTTATATGTGTTTGATGCTAATAGTTACTGCAGCATGAGAAAAGCACCGATAACCTAGCCCTATGCTGTGATTAGTGAAAATTTGCTCTTTGAGGTAAAATCTCTTGGACTGTAATTTGATTATTGTTTTGAGCTTTGATTTTAGGTATGACTGTCTGAATTGTGATTGAGCCAATAGTCCACCATTCCAGAGAAATGTCGTGTCCTGTCCAAGGGGAGTATAGTCTGAGCTACATGGGAAAGTTAAGGAGACAGTTTTGCATAGGTGAAGGTAGTAGCTTCTTGACTCAGTTTCTCTGTTGTGCTATTTCCTTTCTGAATAGGAAGATTTTCTACCTGGTTAATTCTAAACCTGGCCATGATACCCTATTAATAATTCAAAACTTTACTATATGATTGGCTGTTAACTAGGGCTTTTACCAGGAATCAAACAGAACTAAGATAGTTTTTCCTCTGTTATGCTTGTGTTAGGTCAGTCTGTGCCCTTGAAGGGACAATTCTGATACTGTAATACTCATGCATGCCCCTCCTTTTTCCTTTCATAGAAAATTTCTGAAATCATGGCAATTGAATTGTAGACATTTTTATCATTATAATACTGACTCTGTTAATTAATAGATAAATACTGTTGCTCATCCTTTGTTTTCAAAGAAGACCAAGGACATCACAGGGATACGTCTTTACTTGCATGAGCTGTATTTAAGTGAGTCAGAGTTGCACAAAGTCATCAGCCTCATTCTCTTTTCCAGAGTCATCAAAGTCCAGTGGCAGGACAAAAGTCAGGATGACTGCAATGACCTATGATGCAGTGGATGACCTTAGTGTCTTCAATGTATGATCAAGCTCTAAGCGCTCCATAGCACCTACTTCAGCTGTCTCCCTGGCCACTGGAACAAAATGTTCTCATCCACCCATTCAGTGTTACTATAATAGGATGCATAGATCTTAGTTTTTGAATTTGAATTTGTGATAAACAACTGGTTAAATGAGTTCTTAGGCTTGGCATCTCCTTGGCAATAGTTATATATTCAGTCATAAGAATAAGTCCTTAAAGTATCTCTTTCTTTCAGGACAGTATGAGGATAATACATACATATATATACATATATATATATATATATATATATCCTCAAAAGAAGGGGATAGGTTAAAGATGTAAAATTTTAAATTTTAATGAAGTAGTAAACTTTGAGAAAGCAACAAGAATAGACTTTTCTCTCAGAACTTGGTGATGCAGATATATATTTAGATATATAAATCTATCAATATACTAAGTATATCTGTCTCTATATAGATTATATACATGTGTTATACATGTATATGTGTGTATATATGTACGTATATACACACATATGCATATGTGTATTATAGCTTCTAAAATGTTTCTAATGGGATATACATGCTTTGAATGTGTTTTAGTAACAAATTCTCAAAATTGGATCGAGGATTTTACATGCAGAATTGCATTAAAGATTGTCAAGAACTTTTTGAATCATGTTTAAATCAGTTTCTGTTCAATAATATTAGGAGACATTTTCAAGTCAGGGCCTCATGGATCCTTTTTTTTAAAACAAATAATTTTATTTTTGATTCATAGAATAAAACAAGCATTTCCATAAGAGTACAATGAAGAAGATTATTGCACATGAAACTGCAAATCTACAATGTTCAACTTGCTATTTCATCCAAATATACAACAAAGTTATGTAAGTTTCTTTTTGTCCCCTACTTTTTTCTTCCCTGGCATTGTCCATATCTGGTATAGGGTTCAAGTAAAGATAGAAAGAATAAGTGGTATGTAGAAACTGAAATTTTCTGAACCTCCAGGTGAATTATGGATTGCTAATTTTATGTTCTTTTTATAGCTTCTATTCTTAATAGGATTACATCCATAAGGTTTGAGCTGGTTTTCACCACATGAACTAGTTACTGGAAAGCCAAATTCAGGAGGTTGTACTAAATGTGTTAAGTCCTCGTTACTGGCAGATTTTAGTGACATTAAATAGGGACTCTCTGCAAGTGACTTGGAACCAAAGAAGCAGATCTGCTAGGAGAAGCCCCCTTGAGAGCTGCCCTGAAAATAAGGCTTATTCCAGATTTTCCAAGAGAAGATGTTTCCAGGTATCAGACAGCAACATGTGACATCTGAGACTCAAGATGAAATATGCTGATTGCATGAACATTGGGACTGGGTTACCAAGAACAAGGAGATTTGATGTTATTTAATATCAATAATCATTATTGTATCACATTAGCTTTTAGTTTATTTTGCTTGGAAGAGAGGTATGCCAAAATTCCTTTCACTTATTGTTTGGGGATCAGGGCCATTCCTCCTGCAACTTTTCTTCTGACCAAAGCTTAATTTATAGAATAATATTGTTAACTCTTTGATACTTCTCAGGTATATGCCAAAGGGAAATTTAATCTCCCAAAAATGATTCAGTTATCCTCCTAGATAACTGTATAAAGAAAGATTTCCTTGATCCTAGTTCTCTTGGTTAACTTGGTGATAGGTAAATGTAAATTTCCCCTCAACCTCCTCTAGAAATGTAGTTTAATCAGTAACCTTAGTTTGCCTACAAAGTCTGTTTAAGGAGGTTTATCTCCTTAAAGGATATATAGAATTATGAGTCTGCTTAACCAAGTTCTTTCAACTTTTGTGACAGTGAAGTAACCATGGGATTGTGATTTTTGTTACACTCACAGCCAAAGCACACCTGTTTCCTGTTGTAAGTTTAAGTCCCCTGACTTACAGCCTCTGAGGCTTACTCAAACTGATCCCTCAAACTATGATACATTGGGAAAAGTTTGTCATCAAATCTGGCCACTACACCTCCTTAAAGAAATTTTATCAAACTCTTCATGAGCTAGGGAGTGAGGAGGATGCCATTAAGTCGATTTGTTTTAATGAATTCCCTTTGAAATCACAACCCAACTTTCTGCTTCTGTAATTATGCTCCCTCATCTAGTATGAAAATGTTGGGCTTCGGTAAGCCCAAGAGAGAGAAATTGTGGAAAATGATTTATTATAATGTTCAGAAAAATTATTATGGCTGTCTTAGACCATGGAGACTGCTGAAGTTGCTTTATCTTTGATGCATAATTTCTGTTTTGGGGAGGTTTGAGAGGTCTTGGGAATTACAGAAAATGTCTGGGTTTCTGTCTTGTTGCTCACATGTCCCAGAAGTCTAGGAGCTTACATTCTAATGGGGAAAGGAAACACACAAAACAAGATTCTGAAAAGCTGGGGGTGGGGGAAGTTTCTCTACACCAGGGGCATGGTTTGGAGGTCCAGAAAGTCAGCAACAGGGTCAAGAAGGGCAAAGGCAGGCCAGCCTGGGTCTTTCCACAAAATGGAGGTTATTGGAGGACTTCACCAATGAGAGAAGGAGGACAGCAGGCTTCATGGAGGAATATTCCAGGCTGAGCAGGCAGCAGATATGGTAGGCTGCTCAAGGGCAAGATGGCTCGGTAGCTGAGGGTAATTCCAAGATTAACCAGCAAAAGGCCCTCTTTTGAAGTTCAAAAAGTCAGGATTAGGGCCTGGAGGAGATTGAAGGTAAGCAAGTCTGGATCCTTCCCTTAAATAGAGATTCCAGGAGGAGCTCATAAATGGTAAAAGGGAGAGGAGCCTGGCAAAGGAACATTGCAGGGTGAGCAGCTGCAAGGGATAATGCTCATTTCAAATTACGTATATCACTTTGCCTAGACCAGTCCCTTCCTTTTATCCCCCTTTTCTCTCTCTCATAGCTATTTATATATGTAAAGAGAGATATTTCAGTACTTCAGCAGTACTTTAATGGTTTGCTAACAGCTTCCCTTATCCTTCTGTCTTTAGGGGAAGTGACCTTGAACTTGAACAGAACAGAACTGTTCTTAGCAGGCCCTGTAGCTTCTACAGATAACGTTATCTCCAATTTACAAATGAGGAAACTGAGGCTAAGTTAATTGACCTGTATAATGGTTACTGAGCAAGAGAGGCAGGATTCAAATCTAGATCTTCCTGATTCCAAGTCTTTTATTCTGTCTTCTAATACCATGCATGATGATTTTTCCATGCTATGTACATTTTATGTCCAAAGAGCCAGTTGTGTCCATTCTTCATGTATTGCCCATATTCTTAAACAGTCACATTAATCAGAGAAACGTTCAAATGAAAATTATCTATGATGATGATAAATATAGTTCCATACTAAGTGTGATACTTGGAATGAATCACTTTAAATGAGTCACAACATTGGATGCACATATATCATATCTATAGATCTATCTACTTATCATTTATCTATATATATACACACATACATACATATACTTAAAGCTATGTATGTGTATATACACTTATATAAATATATACACATATTTTTGCAGATATATCTAGATCTAGATAAATATATTTCCACGGATATATCCACAAAGATTAAAACTTCCTTGAAAGATACCAAGTGCTAGAGTATGTTGACTGCAATAGGATGTCTGAGATTTCTAGTATTAGAGATATTGGTATGTTAGGTAGTGGATCCATTTAGAGTTTGATAGTGAATATTGTTGCTTCCTAAAAATATATTTAGTAATCTATCAAATACAATTGATAAATTGATTATACTATTCACTAGCACACTACCAACATTATTGTACTAGTTTGGCCATACTAAATCCTGAGTACATAGAAATTTATATTTAGTCAATCTTGGTAAATCATAGTAAAACTTGTAATCCATAAGCTCAGTTCTCCTATTTTATGTGTAGTTCATTTAGTAAACATTTGTTAAATGCCTTCTACACACAATGCATTGTGTTAAGCGCTGGAAGAAATACAATGAGAAATAAAATACAGTCCCTGCCCTCAAAGATGTTACCTTCTAGTAAGGAAAGAAGATAACCATATAGATCATCCTAGAGAATAGAAGACATAGTGGGATCCATGATGATTGTCTTAAAATAATTGCAAATTTATCCTGTGAAAGGATTAGATGTCATAGAACATACATAGGAGGAATATGTGGAAGCTTCAGAAATTTTCTAACAATTGGAATGTTTAAAAAGTAGAATGAGGTACTTCAGGACATAATATTTTTCTCATCTCTGGAGGTCTTTAAACAGTAAACAGAAACAGTTGGATCCCTTTTTGATCCTACTGTAGAGGACATTCTTGTTCAGATTTAGGTTGTATTAAATGATCTTTTAGGTCCCTTTCAACTTTGAGAATGTGTGATTCTGCAAAATAACTATAACAAAAATTCATATTTACATATGCATGAGAGAAATACAAAATACTGTGAATCAGACAATGGATAGATAAGAAATGGGTATCCTTATAGTTAGCACCATTTGATCTAAGGCCTAGGCCTTGAAAGATATTACCAAGAAAAGGAGCTATTGGTACTTCTCAATAACTGAGGAAGGGAGAGAGGAACTTATAAAATCATTATAAAAGTTAAACATTTCCCCAGCATATCAGCTGTGGAATCTTCTGAGTGTCCAGATGCAGTTAGAGCAGCCACCCTATGTTATTCCTCCCCCTCCACAGAGGATCATTCCTCAAATGAGATCTAGGCCTGGCTTAAAAAGTGGGAGTTCTGGCTGGTGACAGCCTCTGCATTGGAAGGATGGCTGTGGAGAGTGGGATAGAGATGTACAAGTACCCCAGAAGTTATCACAAGAAGATGTTCCAACCAGCCAGTGCATACTTATGGAATTGGAACCACAGGTTCAGAGTTAGAAGGGACATGAGAATCAGGCCCCTTAATTTTCAGATGAGGAAACTGAGACCCAAAATGGTTAAGTTAGCTTGCCCAAAGTTACACCTGCAGTAAGCTAATAGAACAAAGATTTGAACCAGTGTCCTCTGATTCAAGCCCAGAGCACTTTCTAGCATCATTCTGTGCTCTGAGGGCCCTAATACTCTGTTCTGCTCTCCCAATGTATATATAAGGACATATTAGGTGATTCTGAGAACATTAAATCCTCCTCCATGGGGGTGGGGCACAGAACCAAGATGGCAGCTGGAAAGCTGGGCCTTGCATGAGCTCCCTGCCAAGTCCCTCCAAAAACCTATAAAAATGGCTCTGAACAAATTCTAGAACTGCAGAGCCCACAAAATAGCAAGGGAAGCAGGGCTCCAGCCCAGGACAGCCTGGTTGGTCGCTGGGTGAGGTCTATTGCACATGGAGCTGGGAGCGTAGGGAAGCGGAGCCCAGCATGGGCAGTGGCAGGACCAACCAGACCAGGAGATGGGTGGAACAGGCCCTAGAGCCCTGAATCAGTGAGCTGTGGCAGTTACCAGACTTCTCAACCCACAAACACCAAAGCCAACAGAGAAGGTTAGTAGGAAAAGCTGTGGGGAGTGAAAGGAGTTCATGGTTCGGCCACCGTCCCAGGGGTAGCAGAGGTGGTACAGCTACAGAACTACAGCTGCAGTTGCTTCTGGCCCCAGGCTCACCTGATGGGAGGAATTAAGTGGCAGACCAGAGAGGGAGTGCAGAGCCTGCTTAAGATCTGAGTCAGGTCCAGGTTGGTGGTTCTTGGGGAAGGAGGAGTGCTGGTGTAGCAGAGCTGGCTGTATAGAAATAACTCTGAAAACAACGGCACATCCCCTCAAGCTTGGAACAAAGTACTCTTTACCCTACAAGCAGTCATACCCTGATGAAAAACTCAAGGGTCAAGTAAGTTGGCTGGGAACATGACCAGGCAGCAAAAACGCACTCAGATTCAGTCTCAGACTGTGGAATCTTTCTTTGGTGACAAAGAAGACCAAAACATACAGACAGAAGAAGTCAACAAAGTGAAAGAGCCTACATCAAAAGCCTTCAAGAAAAACATGAACTGGTCTCAGGCCATGGAAAAGCTCAAAAAGGATTTGGAAAAGCAAGTGAGAGAAGTAGAGGAAAAATTGGGAAGAGAAATGAGAATGATGCGAGAAAACCATGAAAAACAAGTCAATGACTTGCTAAAGGAGACCCAAAAAAATGCTGAAAAAAATATTGAAGAAAACAACACCTTAAAAAACACTAACTCAAATAGGAAAAGAGCTCTAAAAAGCCAATGAGGAGAAGAATGTCTTGAAAGGTAGAATTAGCCAAATGGAAAAGGAGGTCCAAAAGAACACTGGACAAAACACTACCTTAAAAATTAGATTGCAGCAAGTGGAAGCTAGTGACTTGATGAGAAATCAAGATATTATAAAACAGAACCAAAGGAATGAAAAAATGGAAGACAATGTGAAATATCTCATTGGAAAAACCACTGACTTGGAAAATAGATCCAGGAGAGATAATTTAAAATTATTGGACTACCTGAAAATCATGATCAAAAAAGCAGCCTAGATATCATCTTTCAAGAAATTATCAAGGAGAACTGCCTTGATATTCTAGAGCCACAGGGCAAAATAGAAATTGAAAGAATCCACCGATTGCCTCCTCAAAAAGATTTCCAAAAGAAAACTCCTAGGGATATTGTCGCCAAATTCCAGAGCTTCCAGGTCAAGGAGAAAATACTGCAAGCAGCCAGAAGGAAATAATTTGAGTATTGTGGAAACACAATCCGAATAATACAAGATCTAGCAGCTTCTACATTAAGGGATAGAAGGGCTTGGAATATGATATTCCAGAGGTCAATGGAGCTAGGATTAAAACCAAGAATCACCTACCCAGAAAAGCTGAGTACCATGCTCCAAGGCAAAATATGGATTTTCAATAAAATAGAGGACTTTCAAGCTTTCTCAGTGAGAAGACCAGAGCTGAATAGAAAATTTGACTTTCAAACACAAGAATCAAGAAAAGCATGAAAAGGTAAACAAGAAAAAGAAAACACAAGGGACTTACTAAATTTGAACTGTTTTGTTTACATTCCTACATGGAAAGATGATGTGTATGATTCATAAGACCTCAGTATTAGGGTAGCTGAAGGGAAAATGCACATATATGTGTGTGTGTGTGTGTATGTATGTGTTTGTATATATATGTGTGTGTGTATGTATGTATATATGTGTATGTGTATGTATATATATTTGTACATATATACATACAGAGGGCACAGGGTGAGTTGAATATGAAGGGATGATATCTAAACAAATAAAATCAAATTAAGGGATAAGGGAGGAATATATCGAGAGAGAGAGAAAGGAAGAGATAGAATGGGGTAAATTATCTCGCATAAAAGTGGCAAGAAAATGCGGTTCTGTAGGAAGGGAAGAGGGGGCAGGTGAGGGGGAATGAGTGAATCTTGCTCTCATTGGACTTGACCTGAGGAGGGAATACCATACACACTCAATTGGGTATCTTACCCCACAGGAAAGAAGGAGGAACAAGATAAAAAAAGGGGGGATGATAGTAGGGAGGGCAGATAGGGGGAGGAGGTAATCAAAAACAAACACTTTCAAAAAGGGACAGGGTCAAGGGAGAAAATTCAATAAAGGGGGATAGGTTAGGATGGAGCAAAATATAGTTAGTCTTTCACAACATTAGTATTGTGGAAGGGTTTTACATAATGATACGCATGTGGCCTACGTTGAATTGCTTGCCTTCTTAGGGAGGGTGGGTGGGGAGGAAAGAGAAGAGAGAATTTGGAACTCAAAGTTTTAAAAACTGATGTTCAAAAACAAAAAAAAGTTTTTGCATGCAACTGGGAAATAAGATACACAGACAATGGGGCATAGAAATTTATCTTGCCCTACAAGAAAGGAAGGGAAAAGGGGATAGGAGGGGAGTGGGGTGACAAAAGGGAGGGCTGACTGGGGAATGGGGCAGCCAGAATATACACCATCTTGGAGTGGGTGGGAGGGTAGAAATGGGGAGAAAATTAATAATTCAAACTCTTGTGAAAATCAATGCTGAAAACTAAATGTATTAAATAAATTAAATAAATAAATTTTAAAAAAAAGAAAATGTCTTTCACAAAGACACTAAGCAAATTTTTTATGGAGTGATAAAATAGCAATTTTTCACCAGTTCTCTTAAAGAGAATGCCTCTTCCGTAGTATGTCTTTCTCATTACAGTATATTTTCTAGTCCTGTTATAGGAAAGATTCATTCTTTCAATTTTGAGTCCAAGGTATCTTCTAACTATGATTGCATATCTGATCTCAAAGGAACAATAATAATAATAGATGATATTTATATAGTACTTGAGGGTTGGCAGGGTGTTTACTAACATCTTACTTGGGTATTAATATATATGCATACATATATACGTAAATACAAATGTAAATTATATCTATACATGTGTGCGCATTATTTTGTA
Source organism: Trichosurus vulpecula (assembly GCF_011100635.1). Taxonomy (NCBI): domain Eukaryota; kingdom Metazoa; phylum Chordata; class Mammalia; order Diprotodontia; family Phalangeridae; genus Trichosurus; species Trichosurus vulpecula. The sequence goes on from NC_050573.1 coordinate 481,469,827, forward strand.
TTTTCTTGAAATTGTATTTTTCATTAAAAAGAGATGTATAACTCAGAAAAAATAATCCTCTTCCATGGAAGAAAGGAATACATGGATTGCCTGTGTATAGACAATAGAACAAGAACAGGAGAATATGCGATGAACTCAAAATTGCTGACTATAGTCACACATCTCTTTTTACTTAAGCTATACTAAATTGCTGTCGTGAGAATTTCCAGGTAATGTGATGATATAAAAGGTTAGAGAGAAGATCCTGGGAAATATCTGAAAAGGAGTATTGAGAAATCAATGATAAAGAAATCTGAAGAGAAACAAAAGTTAGCTCCTCCCCAAACTGCACAAAAAGTGGTCAGAAGCTAGAGAAGAGAATGGGAAAAAGTACTCTCCTCAGGAATCTGCAAAAGTCTCAATAAATGGAGAGTAGAGAGAGAGGAGTTGTGCCGGAGAAGATAGTGTGACCTCCTGTAATCAGGGTTTGAAGCCAGATCTTGGCCATGGTTTGTGAGAACAGAAGCAGAGGACAGAGCTATCACCTACAAACTACTGTGCAGGAAGAAAGGGCCTGGCTATACATTCATCGTAATGTGGGAGTTGCAGCTGCAGACAGAGCTAACTCTTTACTTGGGCACTTACAGGAGGCCTGATACCAGTATGATATCCAATATCCAATTAGAACATATAGACACAAAATAAATGGAGTCACCTTTCAAGGGAGGATTGTGCAAAGAGAGATTGGCTAAAGATAGCACCATAGAGAACTACCAAGGGACTAAAATAGAAGTAGGTATTAAGGCAGGTAGGGCATAGTACCACCTACCTCAACCAGAATAGCACCAGTAGCCATGGAATCCAGACTAAAAATGGAGCAGAGCCAAACAGAGATTGCCCAACGTATACAAGAATACCAAAAATACTGACCCTGGCACAAAGTCCCAGTCTAAGAACTAAGGTAGTAAATATGAGAAAACAGAAGAAAACAATAAATACAATGAAAAAATACCATACCATAGATTAAGAGAAGACAGAAAGGTAAACCCATAAGCAAAGAGTAATTCCATAGTAAAGTATAAGCAAAATTACAGAAGGCAAAAACAACAACAACAAATCGCCCCCCCCCCCAAATGGTTTGGCCATAAACACTATAAGAGTGTCTGGAATAAAGACATTTTTTAAATGAAATTGGAATTAAAGCAATAACAACTATTTTCTTCTGTTCTTTTTAATACATTTTAATTTATTTCAGTAAATATTTTCAATTACATGTAGAAATTATGTTTATTTCTTAAAATTTTGTTCCAAATTCTTCCCCTTCTTCTTGTCCCTATTCCACCGTTTAAGAAGGCAAGCAACATGATATTGATTATAGATACAAAGTTATGCACAACATATTTCCATATTAGTTATGTTGTTGAAGAAAACACATAAAATCCCCCAAGAAAAATAAAGTAAGCTTAAAAAGTATACTTTACTCTATACTCCTAGTTCATCTCTCTTTCTGGAGAATGATATTCCAAAAGAATAGAGGACTTAGAGATCAGCACTGAGTAGAAACTCTAAAGTATAAACACAAGAATCAAAAGGAACTTAGGTACATAAATCCTTTTGAGCAATTAGAAGGGACTAATAGATGAAGTGCATACATGTTATCAGGCTGAGAAGTGACTAATGTCCCTTCAGAATTCTGTTATCTTCAAGGTCCACAGCATTAAGTAACATGTAAACATGGGTTTTGTTCTGTTTTGTTTAAGGGAGCAAGGAAAAGGGAGGGACAAAGAAATACATTGGAAAAAAATGAGGGAGAGATGAACTATTTCATATAATTAGGATTAATGGGAAGAATATATAAATATGGAGGAAGGGGTAGGAGGAAGAGGTATGCCATAAACTTTACACTTATCTGAATTGAGCAAAGGCAATCAAATACACACACACAGTTTGCTGTGAAATAAATTCAACAGGAAAACAGGCGGGGATAAGAAGAAGAGAGTTTTTTTAAACAGTTTTTTAATTTTATTTTACCAAAACACAAATACAAAATAGAGAAAAGAAGCTTATCATAAACTTAAATATCGAAACTTAAATACAAAGTAAGAAAGGAAAAAAATATGTCATGTGCATAGCAGAACATAGGAGAGATTCAAAATAGGTAACAATAAATTTTCATTTCAAGAAAACCTGTATAATAAATAATACACCTTTTATTGAGAATTGTCCATCTTTGCTTTCTTGTATTTTCTTTTGTTCTCTGCTGCGTACTTTTTAACTTTGTTCTTTTTCCTCTCCCCCCACCCCCAGAAGGCTACAATATGATTTAGATATTTCTTGATATACATAGACACATACAGATCTATACATACATATATTATATGTATATATTATATTATATTTATATATTATATACATATGTATTATACATATGTGTATGTATATATGTATATATTGTATATATTATACATATATACATGCATATATAGACATATACTTTCCCAAACATAATCTACTCCTGATTTTTGTTTTTTATGTTTATACATCTTTTATTTCCTATCTTTCCTGCCTCCTCTATTTTACTTCTACCCACTACATCACCTTCCTATTACTTGCCTACCCCCCTGCTCCACCAATCACCCTGCCCTCCTATCACTTGCCTTCCCCACTCCAAGGATCCCTCCCCTATCCTCCCATTCCCATTGATCTAAACACGCTTTGTCTATTCCCTCATTCTCCCCTCTAAAAATCTCTCCCTTGTCCTAATCTCTCCTTTGTCCTCTCCCCCTGCACTAAACCCCTACCATTTCTTCTAAATTTAGAAGACTTTTATATTCTTCTAAATATATATGTATTGTTCCCTCTTAAACCCACTCCTGATGAAAGTAGGTTACCAGAACTACCAGCCCTCCTCCCCCATCTAAATACTCTGTATCCTTTCTTCTTCTTGCACCTCTTTTGTATAAAATAGTTACTGTTTTTAGTTGTTTCTAAATGGTTTTACTTTTTAAATTCATATCATAGTCAGGTTTATTCTCCTCTTTCTTATGAGCTCGACAATTATTAATAAGAATGTTAGACATACATTTTACATTTTATGTTATATACAAGGTAAGCAGTCTGTTCTTATGAATATAGTCAGTCTTTGCTTTGTATCTTATGTTTCTCTTGGTTCTTGTATGTTGAATCTTCTATTAAGTTGAGGATTTTTTTTAACAAAGTCTGAGGGTTTGTCAAATGTCCATTTTTTTCCTTCAAGATAATACTGAAATTTGAAAAGTATGATATTTTCAGCCGGAGCCCCAGGTCTTTTGCTCTTCCATACATAGCATTCCAAGACCTGCAATCCTTTAGTGTCTCTGCTGCTAGGTCTTGTGTAATTCTAATTGTGGTGCCATCATATTTAAATTATTTTAATCTTGTTGCTTTTAATATTTTATCCTTGAGCTGGGGGTTCTGGAATTTGACTATGATATTCCTATGAGTTTTTCTCATGGGATCTCTTTTAAGTGGTGTTCGATGGATTTTTTCTATTTCTACTTCCCTGCCTTGTTCTAATGTTTCAGGACAATTTTCTTTAATTATTTCTTGTATTATTGTGTCAAGATTCTTTTTCTGATCATGACTTTCAGTTACTCCAATTATTTTTATATTTTCTCTTCTTGATCTATTCTCCAAATCTGTTGTTTTTCTTATGTTTCACTTTCTCTTCTATTTTTTTCATTATTCATGTTTTGTTGAATTATTTCTTGATCTCTTATGATTTCACTAGCTTCACTTTGCCCGATTCTAATTTTCAAGGTGTCATTTTCCTCCTTGAGATTCTGGATCTCCTTTTCTAATTGGTTGACCTTCCTTTCATAACCTTCTTTTTTTCTTGGACTTTTTTTTTTAGTTTTTCCTCCATCTCTGTCATTTGATTTTTAAAGTCTTTTTTAAGATCTTTTTATAAATTCTGACCATTTGACATTGCTCTTTGGGGGTTTCTTTACTTCAATATACTCTGATGATGAACCCTGGTGGTCATCTCTATTCCCGTAATAGGTTTCTGTGGTTGGATTCTTTCTCTTTTGCCTGTGATTTTTTTTTTTTGTAGTAATACCTCTAGCCCTGGGGTATGGGAACTGGTGCCTCTTGCCCCAGATCTTTAATTCTCTCCTCTAGCATGGGACCAAAGCCAAAACTCCAACTTTCTGTAAGTGCCCACAGCCAGAGACTTTCTATTTCACTGCTTCTGCACTCACTGGTCGTGTGCTGGTTCCTTCTCACCCCCACTACTCCTCACAACACAGCTGTCTGGCATTAGAAGAGGAGAGTTTTAAGAGGAAGGGCAGAGTTGAAGAAAGAATAGCTACAGGGAAAACAAACTTCAGCTTTGGAAGGTGGATCAAACAGGAAGTATTAAAGAGAGAAAGTAAATATAATTACAAGAAATCAGAAACTTGGTGAAACAAATAAAGAACAGAGGAGTAGAAACAGACTACTTTAATTATAAATTATATGTAATTATATAAACATATATTTACATTTAATTACAGATTACTACTCTGAATCAAATTTCTTCTTTTTTTAGGAGGTGCCCCACCACTGAATCTGGTCACTGGGTGCATAGGTTTAGAGGAATGGAGAGGGACCGGGCATAGACTGCCATCTTCTTGGGCCCAACAGTCTAAATTTATTGTTACTTGCATTAACATGGTTGCTTCCAAGATAGGAAGTGTCCATCTTGGAATTATTGTGTAGTTACCTGTACTCAGGAAAGGAAACGCAATACGGAAAAGGCAACAAGGGGCAAGGCTCAGGCTTATCTAATAATTGTGTGTGTCTCTTTGCCCTAGATGACATGTAGGAGTGGTTATCCTGCAGCCCAGAGTGGGGAAAGGGCAGCTGCTTTCTCCCTAGACTATTCCAGATATTAAGTCAAATAGTCCTCACAAAATCTGCTGACAGAAAGTGAAGAGAACAACCCAGCCATGATCATTGAATGCCCATCTAGTTATTTTAAGTTATTCTTGATTTCTTTAAGGAACATTTTGTAATTGTATTTGCAAAGATATTGAGTGTGCTTTGATGGATTGACTCATAGATAGATAGATAGATGGATAGATAGATAGACAGATAGATAGATATAATTATAGTTATGTTGAAAGGGACTTCCCCTTCTATTATTCCCTCCTGGATTTGGCAATTGCTATAGAGAAATGCTTTTTTTTTTGTGGTTTTATTTTGTTACCTTCTACTTTGCTAAAGCTATATATTTTGTGTGAATTATTTTATTTGCTTATTTTGTGGCACTTTCTAAGCAAATTATCATATCATCAGTTAATAGGCATACTTTTTCCCCTCTTTGGCAATCTTTTTAATTTTAATTTCTTTCTCTTGTCTCACTGCTGTTGCTAATATTTCTAGAACTATGCCAAATAACAGCAGGAAAAAGGAATATCCTTGCTTTACACTAGTGTTTCTCCATTGCATATAATGATAGCTGTTGGGATCAGATAGGTACCTTTAAACATCTTTTTAAAAAAGAATACTATATAACTATGCTTTGTAGGGTTTCTAGAATAAATGAGTTTTGTATTTTTCTAAAGGCTTCTTCTGCATCTATTGAGATAATTATGTGGTTTGGGATTTTTGTTTTGTTTTCAGATCACATAGCAGTTAACAAATGGATAAAAGAACTTTAGAAATATTCAAATCAGGGGACCACTGTGATCTTAGAATACTTAGACAAATGCTGCCATTGCTGTTAATATTTGGATGACAAATTCTTTCTGTAAATGTAACCTTAGGTGGTTTGAAGGCATAATCTATAGGGAAATGAATTGCTAAATAGAATTACATCACCTTGATACTGCTTAACACTGTGCTGGAGGGTGACAAGCCAAATTGTTAAATTCCTTATTAATAAGTTTCAGTACCTTGGTCTATGCTTCTGTTTCTTTGACCCTGCATTCTGTCTGTGGGCAGAAGTTCCAGCCCCAAATTCTGATTATTCCTGGAAGTGGGGAGCATGTTTGGGAGAGGAGATTCTCACACCCTCAATCCCAGCCACTGGGGGAGAGCTCAAAGCTGTGGCCTAAGTCTGTTCCCTACACAGCAGGTTGTGTTCACACTCACTACACCTTGTTTTGTTTCAATATGGCTAATATGTTCATTGTTTTCCTAATATTAAATCATCTTTGCATGCCTAGTATATATCCAACTTGATCATAGTGAAGGATAAATTGGTTAAATTAATATTGTCTTTTGGCCACCATTTAAAAAATTTATAATTAATATAATTAATTATAGTGCTCTAGAATTCTCTTTGTTTTATCCTTCCCTGATTTTGTTCTCAGGATAATATTTGGCTTTGAAGGAGTCTAGTAATGTGCTTTCTTACTTTATGAGAATATTTTGTGTAGTATAGGTATTGTTATTTAAAAGTTTGACTGAATTCTCCTGTAAAAATCCATGTGGACCAGGATTTTTTTCTTTATAGCTAGCACAATTTTCTTTTCTAAAACTGTCTTATTTTAGATCTATATTTGATGTTCTGTGAATCTAGATATTTTATATATTTTGATGTAATTCCCTGTTTCTTTAGAACTACCACTACTATTTCTGCTATTTCATATGTTTATTTTGTTAATTGGATTTTCTCCCACTTCTTTTTAATCAGGTTAGCTAACTGTTTATCAATTTTGTTGTGTAACTTGAGGCTCACAGTATATTTGCATAAGAATCTCCTCATTGGCTGAAATTAATTATTCAATCCTCTGCATCTGAGTGAGGGACAGAGTTGGCAAGTATTAGAGAGAGATCCAGGTCTTCTGGCTTCCAGCTTAAAAAAAAAAAGATGGGAGGTTCCAGATTCTCTTCAGTTCCCTGAAGTCAGAGAAAAAACTCTGGGAAGAAGCCAACATATAGAGAGGATAGAGCACCTTGATCATGCTCCTCTTCTTAGCTTAATACATTAAAGACCTCAGGGAATTTTTCCTTTGAGTGAGTTCTAGAACTCTCTCTCACATCTTATTTCCATTCTGAGAGCTCATTCACTCTGTGTATTGTCTGGTATATTCTCATTTGCATAACTTCTCCAATTTCTGTTTGCTATTGTTTTGGATAAATGGATTTATTTGCATTTAGCTATGTATGTCCTCTGTGGAACTGACATTTAGTGAAATGAGAGGTAAGCCTTGGGGCCCTTCTTCCTCATTAAGGAAGAATAATCAGGACCACTGTTTCAACTGAAGTTTTTTCCCCCATATTAATAATATTTAGTGGGGGGCAGATAGACATAATTCTAGCTTGGCAAACTTTCTCTGAGAGCAATGGAGTGGCCAGACTCTCACCTCAACCTCTTGCTTCCCCTCCTGATAAGAATCAAAATCTCCCTTGGAGAAAATGAAATGATGAGTAGGCTCTAGAGATAGATTCATGCCTCCTTCCTTGTGAGCCACATTTAGACTGATCCATATGACCTACATAAGCAAAAAAAATACACCTTGCTATACGGGACTTTAGAAAAAAAAACAGCTTTTAGTTTTATCAGGTCTATAGTCCTTTTATTTTTAATTTATCTATTTATACTCTAATTTTAAAGACTCTTCCTTTATGTTTATTTTTGCATATATTTGCTATTTTTCTATTCTAATTGAATATTCAACTCATTAATCATATTTTTCTTTTTATTAATGCATGTTTTTAGAGATATAATTTTTCTTTAGTATTTTATCTTAGATTCTCTCAAGTGTTGCTTTGTTTTCTATATTTAGAAGTTCTTAACATCTTTCTTGTAGTATTTCCTTTGTTATGATTTTAAAAATATTTCTCCTGGGAGACCTATGATCCTTTTTTCTCTTGAACTTAATTTTTTTCAAGTAACGAAGTATTTTTTGTATTGTATGTTCTTCCCACTACCTCCTCCCCCCAAACCTAAGCAAATTAAATACAAAAAAATCCCTTGATAGCTATCTACATAGTGTAGCATAACAGATTCCTACATTAGCCATATTCAAAAATATTTATCTTTCTACATTTTAAGTTCATCACCTGTATTTCATGAAGTGAATGGTATGTTTCATCTTCATTCTTTGGACTTGGGATTTATTATTGTATTGATCACTGTTCCAAAGTTTTTCAAAGTTGTGTTTCCCTATAATGTTGTTATCATTGTATAAGTCAGACCTGCACAAATTGGCAGTAGATAGGGACCAAAATCAAAATAGGCTAAATTTCTTTGGGCGGAAGATAGATTAGACTAGAGATAGACTGATGGTTGGTTGCTGTGGGTTGCATGACAAATGGGAGCATGCACAGTGGCAACCCTACATTTTTCAAGGGCCACCCAAAATCCTTTGGCAGGCCATAAGTGGTCCCCAGGCTGTCTGTTGTGTAGGCCTGGTATAATTTTCTTTTTCTTAGTTCTCACTTCATTCTGAATTGGTTCATAAAAATCTTCCCAATTTTTTCCAAAATTGTGTATTTTATAATTTTTGATGGCCCAATATTTTTGTTAGCTTATTGAATTCCATCCTCTGAGACCTTGAAATCCAGTAGGGGAGATAAGATATATCACTTATTATAAAAATCACAGTTTAAAAGTTGGAAGCCACCTCAGAAACCATGGAATTCAACCCAGAATCTTCAATATAACATTTGTGGCAAGTGGTTGTCCAACCTCTGCTTGAATATCTCCCAGGAGCGAAGACTTTTGAACAAGCTCTAATTTTAGGAAGTTTTTTGTTTTGTTTTGCTTTGTTTTATTTTCTTATATCAAGACTCAATTGGCCTTTTTGTAACTTCCACCCCTTGTTCCTGTTACTGCCTTCTGGGGAAAAACAAATCAAGTCGTATCCCCCTTTCTAACAAAGTTACTTGCAGCTACTGTGGCTCTGTAAGGCCAATAACACCAGGAGGGCTGCTAGCACAGGTTCTTTGATCTGCTTTTCTAAGGAAAGCAACTTTAAGGGGTTTACAATCTCACTTTAATTAAACATACATACATCATTCACTTAGTTCTGGGGGAAAACCAGCACCCTGAACTTCAGAGAGAATACAAAGAGAAATTACAAGCAGAGAAAAATAACACAAACCAACAGACAGGCTTCTATCTATCTGACCATAACAATAAATACACAGACACCAGAGAGAGAAGCACCAACATCTGGGTTTTCAAAGCCGGGGGACTCCTTAACTGCTACCCAGAGTCTCCACACCAACACTCTTCCAATGAGTGTGCCCCCAAAGCAAAACCTCTCCACCCACAGTTCAGAGAGTTCTTGTGATTCTCAATTCTCGATTCTGAGTTCAATGGCTATCCTCTGCATATATATATATATATATATATATATATATATATATATATATATACCCTTTTTCAGGGTCAGAGTACTTCACACCTCTCAAGGGCTTCACACCTCTTGAGGGTTTCACAGCTTTCATGACCTAACTAGCAAAAGGGTGTGGGCCTTCCTGAAAACAAAGGCAAGACTCAATCAAAGGCACTTGACTGCCTCAGTGCTGAGAAGCACTCCAAAACAAAAGACAACAAAAATTCCACTTTGCTTGACCTTACATCCTTCCACTTATCAGTCTTTCAGATACTTAAAGACAACTATCATGTCCCCTCTTTTTTTCCAAGCTAAGCATTAAGCTTGTTCAACTCATCCTTAAATGTCATCAACCCAACCGTCATGGCCCTTTATCATCCCAGTTACTCTCCTCTAGGCCCTCTCCAGCTTATCAATATCTTTCTTAAACTATGGTGCTAGAATGGGACACAGTATTCTAGATGAGTGTTGACAAGGGCAAAGTATAGTTGGATTATCACTTTCATTTTCCTAGAAGCTATGCACCTCCCAATGTAGCACAAGATTGCACTAGTCTTTTTCAGTTATATTATACTTCTAACCCATATTGAGCTCTCAGTCCATTAAAACCACCAGACTTTTCAGAGCAATTACTATCTATTAATGTCTCAACCTATCTTACATTTGTGGTGTTGATTTTTTGTGCCCAGGTATAAGACTTTATATTTATTCCTATTGAAATTCATCTTAGATTCAGTCTGATATTCTTCCTGTCAGGATCCTTTTGGACCCTGACTCTGTCATCTAATTTGTTAGATATCTCTACCAGCTTTATATCATCCACAAATTTAATATATATGTATTTTTTTGTATATATACATATGTATAATATGTATATCTGCACATAGAAATACACACTCATATATGTAGTCTTTTATCCAAGTTATTGATAAAATTGTTAAACAGCACAGGGCAAAGCACAAATCAGGGGTTAAAAGCAGGGTTATAAGGTGTTACAAAGTTAGACTTGCAGTCTAATAGGGCATACTGAAGGGCCCAGGTTGATATTAATTCTTCCTTTTGGACTATAGTTGTGAAACACATAAATAACTTACAATTATGCCTCCAGATAGAGAGAAACTCTCAACAAGATATGATTGAAATTCCAGCCCTGTGTGAAGACAGGTCACTACCTCCTGTGTATTCACTAAACTGTCCCAGGTACCCTCATACCATGAACAAAGGAACATAAGGAAATGCAAAGGTTAGAGTCAACCACAGGTCTTTATGAGGGATAAAAATAGATTGGTGAAATGAAGTCTAATGGAATTTAAAAGAACAGACTTAGATATGGTACCAGTCATAGGCAACTGCAGTGAGGAAGGAGGTATTAAGGGCTGTTAGTTTGTCCACATTCCCAGTCTACTTATTTCTCTTCTGTTCTCCCCACAAAGTATCTAGTTTTTCTCAGGACTTTCAGCCACTTGAGGATGGCCTCAGTTTCAACTACAACCACAACAATAGCCTTATACTTTGCTACTTGCTTCTTTGGCTGTTTCCTTCTCCGGTCCCCTTGTAGGTGGGAGATTAGAGCTTGGTCAGACATCAAAGATGCCAAGATCATCCACTGTATTCTGACCCATCACCAGCTGTCTTGACTTTTATCTTGCCCCTGGACACCCACAACTCTGGAAGAGAAAGTGAGGCTGATGACTTCAATTCTGCTTCACTTAAATCCAATTTATGTGTGAATCAAAAGACATCACCCATACCATTTTTACCTACCTCAAAGTCCTGTGGTGATGGACAAGTGACAAAGCAGCATGTGCAGATGCAGTGAGAGCTCTAACCACAACCTCACATACAGGTGGCCCAGGGTATAGGGTTGTCTTATCACTGGACTAAAGCAGCAGTGGGATTTGGCAGCTCCCTGAGTAGCCTTTCTGAAGGACCACACTGTTCATCTCCTGGCATGAGGAAGGGGCTAGAAAAGGTGCCTAAAAATTGTCTGCTTTGTCTAACCCTGGCCTGCTTACCTCAGCAGGCAGGAAGTCTACTCTGCAGTTGAAACATAAAAAAATGTATAAAACTTTTGAGAAGATGATTCCACTCACCACCAGTTCATGGAATGTGCACATGCTTATGGACAACACAAAATCCAGTAGACCTGAAAGATGAATAGCTCTTGTCATGGGAGACCTCAGAAGGTATCACACCCAAATAGCAGTGCTGAGTGAAACAAAGCTAGCAAATGAAGGCCAGCTTACTGAATTTAAAACTGGCTACATGTTTATCTGGAGTGGCCACAGTGATGAGCACCGTAAAGCTGGTGTAGGTTTTGCAATCGAAACTAATCCAGTCAACAAGATTGTATGACTACCAAAAAGGAGTGAACCAACAGGCTTATGCCAGTGCAATTGCCACCTGCAGGAAAGTGCCATGCCACCATCTTTAGTGCATATGCTCCCACCCTGATGAATCTTGATGAGGTCAAGAAAAATTTTATGAAGATCTGGAGATCCTCGTCATCAATGTGCTAAAAGAGGACAAGCTTATAATTCTGGGTCACTTTAATGCCAGAGTAGGCATAGGCTACCAGACATGGCAAGGAGTCCTTGGGAGGAATGGTGTCAAAAACAGCAGCAGTAAAGGTCACTTACTACTGAAGACTTGTGCATCTGATGACCTTCTCTTCACCAACACTGTCTTCTGTTTACCTAAATGCAACAACACATTTTGGATGCACCCTTGAAGCAAACATTGACATTTAATAGACCATGTCATTGTAAGGAGAAGAGAAAGATAGGATGTGAGTGATGAGGGCAATGTGTCTTGCAGAGTACTGGATTCATTATAGACTTGTCTTCTCCAAGCTAAACATTCTCATTCAATAGAAGCAGTGGCTGGAAGACGAGGTAACTACCAGAAGACTTAATGTTAACAGATTAGAGTGCTTCTCCAAGCTGTGAACAGTTTGTTGCTGACTTGGAGGGAAAGCTGAGACAACACACAGTTGACAACAATGGAGCAGAAAAGGAATAGGAAGCTTTCAGAGATTTGGTGCACAGCACTGTACTTACTCATCTGGGCCAGAACATTCACAAATATCAAGATTAGTTTGACAAAAAAGATGGAGAAATTCAGAAGCTGCTAAACAAAAGCTGAGAACTCCACCAGCAGGATAGTTTGTCCATCCCTAAGAATGCAGCTTTTAACTTCAACAAAAGTAAAGTGCAAGTGAAGCTTAGAGATGCCAGATTCTTGGCTCAGTAAGAAGGCAGATGAAATTCAGTTTTATGCTGATAGTAACAATCTAAAATGCTCTTGTGATGCCTTGACAGCTATTTATGGGCCAAAGGCCTATGGCGTGTCTCAGCTACTCAATGCTGATGGAGCCACCTTATTAGTGATAAGGACATGATCTGAACATTTCCTTAGTGTTCTTAATAGTCATCGATCAATGCTAAAGCAATTGACTGTATACTTCAGGTTGAAATCAATCCCTCTCTAGCCAAACTTCCAACTGAAGAAGAGTTTTTGAAGGCCATTAGCCTCGTCTTGTGTGGCAAAGCACCTGGTGCTAATTCTATTCCAGCTGAGATTTACGAGGCAGGGGACCACAAAAGCTGACTGAAATTTTGGGGGTTACATGGCAAGAGGAGGTTATCCCCCAGGAGTTGAAGGATGCCTCTGTTGTCCATCTCTATGAAGGTAAAGGAAATAGATTGTCCTGTGACAATCATGGGTTGGGGGGTGGGGAATAGGGATGTCTCTTAGTCACTGCTGGCAAGATTCTTAGCAAAGTCCTCCTTCACTTGGAAGACGGTCATCTACCTGAGAGCCATTGTGGCTTCAGAAAAGGCAGAGGAACAGTCAATATGTTGTTTGCTGCCTGACAACTCTAGGAGAAATGTCAGGAGCAGAACAGAGTTCTGTACACAGTTCTCATTAATCTGACCAAGGCCTTTGATACTGTTAGTTGTGAGGGCTTGTGGAAAATCATAGCAAAATTTGGTTGCCCAGAATTCATCAGTATTATATGTCAGTTTCTTGATGGAATGCTTGCACAGGTTCTATATAATAGCTGATGCTCTCATGCTTTCCCAATCAGCAATGGAATGAAGCAGGGCTGTGCGCTGGCTCCCATGCTTTTTAACACGATGTTTCAACAATGTTGTTGGACATCTTCAATAAGGACGAAAACGGCATAAAGGTCAGCTACCACACTGATCACAAATTACTTAATTTGAAAAGGCTATAAACCAAGACTAAAGTAGAGTAGGAGTTAGTGCATGATTTTTTTGTTCAAAGATGATAGTGCCCTCAGTGCAGCCTCTGAGTCTGAGATGCAACAAAGTAGGAATTTATTCTCTAGTGCTTATGCTAGTTTTGGCCTAACAATCAATACCAAGAAAACACAGGATCTTCACCAGCTAGTGCCACACCATCCATATGTGGAACCATTTATTACAGTAAATGGAGAAATTTTGAATACTGTGGGTAAGTTCACTTACTTTGGCAGTATACTTTCAAGGTATGTACACATAGGTGATGAGGTTGACACAGGCATTGCCAAGCTAGTTCAATGTTTGGGAGGATCTGAAGGAAAACGTAGAAGAGGAGAGATATTAGACTGTCTACCAAACTGAAGATCTACAGAGCCATTGTGCTGACCTCGTTGTTATATGCCAGTGAAACCTGGACAGTCTACTAGCACTATGCCAATAAACTGAATCACTTCCATTTGAATTGTCTTAGGAGGATTCTGAAGATCACCTGGTAAGATAAGGTACTGGATATTGAGGTACTTTCTCAAACTGAATTGCCAAGCATTCAAACTCTATTGCAGACAGCGCAACTCCTACGGGCTGGTCACATTGTTCAAATGCCAAACAGAGGCTTTCACAATAGACTGTTCTATGAAGAACTCACACAAAGCAAACACTCAGATGGAGGTTAGAAGGAATAAAAGGACATTCTCAGGGTCTCTCTGAGGAATTTTGTAACTCATTATAAGACATGGGAGATACTGTCACAGGATTGCCCAGCATGGCATGCCTGCCTCAAAAAAGGCTCTATGCTCTGTTAGCAAGGCAGAATTGCAGTAGCTCAAATGAAAAGTGAGATGTGCAAATTTAGAGCCATTTCCACTGTTCACATGGCTTATTTGTGTTTGACCTTTGGTAGAGCCTTCCAAAGCTCTTATTGGTCTGATCAGCCACAGTCAGACACACAGTACCTTGAATTCAACCTGGTGATGTCATTTTGGTCCTCTTTGAGAACAAAGGACAACAACCACGTGTACATTTAAGGGAAGGGAATTGAATTGTTCTTACCAAACTATTCTGCTCTTGTTTTCATTACTGTTGCTATGTGGCTATGGGGGAAGTGGCACTTATAATTTGCAGATTCTATTGTCTTCCTTTTTTTTTAAAAAATTTGGATGATGTTTGCTCTTCTCCAGCCTTGGGATGCTCCTTCCATTTTCCACAGTCTTTCAGATATCACTGACAGTAGTTCAGCAGTCACATTTTTAAGTTCTTTCCATATCAGACGATATGGCTCAACTGGGACAGGTGACTTATATTTATCAAGAGCAGCTAAGTGATCTCTTACTAACTCTTTCCTAATCTTGGGTCAAATGAGATAATATAATAGGTCCTTAATAAATAGCAGGTACTAAATAAACTTGTTTCCTTATCCCCTGAACTCTCTGTTAGTCATTTTTGTTGTTTTGTTTCCAACGTCAAGATCGTTGTGCTTTGCAGAGAAAACAGAAACAAAATAAGAATCAGGCAACTCTCTTTTCTCTTGTCAGTTGTCATCATCCTGTCCACCCCAAGCCAAGGTCCTCTCCCTCCTTCAATTCCTCCATTTCTCCCAATATAAGTCAAATAAGCTCTTTTCCTTGTCCTTTTAGCTTCCCTTACCAGCCTCTGCATATTCTGAGCTTTGGCATTCCTGACAATATTTTTACAGAACATTTGTTACTTGGCCTTGCTTCCATTTTTCTGCACATTTCCTTTAAAATTCTAAATTGGTTGGTGAATTTTTTGTTTGTTATCCACATAAGTCCTTTCAGACAAATCCCATTTTTTCTTCTCTTTGTATTCAGGACTTCACCCTTAAGCATTACTCATCCTTCCTGGGCTGAAATTCCCTGAAGCATTCCATGGGATCTTTTCTATCGTTCTTCTGAGCCAGAGGTGTGCTGGAGCCAGCAATAACTGTGAACATTTACACCTCAGAAATTGGCAATTGCTACAAACCATGGCTTGAAATACTGGTTTTTTTATAGTCCAGACTTAAGAAAGTTTAAGAAAGTTTTAATAATACAAATTAAATTTGAAAGTGTGTGCCCGTATATCACCAACCCCTCTCCCCCCAACCTGGTTGTTAAATATTTACCAACACACCCCTGAATTGCTCTATAAACATTGCTTGAACTCAGCAAAAGTTCATAGGAGGTACAAAGAATGAAGTCATCACCAGGCTGGAGGTCAGGGGACCGTAAGCGACAACAACAATAAACTGACATTTATATAGTGCTTTAAAGTTGGCAAAGTTCTTTATATCCATTATCTCCCTTGAGCCTCATGCACCCCTTCTCTTGAGCTCATTGAAATCTGCTTTCCCAACATCATAAAAATATATCAGAAAAATGTCAGATTTCCTGTCTCCTCTATCATATCCTCTCCTCTATAATAAATTCTAGGAAAGAGTGATCACTCTCCCACAATGTTTTCATCACTTCTTCTCCCAGCAACCAATTCCTCTCTGTTGGTGAAAATCAAATTTAGAATAAAAATTCCTCTTGTTGGTTCTTTCACCTTTTCAAGCGTGAAATTTTCACTAAGGTAAATCAAGAAGTTCTTAGTGGTTCTGCTCTTTTTGCAGAAGGAGGGAGGGAGGGAAGAAGAGAGGGGGGGGGGAGAGAGAGAGAGAGAGAGAGAGAGAGAGAGAGAGAGAGAGAGAGAGAGAAGGGGAGAGAGAGAAAGAGCCAGCAGATGTCTGGGTAATTGATGTCCCCCCCATTGCTACTCTGTCTTGCCTCAGTGTCAAGCTTGTGATCTGTTTTCCAAACTCCATCTATTTTTATTTCTGTCCAGGTGGTCTGTAGTATATTCCAATGACAAAATCACTTTTATTTCTTCTTCCTTTGACCTTCACTCAAATACTCTTTTATGCTTCCTTCTCTGGTTCCTGGATTTTCTCACATGAATATTCCTTCTTAAAATACAATGATATTCAGAATAAGAATTGGGCAACTCTCTCTTTTCTCTTGTCAGTTGTCATCATCCTGTCCACCCTGAGCCAAGGTCCTCTCCCTCCTTTGATCCCTCCTTTTCTCCCAATATAAGTCAAATAAGCTTTTTTCCTTGTCCTTTCAGTTTTTCTTGCCAGCCTCAGCACATTCTGAGCTTTGGCATTCTTGATAATATTTTTACAGAACATTTGTTACTTGGCCTTGCTTCCATTTTCTGAACATTTCTTTTAAAATTCTAAAACTAACCCCTTTTATCTATTCCATTTTTAAAAAATAACATATCCTTTCAGAACTATTTGTCCAGTCAGAGGTCTCAACTCATCAAGTATGAGTGATAACCACAGTCAAAATTTTCTCCTTGTATTAGGACTTCTAATTATTTTTTCTTGAATAATACTTTGAGTACCTTTTTATAGGCACTTGAGGCCATGGGTTTTAGTATTGTCTCTTTTTTTGGGCTTTGTCTCCCGTGACTTCTTAGATGCCTCAGCTGCTATACTTCTTCCTTCCTTCTGCCTTCCTAATAGTATCTAATTTTGAGGATATGCACAGCCTTCTCCTTCCCCCCCCCCCTCCTTTTTAGTTTAAAGACCTTTTGATTAGATTGACAAGACATCTGGCAAATACATTTTCACTAGCCTTTGTTAGGTATGCTTGATTGATCTCTTTCCAGAAATCTGCCAACCCTTATATTATAAGCCTTGATCCAGAAATCCAAATCCCATTCTTAGAAACCACCTTCTTAGCCAGCTGTCTACTTCTCAAATGAATTTCCCTCTTCTGTGCTCCTTGCCTTCTACTGTCAACAATTAGGAAAATACAACCATTATAGTTGGTCTTCAGCTTTTTGCCCAGCATTTTGTAACCACTGGCAATACCTTTTGGGTTTCTTTCACTTACATCGCTAATGACCACTGCTTGTCCACCTCAGAACTATCATCTTCAATGTTATCATCTTCGATGCTTGCATAAGAGGTGACTAATATATCCCACAAGGGGTGGGAGTGGAATTATTGATGATCCCAGATACCTGGGATGGTATCTAGCTCATGTCATTTGAGAATTAGTTAAAGGAAATGGGGGTTGTTAGTCTGGAGAAGCAACGAGTTGGGGTAAGAAGGTGAAGAGACATGAGAAATGTTTAAGTATTTGAAGTCTTATCATGTGGAAGAAAGACTAGACTTGTTCTGCTTGTTCCTGAGGGTAGAATTAGAAGCAGTAGATGGATATTGCAGAGGAGTAGATTTCAATTAAATTTAAGGAAAAATCCTCCAATAATGAGACTCAAAGCAAAATGGGTTGCCTTGCAAGACTCCCCCTTGATAGATACCAATCAAAAGATGCATCACCACTGTTTGGATAGCGATAGCAGGAGCTCCTGTGCAGACCACATGATCTCTGAGCTCCCTTCCGATTTAGAGATTCTGTGTTTGTAGGAAGGCTGGAAATAATCCTGTTTCCTGTTGGAAGATGTGCTTAAATGTTCAATGCCAAATGAAAAGTGGTGCTACTTATTTCTCCAATTGAAATAAAAAATTGTTTTGGTCATGTTTGACTCTTTGTGACCTCACTTGGAGTTTTCTTGGCAAAGATACTGGAATGGTTTGCCATTTCCTTCACTGGGTCATTTTATAAATGAGGAAACCGAGGCAAACAGGATTAAGTGACCCAGGGTCACACAGCTAGTAAATGTCCGAAGCCAGATTTGAACTCAGGTTTTCCTGGCTCCAAGCCTGGCACTCTATCCACTGTGCTACCTAGCTGCTCCTGAAATAAAAAAATACCACTATCTTTTCTCCTCTTCAAACGCTAGTCATTTCCTAGGGTCATAGTAGTGACCCTGTTAAGCTTGTTCCTTAGATAGCATCAGCAATCACTTTTATTGCAGGAAGAAACATAATTTTTCTATGTGTCATGAAGAATTAGCACAAAAAGTATATGTAAGAAACCCCAGTTTTTCCCCTGGACCAGGAACTGAATTTTTTATCACTGAATTAGAATTTAACAAAACATTCTTATTTACTGGCATACGATTTCACCAACTTATTTCAACTTTGGATGGTAGTTTTAACACCAAAAGTGACATTTAAAATACTTTGTGTATTTGACATTTGGAGTTATGCCAGTTGGTTAGGATATTACAGAATGCTAATGAATTCAATAAGGCATAAGTGACCGATAATTTTTTTAATACAAAATTGTATATGTTGTAAAAATGTCAGGAAAAAATCAATGTTTTCTGTCCAACTGAAAAGACTAATGCCTATGTAGTACCTCCCTTGATCATATGCCTCTACCTCCAGGAACACTCATTCTCTGTGGTTCATTTTGCCTCAACCTGTCTCTAGGCAGGTTAGAATTTCCCCCAAGGAAGGGGAACTCATTACTCTAGGATCCTAGAGGTAACCATTATTGCGTAATTGTTCCTATTAGCACTGTAACTCAAGTCCCCATGAGTGCATTTCCCATGAACCTATCAACCACTAATAGTCAATTAACTTTAATCAAAACAGTTCCTGAAAATACAAAGCAAACATTTAAGATTTACATGTTATTCCATGAATAAATCTCAACTACACTCTCCCACCAAAATACTCATTGTCTGTGGGTAGAGTGGGCACTTAAACTCCCAGGACAGTGAGGTACACATTTAGGGAGGTGTCAGGGCAAGTGGTACCTTTGGTGCTATAGACTCTGATATTCTCTTTCAGCTTCAGGGACTGTCTGCAAAGCTCCCAGATGAATTTAGCTTCCACATGAACAAATACTTCTAAATTCACTGATTATGTTCTGCTGAGTTAATACTTTGCTAGATTAATATCTCACTGGACAAGAACAAATTGACCTGCTGGCCTTGTACTTTGAAAGCAATTGGAAAACCATTACTTCTAGGTTTAGGTCAGTTGACATCTTTAAATGAAGTAAAGTCATACTCTTTTACGCATACAGCCTTTATCCTAAGATTGGCAAAAAGCCTTTCCAATTCTGCTCCTCTGGCAAGATTCTTCTTCTTCATTTCTCAGTAAAACCAGGTGGCAATGAATAGAAGTACCCTCTGTTTTCTATTCTCTCTTCTGGTTTCTTCTTCTCTACAACAGATGGCAATAGAGAGCCAAATATATCCTCTCCATTCCTATTTCTTCTTTTGGCAACATGTGACAGTATAGAGAGAGTAATAGCCTCTTTTTGACATAGTTCTGAAATATATAATTTTACCTCTCTAATTTCTTATTTCACCATATAGGTCTTTCTGTGAGAGACCACACCTCATGGTCGGTAACCAAATTTTTTTCTTTTGTTTTTAAGCCATAATCAGGTAAATTACATTTGTTCCACAATCTTTAAATGGTTCTGGAAAATTCACATTTCCTCATTGTTGACCTCAAAGTTCTCTAATTTTCTGTATGCACATGAACCTTTGAAGCACAAAAACTGAAGGTGACTTTGTCTAAAGTTTTATAGCCTGTCATAGGGAAATAAGAGGTTTCTCTTCATGTGTGGTAGAACAATATCCTCCATGGATATTGTTCCAATAATGTCCTCCATGGAAATTAGTTTTGTTTTTCCCTAAAAGGTGACAGAGCTCTTAAGACCTGGACTTGATTATCTGAAGTGGTTAAGACTCACTTGGTGCAGCATCCTTGTAGCCTCTGGACATATTTACATGGCTTCCTAGTCGACTAAGGGCATGAAAAATCTTATCTACATGAAGTTGAGAACTTTGGACTTTGTGACTGTCCTGAGGCCATGCAAGTACTCACACTCTGCCCTATTGGCCAAACATAGTCTTGTTTAATATCCTTTCTATGCTATGACTAAATAAACCTTAACTGTCAGTTCTTTCTAGCATCAAACATGAACTAACAGGGTACCATCCTAAGTCAGGACCACCTCTAGCATGCCAATTTGTGGTTATCTTCACACCATGCACCTGATATATGTGCACAACGGCATATATGTTTCTCTCATCTCCACTGTTTTGCTTCATAGCTACCTTATATATGATCCCTTCTCCCATTTGAATGTAAGCTCCTTGAAAGCAGAGACTGTTTTGTTTCTTTGCATGTATATCCCCACTGCTTAGCAAAATGCCTGGCAAGTAGTGAACAATAATTGCTTTATCATGTATCTATCTATGTATCTATCTCTCTATCTATCTATCTACCTGCCTATCATGTCTGTCTGTCAGAAGAACACTGAGTCAGACATGCATCAGAACTTTCCTCCCTCCCCCAACTCTAAATTGTAGTAGATGTATTAATGCCACGAAGAAACCACATGGAGATTCTATGTAGAATTTTGTGGTCTATAATACTTTTAAGATTTCATCTGAAAATTGCTTTAGAATGATGAAAAGACAAAACATACAAACATAATACAGACAAATGGATAAAGATAAGGGAGGACATTATTTTATCTTCAGTTCACAAAAAATAAAAACCACATTTTCACTTTAAAAATAGAAAAGGGGCTATATTAATTGCCAGTTGTTGGGGTTTATTGCTGGGACTTGTGGGTAATGCTTTATTATATTGTGACTGAAGGTTGTTTGAACACAGAGTGTCTCCCTGACCCCAGTAATTATCTAGCATTTCTGGAGATGGCTACAAGCAATTTTTAATTACCCCAGGTCCTGGGTCCACACAAAGTATTCTTGTCTGGAGTCCCCATACCCAGGTCCTGTTTTGGGCCCATCCAAGTTTGTGATTTAGGTTCATTTTGTGTTTTTGCTTCACCCAGATTTTATTGAATGCTTACATTTAATCATATCCATCCCAATCTATACAGCTTTCAAGTTGCCCTCTTGCACAATTGTTTAACTGTATATATGTGGTTTGTTTGGGGGTATTGTCTAAGTTCTATATAATACTAAACTTCCAGAGCCTGGAACTTTACCTCCTATCTAGCTTACTCTCCTACCAAATGACCCAATAAACTTCTTTCTAAAACTATTTCAGATTTTGGGTTTCATTCTCATGAAAAACTATGGTATCAGATGTGGGATTCCTTGAGTTAAATCTGAAAGCTCTCTGAGACCTCAGAAACTGATTAAGTCTTTGTGATTTTAGGGTTGAGCATGGCCAGGATTTAACCAACATGGGATCACACCAAACACAGTGAGAACCTGGTGAATTCCTCAGGTTCAGATTGGATACAGTCCAGCCCTTGACTCCTGGCTTCCAGAAAATTGAGGGACTGTGCTCCATTTTAGCCCAGGGAAAGACTTGGGTGGGGTTAGAATTAGCTCAGGCTGCCCTGATCAAATGAGTAATCCCCTTGTTCACTCAAGGGCTTGTTAAATAGCTTCTAAAAACATTATTTGAAATTAGGCTGTAGGGCTTTTGGTAGAGGTTTCTTTTTGTCTTTCTCCTTTTCTTTTTCTTCCTGTCTTTCTCTTCAACTTTCCTGAGATATCTGGTCTGTGACTGGCCAATCAGTGCTCAAATATTCTGGTGAACATGGGTCACTCATAAAGACTGCGGTAAAAAAAAAATGCAGAAAGGGAGCTTAGAAGGGTGGGAAAGACTAATAACATCTCACACCTGAAACAACTCTCCCAGTTATCTGTAATGTTGTGCAGGGACTTACTTCCACTGACCTTCTGGATTAGTGGGAGATACAGAAGAAAACTGTAAGATTCTTTCTCTCTTCCTTCACAATTCTGGCCAGTTTAGAGAGTTCAGAGATTATGACAGACAAGAAAAGAAGGAAAGTATTTTTCCTGGTTGTAGGATTTTATGGTATTATAAACTAGAGACTAAAGATTTGTAACTGAAATGTAAGTTTACTGTAAATTTCCAATATGGCTTAAAGGTTTTTCTAACTGCTAAAAACATCTTAGATTTTTGGAGGTTTGCAGCTAGGATTAAGATTAAATGCAAACAGCACAGCCTCTCTCCCTTTCCTGCAGGGTGATATATATATATATATATATAGTTCCAGTAGAAGGTGATTTCACCTACTAGAGAATAAACAGGGCCACACAGCTAGCAAGTGTCTGAGACCAGATTTGAACTCAGGTCTTCTGAATTCAAGGCCTAGTGCTCTATCTACTATACTAAAAGAACACATGGAGATGCTGGAGGATTGAACCTAGAGCTTCATAAATGCAAAGTACGAGTTCTACCGCTGAGCTAAATACGTATCATCCTCATATGTCCTTATACTTGCTTAATGTTAAAAGTGACTGCAACATAAGAAAAACAATAATAACCTAGCCCTAAGCTATGATTAGTGAAATTTTGCTATTTGAGGTAAAATCTCTTGGGACTGTAATTTGATGTTGTTTTGAGTTTTGATTTCAGGTATGATTGTCTGAATTGTCATTAAGCCAATAATCTAAAATTCATGGGCTATTCCATGTGCTACCCAAAAAGAGTGTGGTCTGAGAATTGCTACAGGTTGATGTCTATGCTTGGGAAAGTTGAGGGGGCAACTTTGCACAGGTAGAGGCAAGATCCTCTTGACCAAGTTTCCTCCTTGTGCTAGTTCCTTTCTGAATAGCAAAATTTCCCACCTGGTTAATTCTTAACCTAGCTTTGATACCCTGTGAATAATGTGGAACTTTGCAATATGATTGGCTATTAAGTAGGACTTTTACCTGGAATCAAACAGAGCTAAGGAAGTTTATCCCTGTTATGCTCATGTCAAGTCACTCTGTGCCCTTCAGAGAAAGAAGGAACAATCTTGATATTATTAAAACCTTTGTCCTTCCATGGAAAATTTCTAAAATAAGGGCAGATGAATTGTAGCAGTTTTGTTATTATAATACTAAATCATTTCTGAGTTACTATAATGAGATGCAAGTAAGAAAGAACTTTCTACTTTTAATCTGAATTTGTGGTCAACTTCATATTTTATGTTTTTGTGATTGTTAGGTTGTTTTTCAGTGGTGTCTGACTCTTTGTGACCCCATTTGGGTTGTATTGTTGTTGGTTTGGTTTTTTTTTTTTTGGCAAAGATACTTGTTCGGTTTGCCATTTTGTTTTCCAACTCATTTTATTGATGTGGAAACTGAGGCAAACAGTGTTAAGTGACTTGCTCAGGGTCACACAGCTAATAAGTATCTGAGGTTGGATTTGAACTCAAGTCCTCTTAACTCCAGGGCTGGCCAGTGCTATATCTACTGTGCCACCTAGCTGCCCATTCATATTCTGTGCAAGTAGGTAAAATGAATTCTTAGGCTTGCCACCCCTTCTTAATGGTTATATTATCATAAATAAGAGTAGGTCCTTAAAGTATCTCATTCTTTCAGGATGGTATGAGGATAGCACATCTTCATAAGGGGGGATAGTATAAGTATGTAAAAGTTTTAAATTTTAAGAGAGTATCAAACTTCGAGAAAGCTCCAAGATTAGATACATATTTATGTATATGTATATTTGGCTTCCAAATGTTTATAATGGATATACATGCTCAAGGTATGTTTTAATAATAAGTTCTCAAAATTGGATTAATGATTTATCGTGTAAAATTGAATTAATAATTATAAAGACATTTTAAAAGTCATGGTGTTTTTTTTTACCTGTTTTAAAGTCTCTCCCTGGTAATACTAGGAGACAAAAGGGCTCATTTTACAAGTCAAGCACTAATGAATCCTTTTTTAAAAAGATTTTTCCTTCAGCCTGTTGATGGCATTGTCCATATCAAGTACAGGGTTCAGTTAAAGACAGAAAGAGAAAGCATTATGTAAAAACTGAAATTCTCTCAACTTTCAGGTGAATTAAGGGTTTTTAATTTGGTGTTCTTATAATTCTGTTGTTAATAGGATTAGATCCATAAGGTTTGAGCTGGTTTTCGCCACATGAACCAGTTACTGTTAAACCAAATTTAGCAGGTTGTACTAAATTGTGTTAAGTCCTGGTTACCAGCAGATTTTAGCAACGTTAAATAGAGAATCTCTGCAAGTGACTTGGACCGGGAGAAACAGATGTGCTAGGAAGAGTTCCCTGGCAAGCCGCCTTGAGAATGAGGCTTATTCCAGGAAGATGCTCTCAGGGACTACATGTGACAGCTGTAATTCAAAATGTAGTTTCTCGTTAAATGAACATTGGGAGTGGGTTATCAAGAAAGATTTGTTTTTTTTTTAACATTGATAATCGTTATTGTATTACTTTGGCCTTGATATTTTTTTATTTATTGTTCAGGGATCAGGCCATTTTCCCTATACCTTTTTGGTTAATTGAAAGCTTGTTTTCTGTTTTTATTAACCTCATTTGGTTAAAACTTGACTTACATAATAATAACTGTCATTCCTCAAGTAGAAACCAAAGGGAAGTTTGAGCTTCCTAAAGTGATTTAGTTATTTGTCAGCTACCCTAGCTAACTAGTGATATGTAAATATTCCCTTTCAAATCAGTCTGTTGTGAACTCTCTAAGTAATTTAATCTGTTACCTAACTTAGTTTACCTATAAAGTCTGTTGAACGAGATTTGTTTCTTTATGGGATGTATGAGATTATGACTCTGCCTAACTAAGTTTGTTTGAATTTTATGACATTGAAGGAAACTTGGGATTATGATTTTTTGTGATACTCATGGTCACGGTGCATTTGTTCCCTAGTATAAGTTCCTTGACTTATAGTTCAGTTGCTTTCAGTCATGTCTGATTTTTTATGAATGCATTTGAGGTTTTCTTGGCAAAGATACTGCAGTGGTTTGCCATTTTCTTCTCTAGCTCATTTTATAAGTAAGGAAACAGGGCAAACAGGGTTAAGTGACTTGCCCAGGATCACACAGCTCATAAGTGTTTGAGGACAGATTTGAATTCAGGAAGATGAATCTTCCTGACTCCAGGCCCAGCACTCTATTCACTGTGCTACCTAGCTGCCCTCTACACTCCCTGAGACCTATTCAAATCTATCCCTCTGACTGTGAGCCACTGGAAAAAGTTTTACCTATCTATCTACTACCCTTCCTTAAAAGAATTCTATCAAATTCTAGAGGAGATAGATACTGAGTAGAATACCATTGAGTTGGGTTATTATAATGAATTCCCTTTGACACCGTAACCCAGCTTTTCTTCTTATATATTCATGCTGCTGCTAGCATGAGATTCTTGGGCTTTAATAAATTTAAAAGAGGGACCTATTGTAGAAAACTCTTTAGTAATTTGTTTGGAAAAATATTAATTATTATATTGTTTGAACTTAACTTTATGTATCTAGAGATTGTTTGAACCTAGATTGTCTCCGTAACCTTAGTAACTCTCCAGAAATGCTGGAGAGGGCTATAAGGAATTTGGGATTCCCTCATGACCAGGATCCACACAAAACACTGTGGACTTGTTTTGGATCCACCAAAGCTTGTGTTTTGGGTTCCCTTTGGTTTAGCTTCACAAAAATTTTATTGAATGTTTACATTTATTCACATGCATCTCAATCTTCTTGTCTTTCAAGTTGCCCTCTTGGCAAAGTTGCTTTGTCTAAGTCCTATATCAAGTAAAACTTCCAGAGCCTGGATGAGAGGGAGTTATACTTCCTTTCTGGCTCACTTTCCTCTACCAGACAACTTAATATATTTCTTTCTAAAACTATTTCAGATTTGGGGCTTTGTTTTCATGAAGAACAGACTTTAAGAAGCTTTACAGAAGAATTAGATGAGATAGTTAACACTGGAAGGAGCAGGGCTTTTAATTTGATGATTTAAGGGAAGACTTGACCAAAAACACCTAACAGAGCTTGGAAGGGGAGGCAGGAACAGCAAGGGAAGAATACTATGGTAACCTGTTGATCCTTCCCTCCCTAACTGTGTCCCACCACCTCTAATGCAGAACTGGGAAGAGCAAAGACATCCTACAACCAGGAAGCCATGGGGATCATATTCATCCCTGATCTTGTCTCAGCTCTAGTCTCACATCTGTCTCTAGAACATTTCTAACGGGATGTCCAGCATAAATCTCAAATTCTAAAGTTGAAAGTAAATCTTAAGCTGAACTCATTACCTTTCCCTTTCCTCTCCAAGTCCTTCTCTTTTCTAAATTTCCTTATTTCTATCAAGATCACTATGATTCTCCCAGTCACCTAGGTTCACGACTTTGTAGCTCTCCTCTTCTTTTGATCCCCATTATCCACTCAGTGTCAAGACTTGTTAATTTGACATCCAGGACAAATCTTGTCCAGGACTTCTCTCCACTCATTCAGCCACCACTCTAATTCTAGCCTTTAACATCTCTTGCCTGGACTATTTCAATAATCTAATTGTTTTCACTTTCTTAAATCTTTCCCCTCTCCAACCCATTCTCTACAAAACTGCTAAGGTGATTTTCCTAAGGGACAGAGCAGAGCATGCTCAGTAAATTCTACTAGGTCCTAATTACCTCTAAGGTCTCCGATTTCTCTGTCTGGTACTTAAAACCCTTTACAACCTGGCTCTAATCCATCTTTCCAGCCTCATTATATATTCCTCCCCTTTTCATACTCCAGAGCCCAGTTAGACTAGTCTTCTTACTGCTCCTCACACACAACTTTCCATCTCTCATCTTGATGCCTCTATACAAAACAAATTTATAATTTATATATAATTTATAATATATTTATATTATATAAAATATATAATTTATATATAATTATAATTATTATAATTAATTATAAAAATAACTGAGAGGAAAAGGAAAGTTCCCAAGTAGAAGGTTGTGTGAAAACTTTACTTTGGGTTGCTAAGATGGGAGGTGAGGAGGAAGTGCTCTGATCAGTTTTACATTGTAGTATATAGTATACTACAGTGGGCCTACCTTTTGCCACTGCACATGCCAGTGCTCACTTTTCTGCCACTGGGCTGCCCCTGCTTCTGGGAACCAATCTACTCTCCTGCCAGTAGAGCCCATGTCTCTGCTCACTGACCACTGCTGCTGGGGCCCATGTTTGTGCCCAGTGGCTTGTCAAGTTCAACTGCTACTCCCTGTGCTGGGGCAGCATAAAGGCTACCACTGACCTTCTGCTATCCTCTCCTAGGATAGTGCTGTCACAGGCCTGAGTGGTACTGTATTGCCACTGCCGGGACCTGTCTCTACCTCGCTATGACGGGCCTGGCAGCTCTTTGTGTAGACAGTTGTTGAAGGTGTACATTGCCATTACCCTCCTGTGATAAGCAATAGTGCTGTGGGTGCTACTGTTGCTGGAGCCCTTCTTAGGCTTGGGAAAGACACAAAATACAAATTGCTACATGATCAGAAACTCTTCTAGGACATTACACTTACCTCCCATGTGTAAGTTGCAACCATTTCTGCCAGGGTTGGGAAATGCTTGCTGGGCCTGAGCTTTATTCTTTATAGGGGCCCTTCAATGGAAGCTCCAGAAAGAAGAATTACAATTCATAGTTCAGGTGTGAGAACGGAAACTTTTTACACTGATGTAACACCCCCACCTGTCCTTAGATAATTAAATGAGGTGCTGATGTGGTTTGAGCAGGGTTCAGGGACCCCTCAAGGACCAGAGTACTGGGACAGGGTCATCTGGAAAGAATTCACAGACTCAAGCATTCTTAAGTCAGGTTGGCAAAGGTTTATTTTTATGCTTTTCAGCAGACAAAAGTTCTTAAGGAACCTGCAACATTAGAGGGAGACAGTTAAAGTTTATATAGGATAAACTACAGTAAAACATGTGCCAAATATGCTAATTAGGTCATTCAAGGCAGGATTAGGGAGTAGTTAAGGAGTGGTCAGTTCTTAAAGGAACAGGCACTTTTTGTATCTACTACATAGGCATTTTACCCAGAGTTTGCCAGGAAAAGCCCAAGATGGGGCCACAGAGAGGTGTGGTTTTTAGGCCTGCCATGTCACTAAATTAACCAGTGGTCAAAGCTGACTGAGGGTTGCCCTGTCTGCCACCCATCAATGTCTTGTTTGACAAGATAGATGTATGGAGTATACATATGTTGAAAGTCTAGGATAGACATAAGAAGGAGTTCAGGATGCATACAATGAGGTAGAAAGTTGGTATAGATAGTCCAGTAGGTAATGAATATCTTTATGAGTCAGTATAAAGCCAGTTCAAACTAATAATTCCTACAGGTGCAGTTCATTACTATACTGGGGAAAGAGATAAGTGTTTTGCTGGGGCCCACTCATGAGTAATTCCTGGGCATAGTATCCTTGGGTGGGGGAGAAACTACCAGGGATAGTGTTATGAGGCTAGGGAGAAAGGTGATCTTGGAATTGGGGTCCAAGTACAGGTACCCAAACACCCCATCAGTGCAATTGGTGAATTTGTTTACAGCCCCAATTCCAGAAATATCCCTGGCTGCCTGGGCAGAATTTAACATTGTCCTTTTAAATGCCTAGAATCACAACAAAATCCATGTGGCAAAATTATGGTTGGCCTCTCAAATTCCAAATTAAAACAAACAAAACTCAAACAGTTTCTTTAGAACATTGTTATTCAACCCTAAAATTCCAGGGTTCTGCCTTGGTTTGCATTTTCTCTGTTGGGGTCCCTCAAGCCCTGTGCTCAAAAGCTGGCTATGATCATATACAATTATAGGATTGAGGACTACTGGTTCAGATTCATTGTTATTTCTAAAAAGCTGTTCGAAACCAAAAACTTCATGTCATTATGATTCCCTTAGAATTGGAGAGGGCCTTTTTCTGGAAGCCTCCCCACTCATCCACCCCCTTCCCTAGGCAATTGTGTGATGATGATCATTAGCAATAGAAAAGCATTTAATCCCAGCAAGGGTAAAGTCCTATTAGTCTGAATTTGTCCTTTTCTAATGAGGGGAAATATGTTTCTCCATTCCCCCAAATTTCATTCTCCCCAGGATATTTTCAGGGTAAACTGAGTTTTAAAGAGATGATTTAGCAGAACTTGTAGGAAGCTTAAATTACCAGCCTCTCATGACCAAGAAAGCTGGAATACCTAAAACATAGTGTATTGTAATTATCTTCAAGGTACATTTCTTAAGGACATAGATATTATTTGCATTTTTCCCTTCTAGCTGTAGGGCCATGAAGGGTTTACTCTCTAATCTCCCAAGGAATAGGGAGTGTCTTACAGTAAACAACCATCTTTCTAGAGGTACTACTAAAAGTGCCACCAGAAATCTAAAGATTAATCCAGGCTCACCTTCCTCTGAACTGCTCATCCTTCACTTCAGTGAGCTCATTCTTTTCCAGTTCCTCAAGACTGTCTTGGGCTGAGCTGCCTGACTCAGGCCAGCCCCCTCTTAGTTTAGGTTCAATACTGGAACAAAATGAGTTGCTCTCAGGCCATTCAGCAGCTAACAAAAGGAAGAGAAGGATATTTAGCAAAATCATTTGGGAACGCCTTGGACTGATTCAGCTGAGTTAAGCTCCCATCCTGATCCACCAGCCACGTATCTGAGAGCTCCTCCAGCTCCTCTGACTACCTTGGACCCAGATAATGAGGAAATGATGTCACTAGTCTGAGGTTTCAATCATCTCAAGGAACATCTCAAAACCTTTTAAGGAAAAGTAGCTTATCCTGCATGGAAGGAAATGTTAGGCCATCACTCAACATATTAGGCCAGGGTATGAAGCATAATGATTTGATGTGGGACAGGGTGG
Source organism: Trichosurus vulpecula (assembly GCF_011100635.1). Lineage (NCBI taxonomy): Eukaryota > Metazoa > Chordata > Mammalia > Diprotodontia > Phalangeridae > Trichosurus > Trichosurus vulpecula. The sequence goes on from NC_050573.1 coordinate 481,499,887, forward strand.
CAGTGAGTTGACCCACCCAATGTAAGCTCTGCCAAGAGTTGTCTCAAAGCTGGACCAGTAAAGGGGTGTGGCTAGGGAATAGATAGCCAGTAGGAGAGAGGAAAACAAAGCATAATATGTAGGTTTTTTATGTACAACTTTGTTATGTGGGAAATATTTATTTCCATTTGTGAATGTGTGTATTTATGGCAGGGGATCAAATTTTTGGTCTTTATTTATAATTCAAATTGTATTTCAATTTTCTTCTAATTATTTTCAAATTGAATGCAGTCTATAAAGGGCAGCTAGGTGGTGCAGTGGATAGAGTGCCAGGCCTGGAGCCAGGAAGACTCATCTTCCTGAGTTCAAATCTAGCCTCAGATGCTTACTAGCTAGCTAGTTGTGTGACTCTGGGAAAATCATTTCATCCTCTTTGCCTCAGTTTCTTCATCTGTAAAATGAATTGGAGAAGGAAATGGCAAACCACTATAGTATTATTTGCCAAGAAAACCCCAAATGGAGTTGATGGGGATGGGATCCAAACCCCTAAAAGGAAAAGACCTTGCCTTTGGGATCTGGACACCAAAAAGAAAAAGCCCCTGGACTTTTCCACGTAGCCCAGTCCCTGGCTTTCTCCTGAGGCATCGCCCATCCCAAACAATAATCCTTTTAACTGCCCTTTCATTGTGGCCCTCATTGGCCCCATCTCAGGCTACTTGCCACTCCTTAATCCCTTCCAGATCTTCTCACAGTCTTTCTGCATAAAAGTATCATCTTGCTCCCATTAAATTACAGATTCTTAAAATCCCTCTCACTTCTATTGGCCACATGATAAACCTTGTCTCGGACTGAAAGAAGGCATGAGTGGTCAAATTCTTTCAAGACAGACCTGTACCCTTTGCCCTTGCATCTCAGGGTCCCCAGCACCCCTTGACTGCAACAGGGTCATGAAGAGTTGGACATGACAGAAAAGGTACTGAAAAACAACAGTATAGTCTAAAAAAGAGTTCCTTTTCAAACAGATATCTATGCATTGAAGAATGAAAAGTACACCAAGTCTTCTTCAAATAATGGAGTTTTCAAAACTAGGAGACTGAGGGAGCCAATGTTTTATCTTTTAGCTATCATATTTGGAATTTATTCCCCAGTAATTGCTAATGTGTATAGAGCACTGTATTGAGCAAAATTAGAAATTAAGCCTTTGACGGACAATGTGTATGAGCAGAAAAAGCACTGGGGCTTTGGAGTCTGAGAAGCTGGGTTCACATCCCAGCTCTGCTACTTATTTCTTGTGTGATCTTGAGCAATTCACTTCTCATTTTTGAGACTGAACTTCCCCATTTGTAGAGGAATTTTGGTGATATGGCAGTGTATTGGGACCTAGATCTACTCAAACTCTTCATTAAAATTATGCACCATGACAAAGAAAACCTAAGAGAAATAGCTTTAAACTCTACCATTCATCAGAATCCTGTGAAACCCCTAAGTGGAGACAGGCCAGAGTAGAGAGAAGGTCAAGCAATCCACTGTAACTGAATGTGAACTAGGACTGTACACCTCCTAAAATTAATCTAAGCCATTGTTGAGAGATGTGGTCATGCCCTGAGAATTCCTATAAAAAAGCGGAGCTATCTCAGATTGAGATAGAAAATCTGAGAGCAAAGAGAGAGGAGCTGAGTCACAAGAGCTGTCCTGGAAAGAGTCAGCAGCCCTGGGCAGAGAAAAGAGAAAGAAAAGGTAGGAGAACCAAAGTATGTCTGAAAATGGAGATATCAAGTATAGTCATTGGTCCTGTAGGCCAGCCTCTTGAAACCAAAGACTGGGGTTAATGACACCAGTTGCCACTTTCTCAAGGCATGAGGGAAGTTCCTAAAGATTTTCTCTTTCCGCAACTTCTCCTCCTGGTACCTCTGTATTGATAGACACTCTATAGTCTGCTGCTTTGTGCCTCAACCACAAAGAAGCCAGAGCTTAACTAAAGATTAAATTTTAGGAATTTTACTAATTGGGGACTGAGCCTATGATTGTACTTCTTGTCTAAAATACACTCTCTAATGTCACAGGGGAAGGAAACACATGGACTTTAGGGGACATTATATTGTCAATAGGATTAAAATGAGCTATTTTAACAGTGTTATACCTTACAGCAGGAGATAGGACTAGACTAGAACCCAGGGCCTGCTCCCTAAGTATCCTCAGAAGACAGGACCAGATGAGGGTTTAGATAAAGGCTTACTATCTATAGGGCCCATGCCCATGAAGAAGCAGGAAAATGGGTCAAACCAGCCGAGACTTGATTTAGCAATGAGTTAGACTGTGCCCAATTGAGATCTCATGTTGCACATCCTGAAAAACTATTGAAGACAAAGCCAGGCCAGTATCTAGACAGCCCCTCTGTCTAGGCAACCAACTTCCAAGCCACAGATGAGACACAACAGAAGAAAGGGCCAGAGCAGTACCTGGGAAGCATAGTACCTGGTTTCTTGCAGGAGACCTACTACCCACACAATCAGCAACATGTGGTTGAGGCCTGTGAGGGTTTCAAAAAGGCATAAAGCTATGTAGAGATTCAGGAATATTGAGGGACCACTAGGAGGCTGAGGCAAAGCCAGAAATTTCTGTAGGATATGGATCTTAGTCTTAGCCACTGAATCTAGGACCGAGCAGGATTTGCCCAAATCATCTAGCAATAGAGAAGGGAGCAGAGTCAGACCCAGATATAATGCCCTAACCCAGAAACTAATCCTAGAAGTGTTGAGTGGACCGAGGAAAATGTGGTATATCATGGAGAAACACCTTGGACTGAAAGAATCCAAACACATAAACCTGGAAGAAAAGAATAATTTAACCAAATCAAAGTAGAGTTAAGAAGCAATAACATCTTGTCCGCAAGGATTATAAAAATATATGAAACAAATGAAGCAAAAGATACAAAATGTAAGGAGATGGAAATAATAGCTAGTGTAGACAGAAAGCTGAAGAGAATTAATAGTCTAGAAAAGAGGGTGGTAAATATTACCTAAGAATTAAACTCCCTGAAAATTAGAATGAGTAAACAAAAATCAATGCCTCCATGAGACAAGAAATATTAAAACAAAATCAAAAGGTATCTACTAACAAAAACAATTTGCCTAAAAACAAGATGAGACAATTTAATTATCATCAGCATGTCTAACAATAATGATTTATTCAGCCATTCCTCATTTGGTGGGCATCCCCTCAGTTTCCAATTATTTGTCATCACAGAAAGGACTACTATAAATATTTTTATTCATATGAGTCCTTTATGTTTTTTTTTAATCTCTTTGGGATATAATCTTTAATCTATTTGGGATATAGATCTAGTAGTTGTATTATATAGTTTAATAGTTTTTTACAGGCATAATTCCAAGTTGCTTTTCAGAAATGTATACTGAATTTTAAGAAATTATAGTTAAAGATTGCTCAGAAATATTAGAACTAGAGAGCACAGGGATAAGAAAGTACAGATGACCTCCGGAAAAAAATCCCTAAAATGAAAACTTTCCAAGAATGTCATAACCAAAATCCAAAGCATCCAGGACAAAATAAAACTACTAAAAGTAGCCAAAAAAAGAATGAATCCAAGTACCAAAGAGATGCAGTCAGGATCACAGAAGACTTGGCAGCTATCACTTAAAGGAGGGGTCAGCTTGGAAAATACAATATTCCAAAAGATAAAGGTCTATAAACAAGAATAACATATCTGGAAAAATTGAATATAATCATACAAGAGTAAAAAAAGCGGATCTTAAAGAAATAGGAGACTTTCAAGTATTCCCGCTAAAACGGCAAAAAACAAAACAAAGCAAACAACTGAGTAGAAACCTTGAGATGTAAATATAGGAGTCAAGAGAAACATTGAAAGGCAAAGGCATTTGATCATTTGGAAGGGACATTTATATTTTAATAGGGGTAGTAAAAATGTGTCTTTTCTGAAGCCCAAAGTCTTTAGGGTCATGAGAAATTCAGAAGGGTTAAGGGCAGTTATACTGTTTTCTTGGTCTTGAGAAAAGAAGGAGGGGAAATGTACTTGGGGGAAAGGATGAGGAAGGAAAATATCTTACTATCATTTACAATAAAGATGTATGAAATGAAGAGTATTCAAACATGGAGGAAGGGGAGGGAGAAATAAGCTTCCTATGAACCTCATGTTCATCTGACCTGGACAAAGGAATGTTGAATGCACTCACATAAATACTTTCATACACAGTTTAGTGTAGAAAAACTTTATTCTCAACAGGGACATAAATTGGGAAAGACAAAAATAAGGGGGAGATTTAAGAGGGATAGCACAATAGATGAGAAAGCAATCAAAAGCAAAGCCACCTTACCTGGCATGGAAATACACAATTAGCAACTTAAACTATGAATAGGATGAATTTGCCCACCAAAATGAAAAAGGATAATAGAAGGGATTAGAAAGCAGAATCTAACAATATGCTATTTACAAGAAATATTTGAAAAATAGTGACATACACATAGTATAAAAATAAGGGGATGTAGCAAAATCTATTATGTTTCAAGGAAATAGAAAAAAACAGGGGTAGAAATCATGATTTCAGACCCTATCTGCAGTTAAAAATAGATATAATAAAAAGAATTAAGCAGGAAAGCCACATTATGCTTAAAGGCACGATAAATAATAAATCAATATCATTATTTAATACATATATATTGAATGTCACCACATCTGAATACAAAAAGGAAAAGTGAATTGCATTTCAGGGAGAAATGGACAATATATAATAGTAGGGGATGACTATAATAGGGAACTTCATTATACTCCTCTCAACTTTAAACAAATCTTGTTGTTTTTTTTTAAAAGATAAACAAGAAAGACATTAAGAATCTGAATAGAATTTAGACTTCTGGCTAATACTAGATGTGACCAAAAAAAGAGTTTACATATTTCCCAGCTGAGTATGGCACCTATAAGTATGTTGTGGGTCATAAAACTTCACAAACAGGTGCAAAAAAGCAGAAACATTAAGCACATCCTTTACTGACTACAATGCAATAATAATATCCTCAATAAAGAACCTTTGGAGAAGAGATTAAAAATTCATTGGTGACTACATAATTTGATCCTAAAGAATTTGTTAATTAAAGAACAAACCATAGAAATAACAAAAAAATACATCAATGAAAATTATAACAGTGATGGAAATCCAGTTTGTTTACAATTCTTTGCCATCACAAAAAATGATGTTATAAATATTTTGGTGAATTTGATGACTCTCTTTTTATCATTGCCTCCTTGGGATTTCTAAAATGGTTGTGCTAATCCAAAGCTCCACTAACAGTCCATCAATGTACTAACTTTCCACAACTCCTCCAGCTATGATTAATGGCATTTTTTTGTCCTCTTTCCCGATTTTCAGGTGTAATATGAAACTTCAAGATTGTGTTTACTTTCATTTCCCTTATTGGTAAGGATATGGATCATTCTTTTATGCTGTTATTAATAAGTTTTAATTCTTTTAAGAACTGATTGTTAATATCATTTGATAACTTATCTATGGTCTGGTTTGGGGCTGTGTATGGGTGGGGGGTGGATATGAGTGTGTGAGTGTGTATGATATATATATATGTATATGTATATTAATTTTAATGTAACTTGGATATCAAACCTTATTGGAGAAATTTGATGCACAGATTTTCCACATCCTATTGCTTCCCTTCTTATGGTGGTACATTTACTTTGTTTTGGGAGAAAATTTTTAGTTTAATATAATCAAAGTTATCTTTTTATCTTCTATAATTGTCTCTATCTCCTGGTTAAGAATAGCTGTAAGTGGTGTATAATCCATTTCTCTTTAAACTTTTTTTATACTAGGATCTTTAGTATTAAGGTAATGAATTCATTTAGAAGGTATCATGGAATACGGTATAAGGTCTTGGTCCAAATCTAATTTCTGCCGGACCATTTTTCCAGCAGTTTTTATCAAACAGGGAGCTCTTTCCCTAAGTAAACTGTGTTTAGGTTTAATAAACACCAGATTACTGAGTTCCATTGTTATTGATTCTCTCTTCATAAAGTTAGTTCCATTGATCTACCTCTCTATTTTTTTAACCAATATCAGATGTCTTTCATGGTTCCTGACAGTGCTATTTTCCTTTCATCCCTACCTCTTTTCATCATTTCCCTTGATATTTTAGATTTTTGTCAGGATTTTATTTAAAATTTTGGTATCAATATTCATTAAGGATACTGATTTATAGTTCACTTTTTGTGCCTTATCCTTCCTTGGCTAGGTATCCTCATAAAAGAAATCAAGAAAGGTGCTTTCTTTTTCAGTATTTGAGAATAATTTGTATAGTATTGGTACTAGTTCTTTAAAAATTAACAGAATTCTCCAGTTTTTTTTTTCCTTTGGTAGGTCCTTTGTAGGTACCCTATATCCTTTTCTGAGACTGTTTTATTTAAGATTTCTATTTATTGTTTTGTTTGGGTATATTATGTTTTTGAAAGTATTCCTCTATTTCTTTTGCTCTCAGTTTTATCAACAAATAACTGCATAGTAAATTTTAATAATGCTTCTTGATTTTTTTCTGGTTTTGCTGGGAGTTCACCTTGTTCCTGTGCTATTATGTTGATTTGATTTTCTAACCTTTTTAAAAATTCAGGTTGGCTAATGGTTTATAAATTTTGTCAATTTTTTCAAAGAATCAGCTTTTATTTGTAATTTCTAAGGGTTTTTTTGTAAGTTTCTGGTTAATATATTTCTCCTCTAACTTTTAATATCCCCTCTTTTGTGCTTATATTAGATGTATTTTTTCTTTCTAATTTTTAAAAATGCACATTCAGTTCATTAATTCTCTTTTTATGTTTTGTTATTGTATGTTTGTAGAGATATGGTTTTTCCCGTGAGTATTGGTTTATCTGCATATCAAAATGTTTATGCTGTTTCACCTTTATCATTTTGCTTCACATAATTTTTTTTGATAGTTTGTTCTTTGACTTATGGATTAGTTAGGATTTCTTTGTTATTACTGTATCTGGGTCTGTGTCTTCTGTTATTGCATTATGGTCTGTAAGAACATACTTACTATTTCTGTCATTTTACATTTCTTTGCAGTATCTCTATGCTACACATGGTCATGGGATGCTGAAAGATATTTTTATTGTTTAGCAGTACCATTTAGAAGATTCCATAAATCTTTTAGCAGTCTCCTTAGTTCTTGATTTTTCTTTTGTTTTTCATTCTGTTAGACATATCCAAAACTGAGGGACATTGAGATCTCCTGTCTATTGTATTGCTCTCTATGTCTTATTTTTCCTTTATAAATTTAGGTTCTAAAGCAGTTGAAGCATATAAGTTTAATATTGATATTGTTTGTCATCTATGGTTCTTTTCAGCATAAGTAGTTTCCTTGTTTATCCACATATAATATATGTATATTATATATATATATACATATACATAAATATTTTACTTTGTCTCATAGCATGAAACTCTTATTTTTTCCTTTGCATTATTTTATGTATATTAATTTTTCCAGCCTCTCATTTTTATTTTGTGTATGAATCTGTTTTTTGTTGTGTTTCTTGTCAGCAACAGATTGTGGGGTTTTGCTTTCTCAATCACTCTTTTTCATTTTATTGAAATATCTAATCCATCCACACTTTAAATTATGAGTTTTTTTCTCCATTTGCATCCAATATTTTTAGTAATTTAAAAAAAGTTAGGATTTCCCACCCACCCCCTTCTTCTACAAACACAATACTTTGTCTCTTTAATTATTTTAACTTAATCTACTTTAAGTCAACTCTGTTCCCACTAGGTCTCTTTCACTCACTCTGAAACCTCCCCTCCTGCTTGCTTTCCTTAGTTTTACTTAACTCATTAGTTCCTTTTTCTTTATTTTCATAAAGTTATTTACTCCCCCCTCCCACCCCACACCGCTGCTTTTTCCTCTCAGTTAACTTTTTTTCCCCTCTCTGTCAATTCTTCTCACGAATGCTTGGAAATCCTCTATGTTATTAAAGGCCAATTTTTTTCTCCTCTAGTATAATACCCAATATTGCTAGGTGAGTTATTCTTGGCATTTTTTCCTTCCAAACTCTCTGCTCTAAGTTGGCAGCTACTTACTCATGTGTGATTCTGACTGTGGCTCCTTAGTACTTGAATTATTTTTGTCTGGTTGTACTATTTTTTCTTTGACCTAGAAGCTCTGGATTTTGGTTCTGATGTTCCCGGGAATTTTCATTTTAGGATTTATTTTGGGAAGATTTCCCACTCCCTCCCCCCCTCTCCCACTTAGCTCTCTGGTTCTAAGAGACCTGGGCTTTCTCTTTTGTGATTTCTCAAAATATGTCTAGGCTCTCTTTTTAGACATGGATTTCAATCCAATGATTCTTAAATTTTCTCCCCCCAGTTTCTTTTACAAGTAAGTTTATGCTGTGAAATATTTTACATTTTCTTCAGTTTTTCATCTTTTTACTTTGTTTTATTATTTCTTGTTGTCTCATGGAGTTATTGGCTCTGATCTAGTCCATCCTAATTTTCAGAAGTTTGTACCTTTTGTACTAAGTTGTTAAATTCCTTTACAATTCTTTCTTCTATAACTCTCATTTCTTTTCCATTTTCTCCTCCAGTACTTTTATTTCATTTATTTAAAAACACTTTCAAACTCTTGTTGATTTTTTTTAAACTTTTGCTTCATCTCTTTAAGAAATTCTACTTTGATCTGTGCCCAAGTTGTATTTTTCTTTGGGGCTTTACTTGTAAATAGTTTTCAATCATTCTCTTCTTTTGGGTTTGTGTTTTGAGTTTCTCCCTCCCTTCTCCCCCCATCATTATAATAGTTGTTTTGTTTTGTTTTGTTTTGTTTTTTAATGGTGAGATCCCTCTTTGCTTATTTGTCCATTCTTTTGGCATACTTTCTAGCTGCATATTTTATGTTAGGTCCAGGCTCTATACACTTTTGGAGGGAATGTCTGGGCTACTCCCCCGATTCAATTTTGGGATATTGAGTGTTATGTTATTCCAGGTTCTCAGGGACAGTTCAGGCTGAGCACTTACAAGCTTCAATTCTTCCCAAAATGGTCTGATCCAGGACAAATATCCTCTTCTTCTGAGCTCTGCAAGTTCCTGATCTGGGTTTGGGTTTGAGTAATAGTGGACTTCTGCTGAACTCAACCACTATCAGCCAACTGGAAAGTTCTGCTAATTCAAAACTTCAAGCTTTCCATTGGCTCATTGGTATGGGATTTCTGTCCTGGTTCTTTCTCTGCAGACTTCAGACTGGGCTAGAAGTGGGACCTACTCTATTCCTGATATCTGAGTCACAGCTGCTATTTGCCTCTAACTTTGCTTGATATACAGGCTAAGGTCTGGACTGCCACACTTGGGACCAACTCCCTTTCTCTGATCACCCTGGATCTATGATTTGGAAATTAGTAGTAAGCAATACAGCTGCCAGTTGGCACCTATTTTTTCACCTTGTACAAGGTCAGGTTCCTTTATACTGGATCTGATCCAAGATCTCTTTTTGCTAAGTCACAATGCTTTCTCAACCAGGAAAAGTCTTTTGACTTTCTGTGGCACTTGTGGGGGGATGGGGGTGGGAGGGTGGAGTGGGGAGAATGGAGGCAGAATTGTAACCCTGTGGATTGACTTGTGTACCCACAGTGTATTAATGGGTAGTGGGGGGTGTGTGCTAAAATTAGCACATTAGGGAGTAGAGATTAGGCTTCTCTGTTGTTAGTTTGCAGTATTTTTACCTTGTTAGGATTCTAGGTGTTCACTGAGGAAGGTGAAATTTATCTCTTGTTTAAAATTCCTATGTTGGAAAAGTTTGAGAGGCCATGAGGATTTGAAAAAAAAATGTCTGATATTCCATCTTATTAGTCATGTACACCTTATTCACTCTTGTCTATTTCCTGGTATCTTTTAATCTATAGAACTCTGATTTCTGGTTGTTATCTGTTTGGATAAATGGCTTTACTTGCAAGTTATCATTTGTGATGGTGTTTTGTGTAACTAGCATTTGCTGAAGAGGATTCAAGACAATGTAAATGCGGGGTTCTCTTCTCTTTTTAAGAGATAGTGGCTAGGAAAGCAAATTTTTGAATCTAAAAAATCTTGTCTCTACATCAGCAATATTTAGGGGACTAGGTAGATGTAATTCAAGTCTGGTAACTCTTTTTCAGAGGAGAACAGAATGGCCAACCTCATGGTCCCTTCTGTTTTTCTCTTCAAGACAAGAATCACACTTTCCCTTGGTGAGTAGTGGGCAAGATTCCAGAGGTATCTTTCCATGCTTACCTTTAAGCTGCCTCTCTATGTGTTTAGACATTTAATTTGCATAAATACATCTTACAAGAGCAGCCCACACCTTACATATACTTTAAAAGATATGCGAGTTGTACATAATAGAGCTTTTCAGTTTCATGTACAATAGTCTCTGTTTTATTGTGTATATAGAAAGCAGGTGTGTGTGTGTGTGTGTGTGTGTGTGTGTGTGTGTGTGTGTGTAAGGGTAGGATAATTTTTAAGTCAGAATTTTTTAAATTGGAAAAAAATTCTTCACTTATAAAATTAAGCGGTTGGAATAAATTTGTGATTTCTCTTCTTATTTTATTCCTCTAATGTTTCTTAACTTTTCAAAGCACACAGACATTTTTTCTCACATCTTTTTAGTGTCCAAGTTTTCATGCATGGTAGCATATCCCAAGGGCAGAGCAAATTATACTTCCTGAACTCTTTATCTGTAAGCAATAATATAAAAGAGTAATGTAAAATAGGAGAAAGATTTATTTAGACATAAACAATGCAAAAAATAGTATTTTGGGCAAGAATCATAAAATCCAATAGCCCAATAAATCTAGCTGGCAAGTCTTACCTTATTGCTAAATGACTGCTAGAAAGAATAACCCTTGATATTTCTACATTGTCAAGTATAGTATATTCTGTCTCCAGTCAACTGAGATTTTCAAGAATATCACCTTCTTTCTTGGTAGCCTGTATTACAGGGAACCTCTCTAAGGATTAAAATTCTCATATTTATGCTATTATTCTTCAGGCTATAGAGGACCTCTGTTTTCCCACAGCATTTATGGAGCTATATTAGTTTATTAAAAGGCACTGTGGCAGTGGATAAATAACCATCCTTGAAGCCAAGAAATCCCAAATTCGAGAGGTGTTGACTATGCAACTTTTTCAAAGCCATTTAACCTCTTAGTGTCTGCTCTACTCACTAAGACTATTAAATTTCAGAGTCACTGCAGATCTGCACTGACAGAACAAGTTTCCTCCATATGCCAATAAAATTACAGGTTAAAAAACAGTCTTATTTAATGATTAGTAATAGTAATAATAACTAGCATATAGAGAGCCTTTACACTTGCAAAACACTTTACATGTTATTTCATTTGATTCTTATAACCCCATGAGGTCAGTACTATTATAATCCTCATTTTACAGATGAGAAAATTGAAGCTGAGAGAATTTAAGCAGCTTTCCCAGAACCACAAAACTAGGAATTGTTTGAGGTAGGATTTGAACTCAGGTCTCTCTGACTACAAGTCCAGCTCTCTATCTATTACACTACCACCTAGAGCATCAGAGACTCTTGAAACTATCTTAAAGATCCTCTGGTCCATTTTACATATCAGCAAATCGAAAGCTTAAATGACTTTTCCAAGTTCTCACAGCTAGCTAACAGTAGAGCTAAAACTAGAATCCAAATATCCTCAATCTTCTAGTTTTCTTTCCAGTATAACACTTTTCATCACACCATGTGTCTCCCTGCTCCCACACTCCCAACCTCTTGCATACTTGGTTCATGTATTTTTAATACCACATACGTGGGAACCCTTCATTGGTTAGAGCGATGGGTCTTAATTATTTAAAATGTGAACAACTATGATGAAATTGCAAAAGCACTGAATTCAGGAAGTGAAGGACTGGGTTTTAGTCCTGCCTGTATGATTTGGAGCAACTCATTCATAAAGTGAGGATAATGATTTTGTGCTACCTTCTTGACTGGGTTATTGAAAATCAAATGAGAATATGCAGGTAAGGTGTTTTTTAAATCTTAAAATGTTATGTAAATTATGTAAATTTTTGTTACTTTTATTATCGTATCTTCACAAAACTTAAGAGACTCCTAGGCACACAGAAAAGAGTAAAGAAATATTTGCAGAATGAGCACGTGAGTATGAATGACACAGCGAGCTCAAGTGTATTTATATTATATTGGGAAGGGTGCATGTTAGGTATAAGAGGAAATTCTCCAAGTCGTTGATAAACTAGGAGTTTGTAGAACTTCCTTTTTCATATACTTTTCAGACTGAGAGAAAACAATTTGCCCAAGAGTGATTTTAATTAAAGGACAACCCTAGAAATCTCTTCCAGTCTAATGATTTTACTTTTCCTAAGATTAATAAAGAAGACAATAATACTTCTGACCTCTGTTATAGTACTGCAAGTAATGCCAAATGTACATTTCTAAAATAGCTTGAGAAAAATGTAAAGTAACTAAAAACTTACTAAAAATTATGCTTTCATCAGAGCTCAAATCAAAGCTATTCTTGTGAATCTCAAAACAGAATAGTCTTCTTCTATCAGCCACTTGTAAATCCATATAGTAGAAATACTCCCCAAATAGTATAGGAAAACATTTTGGGAATTATAATGGCAATACCTAGAATTTTTAAGAATGTCCTAAGACTACAAATTTTAGTTCTGTTGCAGCTAAGGTAATTGACACAGTATTTGACCCACCTGAAATATAACTTAGGCCCATTCCCTTTTTTTAATACATCATTAACATATAACAAATTGCCTTACATGGTTTTCATCTTATATCAGAATATGAACATTTCCCAGTTGGTGACTGCAAGTCTGCTGTTTATGTTCTGCCACTGCTACCACAATTACTATTTATTTTCTTCAGTGTCTTTTTCCCTTAAAAATATTTCATTGAAGGTACAAATCTTACTGAAAATTTCAGAATACTTTTAACATTTAGTGCAAAATTCAATAAAAATAACTTTATTTTCGACTATCACCAGGCTAGCCTGTTATAGAAATGAGACCATTATAAGTACTAGTGAAACACTGTATTTATGATGTAACTGAAAAGGGGTATTTTGATTTTCCAGCTGACTTGCCTTTTGGTTTTGCATGAAAACAACCTGTGTATATAGAGAACTGAGTCCAATTTATAGGAATATGAGTCATTCCCCAATTGGTAAATATCAAAGGATATGAACAGGCAGTTTTCAAAAGAAGAAATCAAAGCTATCTATAGTCATATGAAAAAAATGCTCTAAATCACTATTGATTAGAAAAATGCAAATTCAAACAACCATGAAGTACCACCTCACACCTACCAGATTGGCTAATATGATGAGAAAAGAAAATGACAAATGTTGGAGGGGATGTGGCAAAATTGGGACACTAATGGAGTTTGTGGAGTTGTGAACTGATCCAGTCATTCTATAGAGCAATTTGGAACTACACCCAAAGGGCTATGAAAGTGTGCATACCCTTTGACCCAGCAATTCCACAACTGGGTGTATATCCCAAAGAGATCAAAGGAAAGGGAAATGGATCTAGATGTACAAAAATATTTATAGCAACTCTTTATGTAGTAGCAAAGAATTGGAAATTGAAGTGATACCCATCAATGAATAAGTGGATGAATAAGTCATGATATATGATTGTGATGGAATGCTATCAGACTATAAGAAATGATGAGCAAGATGGTTTCAGAAAAATTTGGACTTACTTGAACTCATATAAAGTGAAATTAGCAGAGCCAGGAAATCATTGTACACAGTAACAGCAAAATTGTACAATGATCAACTATGAATGACTTAGCCATTCTCATCAATACAATGATAAGACAATTCCAAAGGACTTTTGATGAAAAATGCAATCCACTGCCAGAGAAAGAACTAATGGATTCTGAATGCCGATCAAAGCATACTTTTTAAACTTTCTTTTTCTTTTTATCTGTGTTCTCTTTTGCAACATGGCTAATATAGAAATATGTTTTGCATGACTACATATGTATAATCTATATCAAAGTGCCTGCCTTCTAAAGGAGGATGAAAGGGATGGAGGGAAAGAGGGAATTTGGATCTCAAAAATTATTTTTAAAAATCAATGTTAAAAATTGTTTTTACATGTAATTAAGAAAAAATAAAATAAAAACATTCTTTTTTAAAAAAAAAACCAACCTGGGTGCCTTTGAGAAAACCACTGCAATCAAATATTTACCATATTGACATTGAATTTTCCCAGCTAAGAAGAATGTGCAGTTTAGTCATCCTGATTAATTGCATGTCAAAGAGGAAGTACATTGGAGAGTAAAACAAATCCCCAAAGCATCTGACAGTCTCAATTCTCCCACCTAAAATGTGCAATTTGGGTAAAGCCAACATTCAAGTCTCAAAAAAATACCTCTGCCTTCTAGTGAATTATGCTTTCCATTTCCTGACTTAGTGAAGGGAATGGGAATGAAATTCCATTAAACATATCGACCTCTAAGTTATACACCTCAGTTACACAGTTCAGCACATTTCAGAAAACTATGCATCTTTTTCACAACTTAGTAAGCATTTTTGCCTTTGGGTTTAGATATATAACAGCTCTGGGCTCTCTTTGTTTTCTGCATATTGTCTGGTTAGTGCTTGTCAAAGAATCTGGCAGAAGAAAAATTACTTCATTTTCACATTCTGGATCAGAAATCATGTGAGACTCTTGCTATTATGAATTGTATCCTGAGGTCATCCTCATGGGCTTGTTTCAGGTAAAAAGTTTGGATTCTTTCTTATTCTAGTTTTCAAGAGGTGTGCAGGATCCAAAGATGAAACAGGAGCAAAACGTCGTGCTTGATACTCATCCCACCACATCTTGATCATTGCACATATTTTTATCAGGAGAAATCAAGAGGCAACTAGAGGCACTAGAATTGATGCATTGGAGAGAAAAAGGACCTAAGGTAGGAGGACTAAATAGAAATCTTTCAGAATAACTTGGCCAAGAGTTGATGTGGGTCTGAAGTAAGGTAGTATGCATGTGAGTGGAGAGAAAGGGTTGGGTGAAAGAGATGACATAAGGGTTGTAATGGCAAGATCTGAAAACTGATTGGATATGTGGGGTGAGGGAGATTAATAAGTGCAGAATAATGCTAAGATATGAACCTTGGAGTTTGGAAGGATGGCGGTACCTTCAACAGAAACAGGTAAGTTTGGAAGAGAGGATAGTTTTTGGGGGAAATACAGCTAGTTCAATTTTGGACATGTTGAATTTAGTATGTACAGTAGGTAATTGGTGATGGGGACTGAAGTTCAAGGGAGAAACTATGATTCATAAACATGAGTCATCTACATTGAGATGTAGTTAAACCACCGGGAACTAACAAGTTTACCAAAAGAGACAGTAGCATTAATAAAAGTAATGAATAGCACAGGGTCAAAGCTAGAAATGGAAGACCTTACTAGAAACCTCTGTCCAAATTGATAATGACCTATTAATTATTACTCTTTGGGACTGGTCATTCAACAGAATCATAGAAGTATAAAACTTGAGAGATGGTTGGGACTTCAGTGGCATCTAGTCCAACCCATAACCTAAACTCACTATAATATGATTAACAAATAATAATCCAGCTTCTGCTAGCAGATCTTCAAGGAAGGGCAATCCTACCACAGCCCCCTTATCAAATCGCTATCCTACTCTCCACAGCGGCTCTTCCAAGACTTTCATCCCTCCTCAAACCACTCATGGCTCCTCCTTTCCCCACTCTCTCGGCTGAGAACCTTACCTCACATTTTACAGAGGCCATGCACTCTGAGCCCCCTCTTCTCTCCTCTTTCTCATCTGCTCAGATGCTTTCTTCCTCTCTGTCTTCCTTCCCTCTACCCCATCCCTACCTCACATGATGAAGTAGTCTTACTCCTTAACAAGGCTAATTGCTTTATTTGTTCAAGCAATCCCATTAAATCCTGTTTCCCTCAACAGATTGTCTCCTCTTTTTCACTTATTTTCAATCTCTCCCTGTCTACTAGCTCATTACCTACTGCTTACAAACAGGCCCACATCTCCTCCATCATGAAAAACACCCTCCTTAATCTTTTCAACCCCATCAACTGTCATCCTATATCTCTCCTGCCTTCTGTAGCTAAACTCTTTGAAAAGGCCATCTACATTAGGAACATCTGCTTTCTCTCCTCTCATTCCATATGCGCTTACAATTTAGCTTCTGACCTTATCATTCCAGTGAATCTCTCTTTCCAAAGTTACTAATGATTTCTTAGTTGTCAAATCCAAAGGCCTTTTCCTCATCCTTCTTCTCCTTGTCCTCTCTGCAGTCTGTGACACTGCTGAACACCCTTTCCTCCTTAACACTCTCTTCTTTCTAGGTTTATAGGAAACCACTCTCTCCTAGTTCGTCTCCTGCCTGACTGTTCCTTGCTTCACTACATCTTGATCGTTGCACATATTTTTATCAGGAGAAATCAGGAAGCAATTGGCAGCCACTAAAGTTGCTCAGGGAATCGCATGGTTATCTGCGTGCTGAAGGAAAATTACCTTGGCAGTGATATGTAAGAGACTTGAGGCAGGGAGACCAAATAGGAAGACTGAATCTTCTTCCAAATCATATCCTCTAACCATATGTTCTGAATTATTGTAGTAGCCTACTGGTGGGCACTTCTGCCTTAAGTCTCTCCCTTCTCCAATTCATTCTCCATTCAGCCACTAAAGTGTTTTTCCTAAAGCACAGGTCTGATCGTGTCACCTATTTGGTATTTAAAGCCCTTAATACCTAGTCCCCTCCTACCTTTCCATTCTTCACAGACCTTACTCCTCAACATGTACTCGGATCCAGTGACACTGGCCTCTTGGCTTTTCCCTGAAGAAGACAACTCTTGGCTCCAGACATTTTCTCTGGCTGTCTCCCATGCTCCATTCCACCTAAGGACCACCCTGGATTTCTTTAAAATTCCATCTTTTACTGGAAGCCATCTGTTAATTACTGCCCATTTATCCTGTCTATAGCTTGCTTTGCAGACATTTATTTTTATGTTGTTTCCTCCATTATATTAGGAGCACCGTAAGGGCAGGGACTGTCTTTTGCCTCTTTTTGTATTCCATGCATTTAACACAGTAGCACATAGCAGGAGCTTAATAAATATTTATTGATTGATGGAATATTGAGAAAATTATAAATGGCCATAGTAATAACAACAAAATTCATACAACTGTTTTAATAGTTGCAGAAAAGGCTTTTGATAGAATATTATATCCCTCTTTGGTTAAAAAGAATAAGAAAAATTAACTGTTCTTTAATATCGTAAATTGTTGTTATTTAGCTGTGTCTGATTCTTTGTGACCCTATAGACCACAAGAAGGCACTGCCTTATTTTTTTTTTTTTGGCTGAAAAAGATTACTGGCATGGACATTGTATATGGTTGTTGTTCAGTAGTGTTTCACTCTTCATGACCCCATTCGGGCTTTTCTTGGCAAAGATACTGGGGTGGTTTGCCCTTTCCTTTTCCAGCTCATTTTACAGATGAGGAAATGGAGGCAAACAGGATTACATGACTTGCCCAAGGTCACAGAGCTAGTAAGTGTTCGAGGCCACATTTGAACTCGTGGAGGTGAATCTTCCTGACTCCAGGCCTGGCACTCTACCCACTGCCCCAACTAGCTTCCCCATTGCATATACTTCTTCAATATGTTGGTTAATTTTCCTGAACTATAATTGTTCCTCTTTTCTATACTTTGTTATAAAGAACAGGTCTCTGGGAGGGGGAAAACATTGAGAAATATAGGTGATTTAAAAACTAAGAGAAATTTTTTTAAAAAGAAAGAAGAATCAGATTAAGTGTTACAAACAAAAAATATATGTTTACTTAAGGAGTTTCCCTTTAAAAAAATTAAGCAAGTACTTTTTGTTCTCCTGGTTTGTTTTCCTTTACTGTATCAGTTCACAAGATCTTTCTGGGTTTCCCTGACACTATCCCTTTCATCATTTCTTATAGCACAATAGTATTCCATTACATTTATATTCCATAACTCATTCATCCAATCCCCAGTTAATGGGTACCTCCTCAAATTCCCATTCTTTGCTACCTCAGAAAGACTCATAAGAATTTTTATACATTTTGGGTTTATTTTGCTAAGATTAATTCCCACCACAATCCCTCCCCGCCACTTAATCCATTCTCCTTCTAATTCTCCCTTATCTCTTCTCCCCTTTCCCTCCCATTTCCCTCTTGGGTGAAAATCATTTCTATACTTAATTTTGTGTGTGTATCTGTGTGTGTGTATGTGTGTGTGTGTGTGTGTGTGTGTGCATGTGCATGTGTGCGAATTCTTCCCCTTATGATGATAGGATTCAGAGGTGACACATCATCTCCCCATGTTAGAATGTAAGCAATTTATCCTTGTTTTTGTTCATGTTTACCTCTTTAATGTTTCTCCAACTTCAAAGTTTCTACACAGCTCTGGAAACTTCATTCAAAAAAATTTTAGGAGTGTTCTAGTCCTCCATTTCATTAAAAGTCTATTTTTCCTCTTTTAAGGATTGGCAATCATTTAAAAAGTTAATTTGTCCCTTCTACTACCCCAATTGAGCATTTTTAAAATGAAAAATAAAGTGCTCGATATATAGCTGCATATCAAGCAAAACAAATTCTTACATTAGCAATGTCTATAAATTTATGTCTCTTTCTGCAGCTAGGCAGCGCATTAGATAGAGCACTGGACCTGGACTAAGGAATTCTTGAGTTGAAATTCAACTTCAGACACTTAATGTATATATGACCCCAGGCAAATCATTTAACCTCTTTCTCAATTTCCTCACCTGTAAAATAAGGATAATGTTGTTACCTGCTTACAAAGGTTGTTGTAAGGATAAAATGAGAAAATATTTGTAAAGAACTTTTCAAACTTATTGTTGTTGTTGTTATGGTGTTTATCACTGCTACAAGTTCCTATGAACTGATGAGAGAAGAAGAGGTAGAACTAGAAGGACAATTTATAAAATAACAACTTTAAAGACAAAACAACTTCAGATGACTTAAGAACTCTGATCAATGCCATGATAAACCACAAATCCATAAAAATAAAGATGAATTATACCACTTACTCCCTGACATAGAGGTGATAAACTTAATGTGCAGAGAGATCTTCCCAGTTTTCTATGAAATTGTCCATTTCACTATTGACAACAGCACAATAATTTCCCATTGCATTGATATACTACAATTTGCTTAACCATTCCTCAATAGGAGATCATGCTAGATTTCCATTTTTGGCTAGATGAAAAAATTTGCTATACATATTTTTGTACATATAGATTCTTTCCTTCTTCTTTTCATATATCTAGAGTATATAAGCCTTGTAGCAATATATTAAGGTCAAAAAGTATGCACAGTTGGGTTACTTTTTGGGCATAGTTCCAAATTGCTTTCTACAATGACTAGACCAATTCATATCTTCACCAACAGTGTTTTTGTTTTCCAGTAATGTCTCTAGCATTTGTTATTTTCCTTTTTTGTCAAATTTGCAAATCTAAGGCATAAGAGGTCCAACCACAGTTTTTTAAATTATTTTTTTCTAATTATTAGCGATACTTCCTCTAAAACTAACTATTCATATCCTTTGAGCATTTATCAATTGTTAATGGCTTTTATTTTTACAAATTTGAATCAGGTCCCTATGTATCTAAGAAATGAGACTTTTATCAGAGAAATTTGCTGTAAGATTCCTCCCTTCCCATTCACCTGCTTCAAAATTTTTTTAGCTACATTGGTTTTGTTTGTGCAAAAACCTTCCAACTTATTTAATCAAAATTGCCCATTTTACTTTCAATGATCCTTTTTCTCTTCTTTGGTCATGAATTCTTCCCCTATTCATAGATCTGGCAGAAATTTTCTTCCTTTCTATTCAAATTTATTTATATTGCCACCCTTTATATCTAAGTCATGTACATATCTTATCTTGATATATGATATAAGGTATTAGCCTAAACTTAATTTCAGCCAGACTGCTGTCTAGATTTCCAAACAATTTTTTCCAAATGGTGAATCCTTCCCCCAGGAAACTGGGTCCTTGGGTTTATCAAAAACTGTGTTAGTGTGTTCATTTGCTCCTGTACATTTTCACCTAATCTATTTGTTTGATTAATTGACCTCTGTTTTGCTTAATCAATACCAAATCATTTTAATGATTATAGTTTTGCACTACAGTTTGAGATCTAGTACTAATATATTCCCTTATTTCTCACTTTTTTTTGTTATTACATTTGAAATTCTTGACCTTTTGTTCCTCCACATGAATTTCTTTATTTTCTTTCTAGGCCTATGAAATATTATTCTCAGTGTTTGATTGCCATTTTATTATAAATTGGCTCAACCTACCTATGAGCAATTAAAATTTCTCCAAATATTTAGGTCTGACTTTGTTTCTGTAAAAAAATAGTTTTATAGTTGGATTTAGGTTGTACTTGGGAGAATCTTAGTGGCTATATTCTCAAGTATTCATAGAATCTGTAGTTGAGTTGAATAGAATTTATCTTTCTAACTTTTCTTCCTGTGCTTTGTTGGTTATATATAGGAATATATGTGTATAATTTGTGTGGATTTATCTTATATCTTACAAGTTTTCTGAAGTTGTAATTTATTTCAATTCACCACATCATCTGCAAAAAGCAATAATTTTGTTTGTTTTGCCTATGTTTATTCACTCAATTTCTTTTACTTGGCTTATTACTATAGCTAGCATCTCTATCATCATTTTATGTTTTTTTTAGAGGGGAGAGGGCCAGGCAATTGGGGTTGAGTGACTTGCCCAAGGTTACAGCTAGTAAGTGTCTGATGCCAGATTTGAACCCAGGTCCTCCTGACTCCACAGCCAGTGCTCTATTCGCTGTGCCATCTAGCTGCCCCTCTATCATCATTTTAAACAGAACAGTGATGATAATCATCTTTACTTCATCCTGAATGTTATTGGAAAGACTTTTATTTTTTCTTCATTACATGTAATACTTTCTCTTGGATTTAGATAAACATTATTTAGTATGTAAAAGTGACGTCCATTTATTGTTTTATTTCTAGAGTTTTTACATGAAAGAATATTGGATTTTGTCAAAAGTCCTTTCATTATTGATAGCATTTAGTTTCCATTATTTATACTGTTACCATGATTTACTGTATTTATACTCTTCCCTATCTTGAATGAACCCTGAATTTCTAGTATAAACTGAACCTGGTCATATTATATAATCTTTCTAATGTGCTGTTGTAGCATTATTGATAGTATTTGGTTTAAATGTTTATATCAGACCCATATGTATAAAAATATTTTAGCAGCTTTTTTAAGAAACTGTGAAGAAGCTCGTCAATTAGGGAATGGCTAAACAAGTTATGGTATATGAATGTGATGCAGTATTATTGTGCTATAAAGAATGATGAAGGGTATGCTTTCAGAAAAACAGGATGACCTATATGAACTGAAGCAAAGTGTATTAAGCAGAACCAAAAGAACACTCTATACAGTAACAGCAATATTGTAAAGATAACCAATTTTGAAAGATTCAGTAATTATGATCAACACAATAACCCTTCACAACTCCAAAGGACTCATGATGAAACATGCCATCCACCTCCAGACAGACAACTAATGGATTGAGAGTGAAGACTGAAGTTAACTTTTTTTCTGTTTGTTTTTCTTGCTGTGTGTGTATGTATGTGCGAGCATGCAATGGGGAGAAGATAAGACTAATGTGGAAATGTATTTGGCACAATCATACATATTTGTAATGGGCTTTGTTTTTCATACCTTCTCAATAGGCAAGAGAGAGAGAGAGAGAGAGAGAGAGAGAGAGAGAGAGAGAGAGAGAGAGAATGAGAGAGAGAGAATTTAGAACTAAAAAGAAGAATAAAAAGGTTTTGTGCTTTGAACAATTTTTTAAACTTTAAACTTTAAAAATTAAAATGTTTATATTAATATTCATATTGGTCTGTAGGTTTCTTTTTCTGCTTTATCTCTCTTGAGTTTTGGTATCAAGATATATATTACTGAAGAAAGAGATTGTAAGTGTCTTCTTTTCTTATTATTGGAAACAGTTTGTGTAGTATTAGAATATTTGAAAGAATTCACTTGTAAATCCATATGGTTCTGGAGTGTTTTCTTTCATTTATAGTTTATTTGATTTAGTTTTCTGATAAATGGTCTTCTATTTTGTTAATTTGTGTATTTTTAATTTTTGTAAACATTCATCAATTTCTTCTAAGTCACCAGTTTTGTGAACTGGCAAACTAATTTCTAATAATTTCCTTTATTTCGTTTTCTCCACAGCAACTTTAACTATTGTAATTTCTCCCTTTTTTATCATCTGTGTCAATATAAGAGGGATTGGGCAGTACCTCTGACTTGTTTTAATTTACATTTCTATCAGTAGTGATTTAGAACATTTTTTTTAAATGGTTAAACGACTTGCATTTCTTCTTTAGAGAATTGTCTGTTGGACTATTTTCTCTTGTTTTTTTTTTTTTTTGATTTATCTATTGAGGAATAGCTCTTATTCTTATGTATTTGAATAAAGTGCCTTTATATCCTAAATATCAATTCAGTTTTCTGCAATCTTACCCCCGTTAGCCATTTCCCTTTTAATTCTATATGCACTTATTTCACTTATGCAAAAACTTTTGTTTAATGTAATTACTTTTTTCCCATTCTATTTGTATTATTCTTTCTATATTTTGCTCAAGAACTTTCTCCCCAACCATGGTTATAAAATGTAACTTCTTCCCTTGTCCTCTAATCTGTTTGTGATATGACTTTTTGTATTTAGCTCACATACACTGGTACTGCAAATTAACTGAAACAAAGCAAAATAATAAATTTGACATACAATTGACATATCTGACATGGCCTGACATTTTAATAACTTTAATATCTTTTTAAACATAAAATATATCCTCCTTTTACTGAAATCACTTGTTTTACATGATTTGACATTGAGGTTACAAAATTTCAACATTATCTTCATCATTATCATCATCACATATCATATCAGCATTAATCTTCATGAAAGCATGATTTTCCAACTGGGTATTAAGTGTACCTTTGAAGAACTGTGTATTTTTCTAAGCCAAGCCTTGAATATAGACCACAGGGGGTGGGCAGGTAGTGCTAGAACCTTACTCTAAATTGGGAATGAATTTATATGGGTATACACACACACACACACACATCTTTATAGATATCTGTGTGTGTGTGTGTGTGTGTGTGTGCTTAATTGTAATTGAGTTCAAATGTGACCTAGGACACTAGCTGTGTGACCCTGGACAAATCACTTGACCCTGTTTGCTTCAATTCCTCATGTGTAAAATGAGCTGGAGAAGGAAATAGCAAACTAATCCAGTATCTTTCTCAAGAAAACCTCAGGTAGGGTTATGGAGAGTTGTACATGAGGAAAAAGACTCAACAACAACAAAAAAAACAAAAGTAGTAGGGAACCAGTGGAGTTTATCAATGGGAGGGGGTGGGGGAAGTTAGGCAGTATTAAGGTCAGACCTGTGCTTTAGGAAGATCACTCTCTGGCTTCCTTTCTGTTCCATAAACAAGGCACTCTATCTCTCAGTTCTGGGCATTTTCTCTGGCTGTCGCCTTGCAGAATACAGATACTTAATAGTTGCAGAATTAAATTGAATAGACCAATTTTCCTTTTCTGTGGAAGATCAAAATCTTGCTCCAGTGAGGTCTTGCCCTACAAAATAAAAGCCAAAGTTAATAAACACCTGAGGAAGCAGAATAGATTAAAAGGAAGAATAGGGATAAAGTGACAATGTTGGCTTATTTACAGATGCTGTCTTATTTCTTCAACACTGTAATCATCACTGATTCTTGTTTTGTATCTTACAGCATTGAACACTTTGTCTAGAACAACCTGAAATATGAAAATACCAAGAAAGGAATTAACTTCTAAATTATTAGCTAGGCAAAATTTCCTATTCATTTCATCTCTTCCCCTCATTCCACTCACCATTTTCCACCCTTGTTATAACATTTCTCAGCAGAATGGAGTGTCAGCAGCAATTTACAATGCCTAAAACATTTTATGAATTAAGGTCTTGTGTCATGCTACCATGACCTTTTTAATATGATGGTTTTCCATTTGTTTAGCCATGCCCCTTGTTATACTTCCCAGCTTTTCTTATAAAAGAAAATGGCAAATTGGCATCTGAAGTCTACTCAGAAAAATAACAAAAACACATCACAAAAGCAGTTCCAAGGTAATTTCATTGTGATAGCTGTTACTTCATGGAGGGGAAACAAAGAATTCTTTCAATTAATCTGATTATGCCTGCTGAACTGGATTTATTGTTTTGCTTATTTTCCTCTGGCAGTCTACATGAGCATTTGTGCCTATGCACAAGCAAGTGTGGCCACTGAATCATAGAATCACAGATATAAAGCTAGGAAGAGCCTAGATCATCTAATCCAAACTTCTCATTTTACAGTTGAAGAAAATGATACCCAAAGAGGTTAGTACATTACTTCTCTGAGGTCACACAGGGTATAAGTGGCAGAACCAGTTTTTTGAACTACAGTCCTCTGATGTCCAGTGGTCTTTCCATTTAACCGCACAGTGACCCAGTCCCAAACTCAAACAAAATCTGAATAGCTTTAAGGGAATTGGTGGTCTGCTTCTAAAAAGGGAAATAAATGGGAGACTTCAGGGCAAGAGATGAGGAAGATGTTGCCAATAAGCAGCATCAACTCATAGGGATGGCAGCCATGCCATGGGAGCATAGCAGATGCCAGAGGAGAACAACATAGGTGGGCAACCTCCCCTTTCAACTCATAAGTATGGCAGCCATGCCATGGGAGAATAGAAGATGCCAATGGAGAACAACATAGGTGGGCAACCTCCCCTTTCATCCACACACACATACAGTGTTTTCAGTTCCATGGATAAATTAGTAGCTCAAACATGCAGCAAGAAGAACACTGCAATCCAAGACTTCAAAGCCATCAAGGGCTCAAACTAATAGAGTTTTAAACAAAGAGCTGACATGGCACTAGGAGGTCACTGCCCCATCACCTGTGAGGCAAAGTAGTCAGCAATTCTCAGCCACTAAAATCAAAATATTCTCCGAATTGCATAATAAGAAATAAGAAATGAGGATCTGGGACCCAGGAAACTTAATTCTAACTATATCATAGCAAACAAGCAGCTGAGGAGGGGGTGGCAATGCCTAGCCTTGGGGTCAGTAAAACATTAGCAAAAGTGAGGAAATATAGATAGAGACAGCTAAAGTGATTTTAAATGTCCATGAGTGCAAAAAGTTTCTACCAGACCTTGTGTTGAGCTTTATCATGACTGATGTATTCAAAGGTGCTTGAGGTCCCTTACTCTAAATTGGACATTTGTAAAAGGCTCCAATTTCCTTTGTTTACCTTTGTACAAAATTGTACAGCTGCATCATAAAGAATTGGTCAGTGCCTGGATAGAGCTGGTCACCTGCGTTGTAGAATAGTAGAGCCCCTGTAACTCCCAGAGATTCCAGGTGAGGTGCGCATGTATTGTACTGCTTTTGTCTGAGGATATACACTAAATCAGTTTAATACCCTATTCAATGAACCATGAAGGTAGATCAGTTTCAGGTGAGACTTGGTTTATGTTCCTTGAAATATAAAATAGTCACCATATAAGCTCAAAGGTGAATCTTTCAGATTTGATATTCACCATTATCAATAATAATACTTTAGATTATGTAGATTGTAAACTTCTTGAGGGCACAGTCATTTTTGGTTTTCTTGGGCCTCACCCAATGAGTTGCACATGGTTGGTGGTTATTTTGTTAAGTTGAATGTAAATGATTGTAGTGTGAGAAATAATTCATTTGGACCCCTACTCTATTCCAATCAGTATCAATAAGTTTGATACATAAATCATAGGGGGATATATAGGTTCTTATCGTGGGCCTCAAACTTTCATGTAATGTTCACTACTTGTTAGGAGGCTCACTTGTGCAGCCGTAAGAATGCTAACAAAGATATTGCCATCCTATTTTACTCAAATTCGATGTCCAAACCCAGCATGGGTGCGATGCCTTGATACTTTGGAAAATCCTCCAACTTATTTTTGTACCTCCAGACCATTCTCTCCTGTCCAACATGAGCAGGTGACCATCTTATAACCACTTAATCAGTGGAGATGCTGCATGCTTCAACCAAACTTGTGACACCACCGCCACTCTCATCCCACTGAGATGTCATTTTTTTGGGCCCTCAAGAGCAAAGTCTATCAACCAATGAGATCCTGAATTTTGCCATGCCTCTTTTGCATATTTGGGTAGCAAATCCTATAAAAACAAGGTACTGGAAGCAGGGAGCATCTCAGATCATGAGGAAGATCTGAGGAGAAGATTTGTGATCATTAGAGGAGATTATGAACTCTTTAATAAAGTGCCATTGGCTCGGAGCTCTGCCTCAGTCTCTTTTATTGTAGGTTGGACAATTTTAATCCCCACAGCAGCACCCCTCTTCTTAGAACTTCAAAGTTCTTTCTTATCTAGTGTCTCCATATAATATCCCAGGAAGGAGCTGATACTCTGTTTTAAAATTCAAGAAATATAAACAATATTATTCTTTATGGTTCTGTACAAATATCTGTAATGGGCTGAGGACAAACATATTCTATGACACGGGTCAAGGTTCCCATAGTTGGGCCTAAAGAAAAGTTCAATGACAAAAAATTATCTTATACTATGAGATAAAGCATCATATGAAAAGTTAAATTGGATACCAGGGAAGGGGTCATTGATCTTTGGCTAAAGGTAGAAGAGAGTCCCTGAATTGGAAGCAGGGCTGATTCCAGGATAAAGAACAGTGTTCAAAAGTGTGAGTGAAAATCTATATCAGAGTCAGGCTGCAATGATTCTATAAAGAGGTTAAGTAATAAGTGTATGAGTGTAGCAAAGATTTTTTTAATTTGTCATACTCAGCATTCTTTAGAATCAGGTATATGTTTATTGCCAGCCAATTCTACCCTCCAGTTCTCTATAAATTTACCACAGTGGGATGGCTCCTGCTACCACTGTCTATGTCTATTTCTACACCAGTGTTCATCTCTTGATGGTGGCAGATGTCCAGAGTTAAGTGATTTTCTTAAGGTGACTCATAGTCTGTGACAGAGTAGAATTTAAAAATGAGGCATCTCTACCAACAGGAAGCCCTCCTTCCTAAATTTATGGATTTTATAGGGTTCCACTGAGATGGGAGGGTATGATAGGGTAATAATTTGCTAATTATTGAGAATTGAGTTCAGGCAAGGAGGTGGGGAAGGCTATAGGATAAGCCAGGAGTGGAGAGGGAATAGTGAGGCTGCACCGTTTTATGATATAGAAGTTCCAGGCAGAGATTCTCCAAGTCAGCTTTAGGGTATAGTTGATGTGGATAACGATGTAGAGTCATACCTACGTGCCAGCAGAACCACTGCTTTGGGTGGAGAGGTGTCTGGATAATTAATGTCTATCATCATTACTATATTAAGCCTCCCTCTGTGCTAAACTTGAGATCTGTTCCCACACTCCTTTCTCTGTGCAGAAAGTCTGCAGTATACTTTGAAGACAATAATTGCGTCTTCACTCCAATGCTCTTGGGTATGCCCCCCCTCCTCAGATTCCTGGCTCTCCTTAGGAAAATACCTTTTTTTCACTATGTAATGCTATATCACCATAGCCTCGATTTTGGGGGAGGAGTTCCTATATTGCTCCTTTTTTATAAAGTATGCCCTTCCAAAGTCATATTCTAGTCATGGATTTTATCCCATCAAGTCTCAGTGATACCCATGAGGTTAAATCTGCCTCCTTTGCATTCTAGTTCTTCTTGCTAATAGCCTATACTTACATATTTTTGTATTAGACAGCTGAGGCCATGGGTTTTATTACTAACTTCTTTAGAGGATTTTGTCTCCTTTGAACTTCTGGGTTTTTCAACTGCTATTCTTTCTGCATTATAGTTGCTCTCTATGCTATCTACCTCTGTGAATATGCATAGGCTGTTTTATCCCTCCTGCTTTCCTTTTCAGTTTTAAGCCTTTTTTTATTAGATCTGTAATACTTCAGGGAAAACACTTAGCAGCTCTTGTGCCTTGAGTCTGTCATGCAACATGTCTTTTGGATGTGAATTCCTGTTGGCACAAGCACTTAAGTATCTCTTTAGGGAAGCTTATGATCTGGGCTGGTTCTGGAGCTCTGGTAGCAGATGACAGTTCAGGGGGATTGGGCCCCAGGGGCCTAGATAACACATACATTTAGTGCCAGCTCCACAGCCTTGCTTTGGTGCAGGTCCTTAAGGGCCTACGGCTTCTTGAAGTCTGGAACTGATGAATGAATCCCCTTCGGAGAATACTCCGATTGGGTTGCTTCAAGTGGTGTATATGTGCTACAGATGGTTTATCATTATTTTAAGGCCTTCAAATGAAATATATGGATTATTTTAAGTACCAGTATACTATTTCCCCTTTCTTTTCTCATATTTTGTATCAGTTTACAACATCCATTGGATAGTGGAGTCTATGATAGCAAATCCAGGAAAATTTAAAGCAGCAGCAGGTGGTAGTATACCAGTTTGGTTCATACCAAAGGGCTACCACCCATCCATCTAGTCATGTAGATGTGCAAACTAGGATTCATCCTCAACACTTGCCCACTCATATGGAATCCACTGACAAAGACTGATTCTATCCACAAAACATCTAGAACTTGTTCCTTTCTCTTTACTCACAGAGTCAGCATCATAGTTCAAGCCTTCATTTCCACTTTCCTGGACTATTGAAGTAGCCTAACTGGGCTCTCTTTCTCTCCTCTCTCTCTTCTCCAATTCACATTCCATCCAGATGCCAAGTTGATTGAAATATAGGTCTGATCTTACCACATCCCTGCTCAATGAGCTTCAGTGACACTCTGTTGCCTTTATGATAAACTGCAATTTCTTTCTGTGTCATTTAAAGCTTTTCACAATCTAGCTCCCACCTACCTTTCACAATTAATTTCACGTTGTTGTTATTGTTCATCTCTCCGGGAGGGAGGGAGAGAGAGACAGAGAGAGACAGAGAGAAAGAGAGAGACAGAGAGAGACAGACAGAGACAGAGACAGAGAGACAGAGAGAGAGACAGAGAAGAGACAGAGAGACAGAGAAGAGACAGAGACAGACAGAGACAGAGACAGAGAGACAGGGACACAGAGACAGAGACAGAAAGGAAGAGACAGACGTAGAAACAGAGAGACAGAGACAGAAACTGAGAGGGGAGAGAGAGACAGAGAGAGAGAGAGAGAGAGAGAGAGAGAGAGAGAGAGAGACAGAGAGAGAGACAGAGAAGAGACAGAGAGACAGAGAAGAGACAGAGACAGAGAGAGACAGAGACAGAGAGACAGGGACACAGAGACAGAGACAGAGACAGAGAGGAAGAGACAGAGAGACAGAGAAAGACAGACAGACTCCCTCAATTCCCTAATCAATTTGTCAAGCAGAACAACTACATGGGAAAAATTTCAGGACCTACCAACACAACACTTTCAATACCACTTGGTTTCTGTAATTTTTGAAGATATAGCATATTTCCTGGAAGGTAAGTAGAAATGGCTATTTAGAATACATTACATAATTCACACAACTGCCAAAGTGGTTTGCCTCAAGCCCAGGTCTAACTATATCACTATCTACTCAATTCCAGTAGCACCCAGTGACTCTCAAGGTCACTTTGGCAATTAAATGCCAACCTACCTTTGTAGACTTATTACACATTAACCCCTACCTTCTGTGATCCACTAAATTAAGCTGACCTTGCTGTTCCTCAAACATGCCTCCCAGTCTCCCATACATATGTATGCCTTTTACACTGGATGTTTTCTCATATTTGAAATACACAATGAACTTAGCTGTTTCTTGGAGTCCCTGGCCCCCTTTGAGACTAGGCTCAGTTGCTGAGCCTCCTGCATATGTCCCTCCCTGGTCACCTCAGCTGCTAAGGCCTTTTCCCTCAAGGTTATCTAGTATCTGTTCCGTATGCATTTTGTACATACCTATGTAAAAGGGATATCTCCCACTCCTGACCCAGTTAATGTAATTAAGAAGATGCCTCATGCTTGGCACATTCATTGGGTGACAACTGCAAAAGGCCAAGGACAAACTAGACACATTGAGGAAAGGCAGTTGTAAGACAATGCAAGGGTAACAACCCTCAAAGCCCAGTAGTTGTTAGGTCATTCTTCAGTTGTTCTAAATCTTCATGACCCTATTTGGGGTTTTCCTTAGCAAACATATTAGAATGGTTTGCCATTTCCCTCTCCAGCTCATACTGCAGATGAGGAAACTGAGGCAAACAGGGTTGCATGACTTGCCCAGGGTCACACAGCTAGTAAGTATCTATGGCCAGATTTGAACTCATGGAGATGAGAGGGTATGATTCCAAGCCTGTGTTCTATCCACTGCACCTCCTAGCTGCCCAAAATCTCAGCAGACTACTACATATATCAAAGGGGGAAATTCGTGAGCACTCCACAAAGGAAGAAGAGGACTTCCAGAAATTAAGAGCTTTGAGTTATCCCTTTTTCATATGTAGTCTCTAAACCTTTGTCTACTTTCCCCTGGATTTTGTGTGTGTGTGTGTGTGTGTGTGTGTGTATACACACACACACATATTTGGGGGAAAGTGTGTCCCAGGCTTTGAGGGGGGCATTTTTATACCAATAGTTCTTATATTCCATTAGTAAACATTCCTTCCTAAAGATAACTAACTCTGACTTGGCTGATTGATAATGGCAGAAAACACCAGATGATAGCTCTTGAGCAACAAGAGTAATAGAAACAACCCCAGTACTTCAGTTACTCCTAGATATGTGAGCAAAGAAGTAGTCCACCACCTTTTGGGAACCCTGTCCACCTGAGTGCATGGGAGTTAGGCGAAGAAGCCAAAGGGCGCACATTGTGTCCACCCATTAGAACGTAAGCTTCTAGAGAGTAGGTACTGCTTTATTTTTGTCTTTCTATACCTAGCACCTAGCTAGCACATTGACTACCACATAGCAGGAGCTCAATAAACACCTATCAATTGATGGTTCCTCCCTAGATATCCACCTGAGACCAAAAACAAGATATTTGCATACATAAAACAGATAGCTACTAGTGAAAATGAGTGATGAAACATGATATGCTATATTTAACTGGAAAAAAATTAGGTTCCTATTTTTGTTAGAACAAGTGTAAGAATAGCATCAGTACATAGATACTGTGTGTGATAACTAAACACTACCCATTCCTAGAAGGTAGCAGTGCTCTGCTCCTAACTAGGTTTGCCAACTAACCTTTGATAAGTCATTCCATATCTCTAGAGTTTAATTTATTCATCTATAAAATGATAATGTTGGAACAGATCAGTGGTTCCCTATTGATGGACACACACACTTGGTATATTACAGAGTTATTGTTAAGAATCTACAAATTTGTATATGTACAATGTATTGACATCACATTTTCTCAATAAATGGGTACTAAAACAAGCTACAATCACACGAGAGTTGAAGTTTGTTTTTTTACTTAGAAAAGGATGGGAGCGACTGGATGCTAACATCCTTCCCTGCTCTGCATTAAGATTTTGTTCTAGAGGGGGCAGAGCCAAGATGGTGGCTGGACAGCAGGGACTTACTTAAGCTTTCCCCTAGGTCCCTCTAAACACCTATAAAAATGGCTCTCAACAAATTCTAGAGCTGTAGAACCCACAAAATAGCAGAGGGAAGCAGGGCTTCACCCCAGGACAGCCTGGATGGTTGCTGGAAATGGTCTATCACATGGAGCTGGGAGCAGAGCAGAGCCCAGCATGGGCTGTGCCAGGACGAACCAGACCAGGAGCCAGGCGGAACAGGCCCTAGCACCCTGAATCATTGAGCTTTGGCATTTACCAGACTTCTCAACCCACTAACACCAAAGACAACTGAGCAGGTTAGTGGGAAAGACTGCTGGGACAGAATGAAAGGAGTTGGCAGTCAGCCACCTCTCCTGGGGTGGTGGAGGTAGTGCAGCTCTGAGGCTACTTCCAGAGCTACAGCTGCAGTTGCTTCCAGTCCCAGGCCCACCTGGTGGGAGGAATTAAGCTGTGGATTAGAGTGGGAGAGCAAAGCCTGCTTTGTCCTGCCTGGATCTGGGCCCTAATCCTGGTTGGCAGTTCTTGGGGGAGAAGGAATACTGGTGTCGCACAGCTTGCTGTGTAGAAGTAGCTCTGAAAATAGCAGTGCACTCCCTCAAGCTAGGGACAAAGTACTCTCTACTCTACAAGCAGTCGTACCCTGACAAAAAGCTCAAGGGTCAAGTAGTCGGCTGGGAACATGAACAGGCAGCAAAAATGGCCTCAGATTCAGACTCAGACTTTGGAATCTTTCTTTGGTGACAAAGAAGACCAAAACATATAGCCAGAAGAAGTCAACAACGTCAAAGAGCCTACATCAAAAGCCTCCAAGAAAAATATGAATTGGGCTCAGGCCATGGAAGAGCTCAAAAAGGATTTGGAAAAGCAAGTAAGAGAAGTAGAGGAAAAATTGGGAAGAGAAATGACAGTGATGTGGGAAAACCATGAAAAACAAGTCAATGACTTGCTAAAGGAGACACAAAAAAATACTGAAAAAAAATATTGAAGAAAACACACCTTAAAAAATAGACTAACTCAAATGGCAAAAGAACTCCAAAAAGCCAATGAGGAGAAGAGTGCCTCGAAAGGCAGAATTAGCCAAATGGAAAAGGAGGTCCAAAAGACCACTGAAAAAATTCTACCTTAAAAATTAGACTGGAGCAAGTGGAAGCTAGTGACTTTATAAGAAATCAAGATATTATAAAACAGAACCAAAGGAATGAGAAAATGGAAGACAATGTAAATATCTAATTGTAAAAATCACTGACCCGGAAAACAGATCCTGGAGAGATAATTTAAAAATTATTGGACTACCTGAAAGCCATGATTAAAAAAAAGAGCCTAGATATCATCTTTCAAGAAATTATCAAGGAAAACTGCCCTGATATTCTACAGCCAGAGGGTAAAATAGAAATTGAAAGAATCCACCCCATTGCCTCTTGAAAAAGATCCCAAAAAGAAAACTCCTAGGAATATTGTCGCCAAATTCCAGAGCTCCCAGATCAAGAAGAAAGTACTGCAAGCAGCCAGAAAGAAACAATTTGAGTATTGTGGAAACACAATAAAGATAATACCAGATCTAGCAGCTTCCACATTAAGGGATCAAAGGGCTTGGAATATGATATTCCAGATGTCAATGGAGCTAGGTTTAAAACCAAGAATCACCTACCCAGCAAAACTGAGTATAATGCTCCAAGGCAAAATATGGATTTTGAATAAAATAGAGGACTTTCAAACTTTCTCAGTGAAAAGAACAGAGCTGAGTAGAAAATTTGACTTTCAAACACAAGAATCAAGAGAAGCATGAAAATATAAACAAGAAAGATAAATCATAAGGGACTTACTAAAGTTGAACTGTTTTGTTTACACTCCCACATGGAAAGATGATGTGTGTAATTCATAAGACCTCATTATTAGGGTAGCTGAAGGGAATATATATATATATATATATATATATATATATATATATATATATATATATATATATATGTATATATATATATATGTATATATAGGGATAGAACTTAGGACTCAAAACTCTAAATAAAATGTGAAAATTTGAAAAATAAGATTTTGTTCTATATCTTTCATTTCTCATTTTTCCCTTTTTGCTTCTCTCTCTTCTTCTTCCACCTTTTGTTCTCTCCTCTCAATCCATTTATCTTTCTTTCCTATCTTTTTTCTTCTCTTCTATGTTAGACTATAAGTGTAATTAGAATACATGGTCAAAAGTCATTAGATACACCTGTCACCCTTTTGACTGTGATTATAAATGTTGAATGGCACATGATCATGTCAGCATCTAGTTTCAGATACTAGGAAAAAGCTAATTAATTATGACTAAACTCAAGTATTTGTTTGCTATTCTAATTTAACATATATGGAAAATGTCTTAACAAAAAGAGAATGCCCACAGTCCTATAAAAGAGTATTATGAAACTACTCAAATGTTCTTGTTTAATTTTCCACTTACAAAGAGCTGTTCAAACTCGACAGACTCTTTGGAGGTTAGCAAATGCATAATAAAACATTGTCATGTTGAATTTAAAATGTATTACTCAATACATGGAACAATTTGCCAAAAATGTTTTTTCCTATATATCAGACAAGAGACATTCATCATTTTGATGTGTAACATGATAATTTAATAGGAAATATTCATTATTGATCTTTTTTATTTATTGGATGCAATTCAATATTTACTCAGTAAAATACCAGTCATTTATTATCAAAAATATTTATTGTCTTCATTTTGAAAAATTGCATTATATAGCCCCAGTGTATGTAAAAAGACAGTTATTGTTAAACATGTTATTATTCATTGGATTGCTCTTATGACCTAACTCCTTGATGAGTTTGTTTTTAAAACTTAGTTTTTGAATTTCTACTCTTCAGAAACATTTCTAATTCTAGACTTTTTTCCATCTTGTAAATCTCATTAATATTTTTCTAGCCTTTCATTGATTCTTCTATAACTTACATTTCTGCCCACTTGCTCTTTTCTAGCTAGATTTAGATCAACCATTAAGTAACTTTCCTGCTGAGTTATATTGGGTAGCAGAGCATTCTGAAATACTGCTGGGGAGTGAGGCTGATTTTCAATGTCACTTGGGGCCAAAATAATGTCAGCAAAGTTAGTTATAAGGACTTTATTTCCTTACTGCATTTCTCCTACTCTCAAGTTGTCCATTGTCCTCTTGGATGCTACTTTAAAAATGCTTTGGATGTGGGGGGGAGGGCAGAAATGGGGAGAAAATTTGTAATTCAAACTGTTGTGAAAATCAATGCTGAAAACCAAATATGTTAAATAAATAAATTGCATTAAAAAAAAATGCTTTGGATATTTCCTGACCTAACTCTCCTTATTAAAACTACCTGTCTTGATACCATTCCCTCTTGACTTTTCTAGGTGATAGGCTACAAGTATGTTCATAAGCCACAGACAACATTTACATTTTACTCAGACCCTTGAAATCATCATGTCTGTGAAGACTGTTGTGTGTTTGGGAGTATGTTCCAGAGATTCTCCCTCTTTCTGCTTTGACAGAGGTAGTCAAGGAATGGTTGGCAGGTGTTATGATTGGAGTCATGCAGTAGTTAGGTCTGGGGAACAGGTGTTGAGGTTGGCTATTTAAAATGGAGTGGGGGGGGAGGTGGGGGGGTGGAGCCAAGATGGAGGAGTAGAAGCAGGAACCTGTTTGAGTTCTCCCACCAAACCTCTCAAAATACCTGTAAAAATTGACTCTAAACAAATTCTAGAGCAGCAGGAACCACAGAATGACAGAGAGAAGCAGATTTTCAGCCCAAGACAATCTGGAAGGCTGACAGGAAAGGTCTATTGCACTGGGCTCAGAATGGAGCACAGTCCAGCATGGGCTGCACCAACACAGAGGGGACTGGAACAGGACTCAGGGCACTGAATCACTGGCAACTGTAGGGGGTTTCCAGATTTCTCAACCCATAAATGCCAGACAACTTTGAAAGCCAGTGGGAAAGGTCTCTCACCTGGGTGAGAGGGGGGTGTGGTCTGGCCCCAGCCCCACTGCCACAATGGTGGCTGCTGCTGAAGCTGTCATCCTCTTGTGGGGGAATCAAGTGGTTTATCTGGGTCACAGTCCTGGGTGGTGGTCCTGGGGCAAGGAGGAGTACTGGCATAGCAAAGCTTGTTGTGGCTGTGGAAAGGGAGTCCTCCTTGAAGCTCCAAGGCAGAAAGGAGTGCTTGTGATTGCTCACAGACCAGAGCGTGAATGAGGAGAGGAGTGGATACCTCTCCTTTGATCGTACCATTTTGGAGGAACTGAAAATTTACAGGTCTCTAGAAATATCTCTGAAGACAGCTGCACAAAACCCCTGAAGCTTGGGGCAGTACACCCTCCACTTAACAAAGAGCTCAGGGGTCAAGAAACTTTCTGGGAAAGTGAGCAAACAACGGAAAAAGAATAAGACTATGGAAGGTTACTTTCTTGGTGAAAAGGTATTTTCTTGCATCCTTAGTGACAAGGAAGATCAAGGCATGCAGCCAGAAGAAGACAACAAGGTCAAGGCTCCTACATCCAAAGCCTCCAAAAAAAATATGAAATGGTCTCAGGC
The DNA here is from genome assembly GCF_011100635.1 of Trichosurus vulpecula. NCBI lineage: Eukaryota > Metazoa > Chordata > Mammalia > Diprotodontia > Phalangeridae > Trichosurus > Trichosurus vulpecula. The sequence continues at coordinate 481,536,141 of NC_050573.1, forward strand.
CATGGAAGAGCTCAAAAAGGATTTTGAAAATCAGGTAAAAGAAGTAGAGGAAAAATTGGGAAGAGAAATGAGAGTGATGCAAGAAAATCATGAAAAATGAGTCATCTTTCTGAAGGAGACCCAAAAAAATGGTGAAGAAAATGGCACCTTTCAAAATAGACTAACCCAAGTAGCAAAAGAGGTCCAAAAAGCCAAATGAGGGGAATGCCTTTAAAAAGCAGAATTGACCAAATGGAAAAGGAGGTCCCAAAGCTCACTGGAGAAAATAATTCCTTAAAAATTAGAATGGAGCAAATAGAAGGAAATAACTTTATGAGAAATCAAGAAATTATAAAACAAAACCAAAAGAATGAAAGAATAGAAGACAATGTGAAATATCTCAATGGAAAAACAACTGACCTGGAATATAATAGATCCAGGAGAGATAATTTAAAAATTATTGGACTACCTGAAAACCATGATCAAAAAGAGTCTAGACATCATCTTTCAAGAAATTATCAAGGAAAACTGCCCTGAAATAATCCATTAATCACCTCCTGAAAGAGATCCCAAAATGAAAACTCCTAGAAATATTGTAGCCAAAGTCCAGAGTTCCCAGGCCAAGGAGAAAATATTACAAGCAGCCAGAAATAAAAAATTCAAGTATTGTGGAAACGCAATCAGGATAACACAAGATTTAGCAGCTTCTACACTAAGGGATTGGAGGACTTAGAATATGATATTCCAGAGGTCAAAGAAGGTAGGATTAAAACCAAGAATCACTTACCCAGCAAAATTGAGTATAATATTTCAGGGGAAAAAATGGAATTTCAATGAAATAGAGGACTTCCAAGCATTCTTGTTGGAAAAAACAGAGCTGAATAGAAAATTTGACTTTCAAACACAAGAATCAAAAGAAACATGAAAAGGTAAACAGGAAAGAGATGCCATAAGGGACTTATTAAAGTTGAACTGTTTATATTCCTACATGGAAAGATGATATTTGTAACTCAAGAGACCTTTCTCAGTATTAGGGTAGTTAGGGGGAATATAAATATATGTATGTGTGTATATGTATGTGTATATATATATATGTATATGTATTGTACATGTGTGTGTATGCATATGTATATATGCGTGTACATATATATATATACATATATATATGTATATGTGTACACAGAGGGTACAGGGTGAGCTGAATATGAAGGGATGATACCTAAAAAATTAAGTATTGAGAGGAACGTACTGGGAGAAAGAGAAAGGGAGAGGTAGAATGTAGCAAATCAACTCACAAAAGAGTGAAGAAAGAGCTTTTACAATGGAGAAGAAGAGGGGGGAAGTAAGAGCAAATACGTGAACCTTACTCTCATTGAATTTGGCTTAAGGAGGCAATAACACACACTCAATTGGGTATGGAAATCTATCTTACCCTACAGGAAAGCAGGGGGGAAGGTGATAAGAGAGAGGAGATAATAGAAGGGATGGCTGATTGGGGGAAGGGGTAATCAGAGGCAATCACTTTTGTGGAGGGACAGGTCAAAGGAGAGAATAGAATAAATGGAGGGCAGGACAGGATAGAAGGTAATATAGTTAGTCTTTCACAACATGACTGTTATGGAAGTGTTTTGCATGACTACACATGTATAACCTGTATCAAATTGCTTGCTTTCTCAATCAGAGTGGGTGTGCAGGGAGAAAGGGAGAGAGTATGGAACTCAAGACTTTAAAAATGAATGTTAAAGATCGTTTTTACGTGCAACTGGGAAATAACATATACAGGCAATGGGGTATAGAAATCTATCTTGCCTTACAGGAAAATAGAAGGGAAGGGGATAAGAGAAGAGGGTGGGGGTAATATAAGGGAAGGGGATAAAAAAGGGGTGGGGGCATTAGAAAGGAGGGCAGATTGGAGGAAGGGATAATAAAAATGCATGCTGTCCTGGGGTGGGAAGAGGGGAGAGATGGGGAGAAAATTTGGAATTCAGAGTCTTGTGGAAGTAAATGTTGAAAACGGGAAATAAATAAATTTATTTTTAAAAAGGACTTAAGGAAAATAAATATGATTATGCAAAAATACAAATTAAAAAATAAAATGGAGTAAGCACTTGATCATATTAAGTAGAGGATAACACCCACAAATTTGAAGTAAGGATGGACTGAAATTGCTTCCCTAGATGCCATTTTCATTACTGGCTATATTTTCTCTCATATTCTAGACTCACTGGCTATCACAGGGAGGTGAGAATACTCCTTGTTCTCCACTGCTATTTTGAGACTCTTCCTCTACCACCTTTACTAAGAAACTTCTCCCATGAGGTTTGCATGATCCAAATGTATAATCCATTCCAGATCCTAGTGACTATCAACTTTCCTGCCACATACCCCCAAGTCCCTGGCCTGAAGTGTTTCTCTCTTAACAAATGAACAAATGAATTAATTAATTTGTTCCTTAATAAATGTTTGATGACTGACAGCTTGGAGAAATAGGTCCACTTTGGCTATAGATAACATGAAGGGGGATATTGTGAAATAAGACTGGAAAAGTGGGCAAAACATGAGAAAAGAGTATCTTAGAAGCCAAAGGAAAGGACTCTATGAGATCAAAAGCTGCAGAGAGATCAAAGAGAATGAGAACTAAATAAAGCCCACCTCCTGCAATTCTTAAGAGACTGCCAGATAGTAAAGAGTTGAAAAATGAGTATAATTGTGAGGAAATAGAAACAATGAGTTTAGACTATTTCCCCCAGAAATTTAGTAGTGGAGAAGAGATATAGGATGATATTTTGAATTTCAGACTTGTTTTTGAAATGCTTAAGGATTATTCAGTTTGAAATGTCCAATATTCAGTTCATGATAAGGGACTGAAGCTTAGGAGAACTAAGGCTAGTATGTATGCAGGAACGACCTGAATAGAAATGATAGTTAGATCCATGGGAATTGATGGAATTATCAAGTGAGAGAGCAAATAGGGAGAAAGAGAAGAGGATCTAGAATAGAGCCTTGGAGGACACCTATGGTTAGTGGGTATGACATGGATAAGGATCCAATCAAGGAAACTAAGGAGTAGGAATCAGTTAAGTAGGAGAATCAGAAGAGAGTATCCAGGAGGAGAAAGTGGTCCAAGGTGTCAAATGCTGCAGAAAAGTCAAAAAGAATGAGGAGTGAGGAAAAGAACTAGATTTGGCAATAAGGGATCTTTGATAGCTTAGGAAAGAGGAGCTTCAGATGAAGGATAAGAAAGGGGGCACCTAGAGTACACAACTTTCTCAAAGAGATTAATTGAGGAGAAAGTTGGTAGCTAGCAGAGACCATAGGACCACATCAGGGATTTTTAAGGATGAGAGGAAATGGCTATGTAAGCAACAGGGAAGAGAGATTGAAGATTAAACACAGAGTGGGGGTGATAGTAGGAGAAATCTGCTGGAAAGAATGGGATCAAGGGTACATGTAGAAAGGCTGGCCTTGGCAAGGAGAGAGGCTACCTATTAATCAGAAACTGGAATAAAAGAGGGGATAGTGGGGGACAATATCAAAAAGGAAGTGATAGGAGAATGGGCCAAGACAGCTCTTGGCAAATGGGCTAACTTTTTTAGATGAAATATAGTAAATGAATGAATGAATGAATAAAAAGTCAAGATCCTAAGCTGAGAAGGAGATGAAGGGGATGTTGGTAGGAGGCTTGAGGAGATAAAATAAGGTTTGGAATAGCTGCTATGGTGAGAGAATAGAGAATTAATTAGAGAGAGGTAAAATGATTGCCTTGCTTCAGTGAGGGCCCAGGTGAGATCAGAAGATATAAATTTGTAGTGAAACTGGTCAGCATAGTTTCATGATTTTCTCTAGTTCCATTCATATAGTCAGTGAGTCAGAGAAAAGAAGGCTGATGGTAAATATTATCTAGGGTTGAGGTTTGGTAAACCAAGATTGGTAGTAGGACAATGGAAAAAAGATTTGAGAATAGAGGACAACATAGGATTGAACTGGTTCATCAAGGAGTTGAGACTGGGAAGAGAAAACAGGTAGATCAGCAATGATAGCCTAGAAAAGTATTGAAGAATAGAGGAAATGAAGATCATGAAAAAGGCAATAAAAATGTATTAGGAATTACTAGTCCAGTGTACTTACCCATTTCTCCCACCTCTTTTTTAAGGCTACATTCTGCAGTTCTATAATCCTTGAATGCAGAATTTTTTTCCTCTCCTGACTTTGTCATTGTAGGTTTAATTTTGAATTTACAAATCTTTTGAGTCTAATTCTGTGAACCTAGCTATAGCACTGGATTCAAATGTGTGCATCATTTCTTTGGTTATTCAGTTAGCTTATAACTGATGTCAAAGTTTAAGCCAGCCCATGACAGTTTTTTTGTATTTGTTAAAGGACTTTTATTTAGTTTTCATGATTATTGTCTAAGGAAAACTGATAGAGATGTTCCAGGCTGTCCTAGACCATGTGAATTGCACTTAGGATGTCTTTTGATTCTACATCACAATGGCTTACCCAATGGCCCCATCTCTCAGAGGCACATATCCCTGTTGCAGTTGCCATTTGCATTCTATTGCTTACACAACTGGAATTTGAATTAGATCAGGAAAAGGTCAAAACAAAATATATTTTGATTTTTTAAAAAAGAGTTATATGGTATAGGGAGAGAGGGAATGTTAAAAGGTCATGATTCTAAAAAGCAATTCTGGAATTCTTGATCATGAAAGTAGATCAGTTGTGGGAAATGGCAAGATCAAGTGTGTAATCAGCTTTGTATATAGCTCAGTTGGAGTACAGAGATAGGTGATTGGAGATGAATGAAGACAACAAAGTGAGGTTAGAGTAGTTGAGGGAATACCAATAAATATGTTTAAGTCTCATAGTATAATGGCAGGATTTTGGGCCATGAGGAAAACTGTGAGACAGACACTGGACTCATTAAGGAAGGAAGAAGAATATCCCAGAGATAGGTGAATAATAGTTACCAGTATCAGTTTGGGATGATAAAATTAAATAATATGAATCTCAAACAAGGAAAGATTGTTGAGTAATGATGGCAGGAGAATATGAACATGATAATGAGGGAAAAGGGGTAGTCTGCCTCCCCAACTAGAACTAGTGAGTTTGGGAGAAGAAAATGTATGTGAGAATGTGCAACTAGTACCAGAAAAACTGGGTAGGATGCAGTCCCTTGGGGGCCAGTTTTCAGTGAGTGTCAGAAGATTAAATGAGTGAGGGAGAAATTTAAAATAAAAAGAAGTATGTTAATTGCAGAACTGCAGTTTCTCTTGTACCCAGGCTACCTCCAGAGAGCATACAGACCATTCCAAACCCAAGTTCTAAGAAAGATATAGTTCATTTTGTTTAGTCCCTGAAATATCATTCCTAATGCAAGTAGGAAAAAGGGTATAGGAAATAGCACACACTTCCCAACTGGCAACGTATGGCATCTGTTCTTTAAATGAATGACTCTGAAATGCAGGATTCCAGTATTCTTCCTTGAAGCATAGGACATGGGCCTGGAAGAAAACAATGGCTCTCATGATAGCTCTTCTCTGTCATTTTTGTAGTGTTCATTCCCTTGAGAAGACTAATATGTAAACTTAAAACACTGAAGGTATTACATTTGCTTTGGGGCATGAAGATTCTTGATACTTTTGCTGATCTACTTGGAGTTTTATTACTATATCTTTTAAAATTATGACTTCTTATACTAAAGGTACTATAAGGGTGAAGAGAGGGGAAGAGAGAGACAGAGAGAGAGAGAAAGAGAGAGAGAGACAGAGAGAGAGAGAGAGAGAGAGAGAGAGAGAGAGAGAGAGAGAGATAAGGAGAAGAATAAGGAAAAGAAAAAGGAGAAGAAGAAGGAGAAGAAGAAGTGGGGGAGAGGGAAATACATCATTAGGAATCGTAGCTGAATGTGAATGGGATAAACCCACCCATAAAATGGAAGCAGATAGAATAGATTAAAAACCAGAACCGACAATACACTATTTACAAGAAACACACCTGAAACAGAGACATACGGAGAAAGTAAGAATAAGAGGCTAGAGCATAATACATTATGCTTCAGCTGATGTAAAAATGGTAGGAGTTGGCACTCATGATCTCAGACAAAGCAAAAGGAAAAAATAGATCTAATTAAAAGTGATAGGCAGGAAAAGTACATTTTGCTAAAAGGTACCATAATGAAGTAATATCAATATTACATACATACATACATATATATACATGCACATACATATATATAATACATATATACATATATATGTACACACACACACACACACACACACATATCAATTGGCATAGCATCCAAATCCTTAAAGAAAGTTACAGGAAAAGAGTTACAGGAGAAAATAGAGAGTAAAGTTATAGCATGGGGGGACTTCAACTTTTCTCTCTCAGAACTAGATAAATCTAACAAAAATAACCAAGAAAGAAGCTAAGGAGGTAAATAGAATTTGAGAAAAGTTAGATATGATAGACTTCTGGAGAAAATTAAATGAGAATAGAAAGGCATATACCCTTTTTCACAGTGGTTTCTGCCACCTATACACAAATTGACCATGTATTAGGGCAGGGCTGCCCAACCTTAGCTTTTTATTGAAACAATAGACAATATATTTTGATTTGCCTTTTTAGTGAGAGCTCTGCACTATCTCGGCTTTGTTTACTAAAGCATTTATATAAATTTCTATGCTCGTAGGCGGGCCACATAAATTGCACTGTGGGCCACATGCAGCCCAAGGGCCACATTTTGGATAGCCCTGTATTAGGGCATAAAAACCTCATAATCAAAAGCAGAAATATCAAATGCATACCTTTTCAGATCTTGATGCAATAAAAATTATGTTCAACAAAGGGGTGTGAAAACATAGATTAGATGTAGTAGAGGAGGTGGAGATAACATAGCAGAGAAAAGACAGGAACTTAATCTAATCTCTCCCAAATTCTCCTACAAACAATTTTAAACTACAATAATTCCGGAGTGATAGAACCCACAAAAAGACAGGGTGAAACAATTTTCCAGCACAAGATAACTTAGAAGGACTGCAGGAAAGGTCTGTCTTATTTGGGTAAAAGCAGAACATAGCTCAAAGCAGGCAGTGTCTGGGCAAGTCAGGGGCAAACCCCTACCCCAGCACAGATCAGCAACCAAGGCCCCACATCAGGCCAGTGGTGAAGCAAGCCAGCTGTTAAGCCTTGAGACCCTAGCACAACAGGTGAGTGGCTGAGCCCAACAGCCCTGGCACAGCAGGTATGACCAGCCATGCTAACCCCAATTCAGCAAGCAAGAAACTAGGCCTGGAGGTCCCAGCACAGTGGCAAGCCATTATACCCAGAGATCCCAATACAGCAGGCCAGTGGTCAGGCCCCTACCCCCACCCCCAGCACAAGAAGCTTGAGACAGTGTCTCCTGCACCCCAGGAACAGAGCTTAAATTTAAAAGTCACAAAATAGGCTGGAAAATGATCAGAAAACCAAACCAAACCACCTTGAACATAGAAAGTTACTATGGTGACAGGGAAGATCAAAACACAAACTCAGAAGAGGAGAACAACTTCAAAACGCCTACATGTGAAGCCTCAAAGAGAAATATGAATTAGTTTCAGGCCCAAAAACAACTCCTGGAAGAGCTCATGAAGGATTTTAAAAATCAAATAAAAGAGGTGGAAGAAAAATTGAGAAAAGAAATGAGAGTTATGCAAGAAAATTATTTTTAAAAGTCAACAGCTTGGTAAAGGAAGCACAAAGAATGGAAAAAAGATGTCCAAAAGTTCACTGAAGAAAACAACTCCTTAAAAGTAGAATTGGACAAATGGAAAGGGAGTTACAAAAATCCTCTGAAGAAAAAACTTCTTAAAAAGTAGAATTGGCCCAATGGAAAAGGAGGTTAAAAAAACTAACTGAAGAAAATAATTACTTAAAAATTAGAATTGGGTAAGTGGAAGCTAATGACTCCATGAGACATCAAGAATCAATCAAACAAAATCAAAATAATGAAAGAATTGTAGAAAATGTGAAATCTCATTGGAAAAACAACTGACCTAGGAAATAGATCTAGGAAAGATTATTTAGCAATTACTGGACTACATAAAAGTCATGATCAAAAAAAGCCTGGACAGGATCTCTCAAGGAATTATCTGAAAACTGTCCTGATATCTTAGAACCCACGGGTAAAACACTAATTGAAAGAATCTACAGATCACTTCCTGAAAGAGATCCCAAAATGAAAATGCCCAAGAATATTATAGCCAAATTCCAGAACCCTCAGGCCAAGGAGAAAATACTGCAAGAAGCCAAAAGAAAACAACTCAAATATTGAGTGCCCACAGTCAGAATTATATAGGATCTATCAGTTTCTACATTAAAGTATCAGAGGGCTTGGAACATGATATTCCAGAAGGCAAAGGAGCTTGGATTACTACCAAGAATCATCTACCCAGCAAAACTGAGCATAATCCTTCAGGAGAAAAAATGGATATTCGATGAAGTAGAGGAATTTCAAACATTTCTGATGAAAAGACCAGAACTAAACAGAAAATTTGATTTTCAAATACAAGACTCAAGAGAAACATAAAAAGGTAAGCAGGAAAGAGAAAACATAAGTTATTCAATAAGGTTAAACCATTTACATCCCTATATGGGAAGATGATACTTGTCACTCTTAAGCACAATATCACTATTTGGGCAGTTAGAAGGAGTATACATGGACAGAGAGTACAGGTATAAGTTGGCTTAGATGAGGTGATATAAAAAATTAAGGAATGAGAAAGAGGATTGCACTGAAAGGAAAAGGAAGGGAGAGGCAGAATGAGGTAAATTATCTCACAAGAAAAGGCACAAAAGACCTATTATAGTACAGGAAAAGAAGAGAGGGTGGGGTGAGCATTGCTTCAACTTATTCTCATCAGATTTGGCTCAAAGAGGGAATAAAATACACACTCAATGAGGTATAGAAATTTATCTTACTCTATAGGGAAGTAGGAAGTGGTGGCTGGTAGAAGGGAGAGCGGATTGAGGAAGGTGGTGGTCAAAAGTAAAACACTGATGAGGAGGGAGAGAAAGAGAGAAAAGAAAAAAGTATAAACAGGGGGAAAATAGAATGGAGGGTAATACACAGTTAGTAATCATAACTGTGAATTTGAAAGGGATAAACTTAACCATAAAATGGAAATGAATAGCACACTGGACCAAAAAACAGGATCTTACAATATGTTGGAAACAAATTTGAAGCAGAGACACACACATAGAGTAGTGGTAAAAGGTTGGCACAGAATATATTATACTTCAGGTGATGTGAAAAAGGCAGGGGTAGCAATCATGATTTCAGACAAAGCAAAAGCAAAAATAGATCTAATTAAAAGAGATAAATAAAGAAAACACATCTTACTAAATGGTACCATAGACAATGAATTAATATCAATACTAAACATATATGTACCAAATAGTCCAGCACCAACATTTTAAAAGAAGCTAAATGAGTAGGAAGAGGAAATAGGCAGAAAATAGAACTATACTATTAGGGGACCTCAGCTTTCCTCTCTGATAACTAGATAAATCTAACAAAAAAATGAACAAGAAAGAAGCTAAGGAGATGAATAGGATTTTAGAAAAGTTAGATATCATAGACCTCTGCAGAAAATTGAATGGGGATAGAAAGGAATATGCCTTTTTTCCATAGGTACATGGCACTTGCACAAAATTTGACCACATATTAGGGCATAAAAACCTCATAATTAAATGCAGAAAGGCAGAAATATTAAATACATCCTTTTCAGATCTTGATGCAATAAAAATTTCTCTCAATAAAGGGACATGGAAAACTAGATTTAAAATTAATTGGAAATTAAGCAATCTAATCCTAAAGAATGATGGCTCAAAGAACAAATCATAGAAACAATCAATAATTTCATTTAGAGAATGACAATGATGAGACAAATACCAAATGAGACAAAACACCAAAATTTATGGGATGTAGCCAAAGCAGTACTTAGGGGGAAATTTATATCTCTAAATGTTTTATTGATGTAAGTATCAATAAAACAGAGAAAGAACAGATCAATGAATTGGGCATGCAGCTAAAAAAACTAGAAAAAGAACCAACAAAGTCCAGCAGCGACAAACAGAAGGAAAAAATCACATTTGAAGGCAATACAAGGTACTTGGAAGTCTACATGCTAAGACAAACCCAGGAACTAGGTGAGCACAATTGCAAAACACTTTTCACACAAATAAAGTCAGATCTAAATAACTGGAGAAATATCAATTGCTCATGGGTAGGCTGAGCTGATATAATAAGAAGGTCAATTCTATCTAAAGTAATCTACTTACTTAGGGCCATACTACCAAACCACCAAAAATTATTTTATATTGCTAGAAAAAATAACAACAAAGTTCATCTGGAGGAACAAAAGTCAAGAATATCAAGGGAATCAATGGAAGAAAAATGTGAAAGAAGATAGCGTAGCAGTACCAGATCTCAAACTGTATTACAAAGAGATAATCATCAAAACAAACTTGTACTGGCTAAGAAATAGATTAGTAGACCAGTGAAATTGATTAGATACACAATATACAATAGTTAATGACTATAGTAATCTAGTATTTGGTAAATGCAAAGATCCAAGCTTTTGGTACAAAAACTCACTATTTGACAAAAATTGCCAAGAAAACTGGAAAGCAGTTCGTCAGAAACTGGGTATAGACCAACATCTCACACTGTATCCCAAGATAAGGTCAAAAGAAGTACATGATTTAGGCATAATGGGTGATATTATAAATAAATTAGGAAGCATGTCAGATCTATGGATAAGAGAAGAATTTATGGTAAAACAAGGAATTGAGAACATTACAAGAAGTAAACTGCAATAATTTTGATTACATTAAATTAAAAAGGTTTTGTACAAACAATTCCAATGCAGCCAGGAACAGAAGGAAAGCAGATCAATGGGGAGGGTGGGGTGTGATTTTTTCTGTTAGCAAATTTCTCTAATAAATGCCTTATTTCTCAAATATATAGAGAACTGAGTCAAATGTATAAGAACAAGAGTTATTCCCCAATATACAAATGGTCATAGGATATGAAGTGGCAGTTTTCAGAAAAAATCAAAGCTATCTATAGTCATATAAAAATGCTCTAAATCACTACTGATTAGAGAAATGCAGATTAAAACAACTCTAAGGTGCCACATCACACCTATAGGATTGAAAATGGCAGAAAATAGAAATGATAAATGTTGGAGGGGATGTGGAAAAACTGGGATACTAATTCAGTATTGATGTAGCTCTGGAGAACAATTTGGAACCATGCCCAGTTCTTTCTCTGGGAATGGATAGCATTTTTCATCATCAGTTCTACAGGGTTGTCTTGGATCATTCCATTGCTGAGAATAGCTAAGTCATTCACAGCTGATCATCTTACAATACTGCTGTTACTTTGTACACTGTACAATTTACTTTGTATTAGCTCACGTAAGTCTTTTCTGAGAGCATCTTGCTCATCATTTCTTATAGCACAATAGTATTCCATCACAATCACATACCACAATTTGGTCAGCCATTCCCCAATGGGCATCCCTCAATTTCCAGTTCTTTGCCACCAGAGAAGAGCTACATAGATATTTTTGTACATATATGTCCTTTTCTTTTTTTTTTATTTCTTTTGGGATACAGACCTAGTAGTGGTATTGCTAGGTCAAAGGGTATGCATGGTTTTATAGCCCTTTGGGCATAGTTCCAAATTGCTCTATGGAATAGTTGAATCAGTTCACAACTCCACCAACAGAGCATTAATATCTCATTGTTGCCACATCCCTTCCACCATTTGTCATTTTACTTTTCTGTCCTATTAGCCAATCTAATAGGTATGGGGTAGTAACTCAGAATTTTCTTTCTAATTAATGGTGAGTTAGAGCATTTTTTCATATGGCTATAGATGTCTTTGATTACTTTATCTGAAAATTGTTTGTATCTTTTGATCATTTATCAATTGGGGAATGGCTCTTATTTTTATAAATTTGACTCAGTTCTCTATATGTGTGAGAAATGAGACCATTATCAGAGGAAATTGCTTCAAATTTTTTTCACAGTTACTATTGCTAACTTTATTTCCCTCCATCCTATTATCCCCCATTTATTCTATTCCCTCTCTCCTTTCACCCTGTCCCTCTTCAAAAGTATGTTGCTTCTGACTGCCCCCTCCCTAAATCCACTCTCCTTCTATCACTTCCCCCCCCCCTTCCCTTATTCCCTTTCCCTCCCACTTTCCTGTAGGGTAAGATAAATTTCTATACCCAATTGAGTTTGTATGTTATTTCCTCTTTAAGCTAACTCTGATGAGATTAAGTTTCACTCACTCCTCCTCCCCCTCCCCCTCTTCCTCCTCCCCCTCCCCTTCTTCCCCTCCACTGTAAAAGCTTTTTCTTGCCTCTTTTATGTGAGATAATTCACCCTATTCTACCTCTCCCTTCCCCTTTCTCCCAGTACATTCATCTCTCACCCCTTAATTTTATTTTTTTAGATATCCCTTCATATTCAACTCATAACTGTGTCCTCTGTCTATATATACTCTTTCTAACCATCCTAATAATGACAAAGTTCTTATTGGTTACAAGTATCATGTTGCCATGCAGGAATGTAAACAATTTAACCTTATTAAGTCCCTTATGATTTACCTTTTCTGTTTACCTTTTTATGCTTCTTTTAGTCATGTATTTGAAAGTCAAATTTTCTATTCAGTTCTGGTCTTTTCATCAAGAATGCTTGAAAGTCCTCTATTTCATTGAATATACGTTTTCCCCCTGAAGGATTATGCTCAGTTTTTATGGGTAGGTGATTCTTGGTTGTATCCTAGCTCTTTTGACCTCTGCAATATTTTATTCCAAGCCCTCTGATCCTTTAGTGTAGAAGCTGCTAAATCTTGTTTATCTTAACTATGTCTCTACAATATTTGAATTGTATCCCTCTGGCTGCCTGCAATACTTTCTCCTTGACCTGGGAGCTCTAGAATTTGGCTATAATATTTCTGGGAGTTTTCATTTGGGGATCTCTTTCAGGAGGTGATTGCTGGATTCCTTCAATTTCTATTTTACCCTCTGGTTCCGGAATATCAAGGCAGTTTTCCTTGATAATTTCTTGAAAGAAGATGTCTAGGCTCTTTTTTTTATCATGGCTTTCAAGTAGTCCAACAATTATAAAATTATCTCTCCTGAATCTATTTTCCAGGTCAATTGTTTTTCCAATGAGATATTTCTCATTGTCTTCCATTTTTTTCATTTTTTGGTTTTGTTTTATTGTTTCTTGATTTCTCATAAAGTCATTAGCTTTCATTTGCTCAATTTTAATTTTTAAGGAATTATTTTTGTTATGGTAATTAGGGTGGGACTTTTTTGTTTTCTCTTTTGGAATGCTAAGCTAATCAAGTACCTTTGATGAGTCTTGCCTTTCAAATGTAATGACAAGAAAAGTGGACTTTTTGTTGTCTTTTGTTTCTTTGATTGAATCAAGAGTCTTTGACCTGCTTAAGAAACAAGAAAGCCTAGTTCACATAGGTTTGAGTGGCATGATTGTGACACCCTCTGACCTTGAGAAGGGTATATAAAATCTGAGGTTGGTGTTTTGTTTTGGGGCTCTCACTCACTGGAAGAGTGTCATGTGATTTGACCAGACATGATTCTGGGTAGTCATTGTTAAGGGCCCCCTGGCTTTGAAAAACCCAGATGTTGGTGCTTCTCTTTTTGGTAACTATGTATGTGATGTTTTGATCAGACAAAACTTATCTGTTGATATGTTTGTAATTTCTGTTTGTATTTACTTTGGAGTTCAGGGTGCTGGATTTCCCCCCTGAACTAAGCGAATGGTATATATATATATATATATATATATATATATATATATATATATATATATATATATATATATATGTATGTATGTATATATGTATAATTAAAGTAAGATTGTTAACCCCTTAAAGTTGCTTTCATTAGAAAAACAGATCAAAGAACCTGTGCTCAAAGTCCTCCTGTGTGCTCTTGTTGTTGGTCTTTCACCTCCACAGCAGCTGCTAGCAACACTGTTGTTACAATTTTCTTCATTGACTTTTGTACCTCCTTTTCTATTTGGCCAATTCTACTTTTTAAGGAGGTTTTTTTTTCCAGTGAATTTTTGTGGCCTCTTTTTCCATTTGGCCAATTCTTCCTTTTAAGGCATTTTTCTCCTCATTGGCTTTTTGTACCTCTTTTACTCTTTGGCTTAGTCTAGTTTAAGATGTTAGTTTCCTCAGTGTTTTTTTGTGTCTCCTTTACCAACCTGTTGACTTGTTTTTCATGATTTTCTTGTATCACTTTTATTTCTCTTCCCAAGTTTCTTCCTCTCTTACTTGATTTCCAAAATCTTTTTTGAGCTCTTCCATGACCTGAGACCAATTCATATTTTTCTTGGAGGATTTGGGTATAGGAGCTTTGACTTTGTTGTCTTCTTCTGAGTGTGTGTTGATCTTTCTTGTCACCATAGTAACTTTCTATGGTCAGAATTTTTTTATGCTGTTAGCTCTTTTTCCCAGCCTATTACTTGACTTTCAACTCTTTGCTAGAGAAAGTCTCTGTTTCCAGGGTACAGGATGAACTGTTCAAGCTTCAGGGATTTTGTGCATCTGTTTTCAGAGATACTTCTAGGGAACTATAAGTTTTCAGTTCTTCCAAGTTTGTATGATTTATGGAGAGGTGTTTACTATCCTCCTGGCTGGTGCTCTAGTCTATGAGGGACCACATGTACTCTTTTCTTCTCTGGAACTGTAGGTAGGTTTATTTCTTCACTGTGGCTGTGAGCTCTGGTCTGCTAGTGCACCTCTTCACCCTGGGACTGTCACGCAGGACTGCTACCTAAATCTAAGTATGGGCAGAGCAACAGGATCCTGCCTCAGGGCTAGCAAAGAAACCCCTGTAATTTCTTTCTGGCTAGTCCCTTACTGCCTATGGGTTGAGACCCCCTTACTGTCTGTGGGCTGATTCAGTGGCTCCCAAAGCCTGCTCCCGGTTTGCTGTGGCCCAGTCTGTGCTGGCACTGCCTGCACTAGACTGCACTCCTCTCCCACCCTGATGCAGCAGATCTTTCCTTCTGAGTTTCTGAGCTGTCTTGAGATGGGAAATTTTTTCACTCTGTCTTTTTGTGTGTTCTGCCATTCCAGAATTTTTAGAGTCATTATTTAAAGGTATTTGGAAGGATTTGGGGGAGAGCTAAGGCAAGTCCCTGCCTTGGCTCTGCCTCTCCAACTCAAAATTTAAAAAGAAAAACAAATGTCAGAAATTGCTTTTACATATAATTGGAAAAAAAATAAAATGCTTTTTTTAAAAAAGAGATGATAGTAATGCAAGAAAATTATGAAAAGAGAATTGATAGCTTAGTAAAAGAGGTTAAAATACTGAAGAAAATAAGACCTTCAAATATAGAACTAGCCAAAAGATAAAAGAGGTACAAAACCCTGTTGAAGAAAATAACTCCTAAAAATTATAATTGGTTAAATGGAAACTAATGACACCATGAGATGTATATTTTAGAGCTCTAGACTGAACCCAGATCACCCTGGTACAAGCTTTTTCTAAGGCTGATGCTACAGTAAGTAGAAAAAAGCAATAGATTTGGAATAAGAGGATCAGCAGCACTGGTTGTGGGCTTTGGAAGCAGCTGTGGCAGCAGCAGAAATGGCACCCAACACACAGAGAGGCCTGGTCAGAAAGAGATTCCAGCAGTTCCCTGTTCTCACACAGCTCTTTCACCAGCTGAATCCTGGCTTTGAAATTTACTGCAGATATGACTCTGGGGTCTTAGTTTCTCTATTTGAAGAATAAAGGAATTCAATTGGTAACCTCTAAGGTCCATTCAATACAATTCAAAAGCCTTAAGAGCATCTAGGGATTTTTAAAAATAGTGTAAACCTACGATTACATTTGTATAGGAAACTCCAATGACCAGTAGAAATATAAAGCTACTCTTCAATTTATAATTGGAGGCACTGGGGGGTTTAAGTGATGCTCACAGCCCATACATGTCAGAGGAAGGTCTTGTTTCTATGTAGTCTTGAAGCTGAACCCAGCTGACTACCCATTATTCCCTTCTGCCCCTGTTTCACCTCTGGATATAAAGAAAAGAAAATTAAGCCATTTAGGCCCCCTAAGGAGCTTGCATTCTACTGGGAAGATACAACATGTGCACAGATAAATAAATGCAACATAAGAGAGAAATTACCAACAACTAGGAGAAATCAGGAAAAGGTCTTGGGTAGGGAGATGGCACCAAGCTGAGCTTCTAAGGAAGGTAGAAATTTAAAGATGATTGCCAGAAAAAATACTGTGATCTACCAAAGTGTTTCTACCCTGGAGCTCAGTATTGTGTTCTGTATATAGGAAGCTCTTGAATGTTTATTTAGTTGATTCTGTTGAATTCTTCAACTGGCACATTTAGCCAATAGAAAAATGCCAAGTAATTTTTTAAAAAACACATTTTAAAAGATGTTCTGGAGTTAGCTAAAATAGAAATGCAATGAGATACTTAGGTTTTCATATTATATAGTACTATGATTTCCTTGTAGTAGAAGGAACAGCCTGGGATCAAGAATCATATCCCTTCTCTTCTACTTTCCCTGCTGACTTTGCTGAAAGCATCTTAAAAGCAGGGTCCATGACTTCTATTTCTTTTATTTTCACTCTAGAAATAGTAGCAATAATAATAATAATGCCTGACATTTACATAATTTCACTAGGTGCTTTACCATGATCATCACAACAAGCCTTTGAAATAGTTCAGATGTTATTGCATTCATTTCACAAATGAGAAACTGAGACATAAGTAACTTGACCTGATCACACAGATAGTGTCAGAGCCAGGATTCAAGTTTAGGACTTCCGATTTCTAATATTGTTTTACTATCAATAAAAATGTCATCGACACATTTCTTTCATGTTGAAAACAAGATTATCTCATCATCCAATAGATTCATGTTGATTTTGTTAAATGGACTCTATTAACTTTACCTTTCTCTTCCTAGTGAGGTCTAAGCTCTTTCTATGTGCATTACTATTCTTGTAGTAGAAGTGACTCTGTGTTCCATAATACACTGTTACTTTAAAATTCCTATCCTAAGCAGAAAGCTGGGAAACAATTTTTATAACCAGTATCTCTGATAAAGGCCATATTTCCAAAATATATAAAGAACTGAGTCAAATTTAAAAGAATACAAGTCATTCCTCAGTTGATAAATGGTCAAAGGATATGGACAGGCAGTTTTCAGAGGAAGAAATTAAAGCTATCTATAGTCATATAAAAAACACTCTAAATCACTATTGATTAGAGAAATGCAAATTGAAACAACTCTGAGGTACCACATCAGACCTATAAGATTGGCCAGCATGACAAAATAGGAAAATGATAAATGTTGGAGAAGATGTGGGAAAATCAGAACACTAGTCCATTGTTGGTGGAGTTATGAACTGATCCAACCATTCTGGAGAACAATTTGGAACTATGCTCAAAGGGCTATAAAACTGTACATACTCCTTGACCCAGCAATACCACTTCTGGGTCTGTATCCCAAAGAGATCATAAAAATAAGAAAAGGATCCACATGTACAAAAATATTTATAGCAGCTCTTTTTGGTGGCCAAGAATTGGAAATTGAGGGGATGCTCATCAATTGGGGAATGGCTAAACAAGTTGTAGTATAAGAATGTAATGTAATACTATTGTGCTATAAGAAATGATGAGCAGAAAAACCTAGAAAGACTTAGATGAATTGATGCTAAGTGACATAAGCAGAACCAGGAGAACATTGTACACAGTAACAGCCACATTGTGCAATGACAAATTTTGATAGACTTAGCTCTTCTCAGCAAAGCAAGGATCTAAGACAACTTCAAAAGACTCATTATAGAAAGTGCTATCCATATTCAGAAAAAGAGCTATGGAGTCTGAATGCAGACTGAAGCATACTATTTCTCTCTCTCTCTCTGTCTCTCTCGCTCGCTCGCTCTCGCTCTCTTGCTCTCTCTCCCTCCCTTTGTTTCTTCTTTCTCGTGGTTCTTTTCATTAGTTCTAATTCTTCTTTACAACATGACTAATGTGAAAACATGTTTAATATGAAAGTATATGTTGAGCCTATATCAGATTGCATGTCATCTTGGGGAGGGAAGCAGAAAGGGAGGGGGAAAAATTTAGAACTCAAAATCTTATGGAAGTGAATGTTGCAAACTAATTAATTAATTAATTGGTTGATTAATAAAAAAATTCTATCCCGGTACTCACAAGTGCATTGTCAATGAGATGCCTTCATTCAATAAATAACGTAGAATTTTGTTCTCTTTTGCATTTAGTCAGTGCTTATTTTAAAAGAAAAATTTCAGTTTATAGAGGATTATGGAAGGGAAATGATGACTCAGCATTTGTTCTCCATCCTCCAAAGAAGGCTACTTGAAGAATTTCTGCACAAGGATAAATACTGCGTAATCATTGTGCATAAAATAGTACTTCCAGATGAGAGTATGGAAGTCTTTAGTGCTTATGCCATAATTATGATGAGAAGATAAACTGGATACCTTTCTAGCTTATAAATATGCTTCAATGTACTGTTCTTCCTTTTCTTCTCTTTTCATATTTTCCCAACTAAATCCAGGTTTACTATTGTACTTTTCCTACATTAAAAAATACATCTTATCCTGTCATGACTCATTTAGGGAGACACAGCATGGTATAGTGGAAAGAAAACAGAACCTAGAGTCAATAGGCCTGGGTTAAAATCCTGTCATTTTATAGGTATGTGACTTTGGGCTAGCTCAAAAAGGTTCTCAAAGCCTCAGTTTTCCTGTGTGCAAAATGGAGATGATAAATACATGCACTGCAGATGTCACCAGACTGATATATAGATCAAACGAGACTGATGGATATAAAGTGCTATATAAATATAAGGCTATGAAAATAAGTGTGTGAATTCCTTAGATCCTACCATACCTGCTAGCTACCATCCTATACTTCCCTTCTCCTTTTCAGCTAAATTCCTAGAGAAATCTCTGTATACTAGATGCTTACATTTTTCTCCTCTCACTCTCTTCTAAACCTTCTACAATCTGGCTTCCAACCTCATCATTCAACTGAGATTGTTTTCTTCCAAGTTATCAATGACAAAAAAGGGAGATTTACAGTATAACCAGTTGGTGGTATTATGGAAGGCAAAGTTGGTTGGGCTCTAAATCTCTTTATTCCTTTCTCCCTTTGGAAAAAGGATTGAAACTGAATAGTTCTTGATTCCACCTATTTTTTCTCGCTGGGGCCAGCTCAGAGTGGTGTCTTTTCTTTGGTCACCTCTCTTTCTCATCTCCCCTCTCTCTCTTTAGGGGGACGGGTACATGAGACAGGTAGGTAACAATCAGCTATTACTTAACCAAAGTAACAATTTAATGTAGGCGACCTTCCCATTCTTCAAATGAGGCTTTTTCTAAAACAGTTGCAAAATGTTGCATTTGTATTTTATGTACTTAGACCATCGTTTTTCCTCCCACTAAATGGTTACCACCAGCAACAGAATCTGTCAGTTTTAACATCTAGTATTCGGAACAGTACTTAATAGCATAGGTCCCTAGGAAGAACCAGAATGAAGGAATCTGTCTTCCAAGTGTAGGACAAGGAACATAAAGATTCCAAAGTCAACACAATCTATGACAGCGGCTCAAAAATAATTGAAATAATAGATACCAGATATAAATTCATATCCACCAGCATTCAGAACCCAAACAGTAAATTGCTTTCTAAGAATCCTAAACAGCAATGCAATAGAACTTGTCTTAGCTGAATTGCTAGTTGGACCAAGTCCAGTGAGATAAAAAGTGAAGTGATGCAGCCTAAAACTGTACCTCAGCAGCAATAGGGGGAAGAAAAGAACAGAAGATAAAAAGTAAAAGATGTGGATTATACACACATATGTGTATGTATGTATATGTATATGTAGATATGTATATATATACATACATAATGCTTTATCATTCCTTGTATGAATTACAGGAAGAACTCAAGAGATTTGGCTTAAGAATAAGCAGTTTGAATAAAAGAAATAGTCCAAATGATGCTGGATTCTTCAGTTCATTAATTAGTGGAGAGTAAATGTCTTTGAATTATAGTCTTTTAAATGTATAAAATGCAGTGTCCATGGGCACTCACAAGAAAAGAAAACTGCAGAACTCTGATAGGAGCTTAGAAACAGCATGGTATTGTAGAAAGAGCCTTGTGCCAAGAGACAGAGGATTTGGGTCGTGGCTTGGCCAACAGTTATCTGAGTGACTTTGGAAAATGCTTTAATTTTCTTGGGTCTTAGTTGCCTTATCTGGAAAGTCAAGTGAAATAGATAATTATTAAGGTCCATTTTATGACTTAAAAATGCCCAATTTTAGTCAGATGGAAGACAGTAGCAGATATAGAAGAATAAGATATACTAGAATTTGTTTTTTTAGAAAGCATTTTATAAAGGAAACATGTGGGTAAAAGTATCCCTTTAAAGAAAAGCAGATTATTTCAATTGCATGAAACAAGGTTGTTTTTTTTTTTTTGCTAAGTTGGGGAAACAAAGATAAGAAAGGAAGCTTTCTATAAGAAAGGAAGATTTTGAGTCAAATATCTGTGATAAGATCCTCATATTTAAGATACATGGGAAACTAATATAATTACATAAGATCAAGAGCCTTACTGGATAAGTAGTCAAAGGACACAAAAAATTCTCAAAATATTCATAATCATTAAAAGATTATTACCAATCAATAAGAATGATGCAAATCAAAACAAATTTGAGTTTTAAACTTACACCTAGTAAATTGGTCTAGTATGGAGGTACCACTGCCCAAATGTACCCCAGCATTGCACCACCCCCTACCCTATGCCAAGCCAATATATTTGTGATGATAGAGCAGCCTCACCACTAATTAGGGCTATTAGGCTTTCCACTCTCACATTCACTGGCTTGCTAACAAATTCCCACTGAGTAGTAGTAGGTATAATGCTAACTACAATGAAAGTGAAGACTCATGCTTGGGTCTTCTCAAAAAGGGAAGTGAAAGAACACACTGCAAAACAGTATGATTCCAGATGTTTACTCCTCCTATACAGAAAGCAAAGTTAATCCTGGTGCACATTAAGAAAAACACTTAAAACAGTTTCAGTAATTTAACTTAAAACTATGGCTGCAATGTGCTAGGAAGCTGATAGGTAATCATCATAACATAAAACTGTTTTGCAAGACTAGTCATTTAACATGTTGCTTCTGATGGGTGCTGTTTGATCATTTCTGCTGTTAAAGTGGGCAAAGCTCAGTCGCTCCATTGGAGGTGGCTGAATGCTCCAGTTCAAAGGTTTTTCTTTCTGCAACCTCTCCAACATTATCATCTTTGCCAGTGTGACAGATATCTTTCACCTATTCCCTTTGAGTATACCATTCACGGTGACAATGTGAAAATTTGAGGTGAGCCTACTTCTGACAATGAGGGACTTAGGGACTTGCAATGGTTATCTGCTACACTAGCAAAAATGACAAAAATCAGGAACAGTTGATGTTGGAGGGGTTGTAAAAAGGCAGGCACTTTTGGGATTATGCTATGAAAGTGACAAAAAATATCCATACCCTTTCACCCAGAGATCCCACTGCTAGGCTTTTTGCACAATGAGGTAAAAAACAAGGGAAAATATTCATAGCAGCACTGTTCATAGTAGCAAAGAATTATAAGCAAATTAGCTGTCCATTAATTAGGAAATAGTTACACAAATTATGGTATGTAATGTAATGGAATATTATTATGCTATGCATATCAATAAACATGAAAAATTCAGAAGAGCTTGGATAAATTTACATAAAGTGATGCAAAGCAAAGTAACTAAGACCAACTGGAGTAATATTCAGTGCTCATGACTGGGTCATACCAACATAATAAAAATGGCCACACTGCCAAAGTTAATTTATAGTTTTAATGTTATACCAATTGAACTATAAAAGGAATATTTTATAGAGCTATATAAAATAATAAAATTCATTTAGAAAAACAAAAAATCCAAAATATTAAAGGAAATAATGAAAATACTGTCATATAATAGTCATTTTCAAAAACCATTTGGTATTTTATTAAAAATGGAACAGACTAGACAAGGGAGAATCAGAAACAATGGAACTTAATAATAAAGTGGTTGATAAACCTAACACATAAATTACTTAGGAAAGATTTGATAAGAAATTCTGGAAAACTAGAAAGCAGTCTGGCAAAAATTTAGTTCAGACCAACATCTTTCATTATATTCCACACCACAATAAATTCTAAATGGCTATGTTACCTTAATATTAAAGATCATACCAGAAATACTGAAATAGAAGCAAATCATATACCTTTCCTAGCTATGGGTAGGAGATGGACTCTCAAACAAGGGATAGCAGCAGTTACAAAAGATAAAGTAAATGATTTTGACTACATGAAATTGAAAAACTTCTGCATAAAACAAAATTAATGCATGTAGAATGAGAAAGGAAATTGTCAAATGGGAAAAATTCTTTGTATCAAATTTCTCTGATGAGGATTTACTGTTTGAGATACATAGACAAGTAGCAGATATACAGGATATCCCCAAAGTCTTAGTTCAGCTATTAAAGTATGTGTCTATATCTCTATCTTTATCTATGAATGTGTCCATATATGTATATATGCATATATAAGTATATGTATGTGTGTATATAAAACCAAACGCTATTCCTGAAGAGACAAGCAGTCAAAGAATATGAGCAAACAGTTCTTTAAGAAAAAATTGTAAACTATTAACAGCCATAAGAAAGAATGCTCTAAATTACTAATAATAAGAGAATGCAAGTCAAAGCAACCCTGAGATTTCCTCTTCATACTCAGCAAATTGGCAAAGATCACAAAAGATGGGAATAGCCAACACTGGAGAGATTGTGGGAAGATAGTCACACTAGTTGCTGGAGGTAGGGTTTGGTACAACCATCGTGGAAAGTAATTTGGAATTATACAAATAACAAGGCTAATATTTCCTTACTCTTTGACCCAGAGATTTCCACTAATAGGATTATTTTCCAAGGATGTCATGATAAGAAGGAAATGGCTAAACAAATCATAGTACATTAACATATTGGAGAGTCTAATGCTATTAAATTACTCTTTACTGTACCGTACACATCATGAATATTACAAACTCAGAAAAGCTTAGGTAAAGTTATATGAATTTATGCAAGGTAAAGTAAGCAGGACCAGGAAAATAATATGTAGAATGACTATACTAATGTAAATAGAAATAGGAGCAACAGAAATGAGATTTTTCATAGAGTAAGAATGATGTAAAAGCTTGATGCTGAGAAATGAGAAATTGTATCTCCCTCCTTTTTTATAGAAGCTGAAGATTATGGGTGTGTGAAACATAGGACATACTATCCAATTTATTTGATTTGTGGTTTAGTTTTGTTGAATTGCTTTTCTCCCCTCTTTCTTTTTGTTAAAAGGAATTGCTCTTTGGGTAGGGAAAATGGAAAGGATATAAATCTGGAAAAGAGGGTGATTTAAAACAAAAAAATAGCAATAAAATTTCTTAATGATTTTATCTTGGAAAATAGCTCAAATAAAAGCATCTTTCTCTTCTTATAATTTCTCATTTAAAATATATAAATCAAACTATAAATTATAGTGTATATATAAAACATGGACTCATAAACTTAATTATCCATGAAATTTTAATCTTTTTTATTTTCAGTTGTGTCCTATTCTTTGTGACCTCATTTGGGATTTTCTTGGCAAAGATACTGGAAGGGTTTGCCATTTCTTTCTCCAGCTCATTTTACAGATGATGAAACTGAAGCAAATAGGGTTGAGTGACTTGCCCAGGGTCACATAGCTAGTGTCTGAGGCAGGATTTGAACTCATTAAGATAAATCTTCCTGATTGCAAGATCAATTCCCTATCCACTGTACCACTTAACCATGCAAGTCATTACTTCAGATTTACACTGAGGATAAATTTTGGGGAAAATTTTTACTGCCAGTTTACTTTCTTTTTTTTTTTTTGGTTGAATGGCATACTTACCTTTCTCAGAGGAAAAAGAGACTTGGTTAACAAATATTTGCGGAGAAAATGAAATTTTATATCTAACCCTGATTCTGAATTATAAGAGCAACAATAACTTATAACTCTGGTCCAACTGTACCTGAGCTTACCCTAATTTTTTTCCTAATCATACTCTGATATTGAAAAATCCAGACACCAAGTTAAAATCATAAAAGGATTGCAATCTGCATCAGAGGGCAAAGTACCTACAAGTCTATTAAAGTGTTGAGTATTGAAGCACAGAAACACACAGTGGGCTAACATTACTGATTCTAGAACCTTTCTTGCTTTCTCTGATGGCAGTTTTCCTTTCTTGAGATCTTGGCACCTAATGTATTTAAAATGATTATTCACAAAAGCTGCTTTCAGTAGAATTTCAGAGCTTACAGAGCTCTGCTTCTGAATTCATTTACTCCAACCCACAGATGAAGAAACTAAAGCCCATAGGTATTAAACATTTTGTCTAAAGTTACCCAGCTGATTGATGGAAGAGCTGGGAGTAGCATACTGGATTTCATAAGCAAAAATTGCTTTTTTAAAGAAGTTAAGAGCTGAAAAGATGTCATCTTTAGGTTATTCACATTAAAAACTGCAGGCTTCATATTTAGCGAAAGGTTTTCAGTATATGATTGCCTGAAGGCCAAAATTTTTTATGTTAAGCTCCTGCTTAGGGCTCTTCCCCTCGTATTATGAACTTTTTTAATTATGAAGAAAATAGCAACAAAATCTAAATGAGTGGTCACAAACAACTTTTTAACAAACCAACAAAAGAGTGTGATGGGCATGGAGTCAATGCAGTTGCTTCCCTTGGCTTTTTTGTCTATCAGTCCCTGGAAGAAAGCTGATATGTAGCTGCCTACCAAAGGAGTTTCATGTTGAGCTGGGAAATGAATATCTGCTATTAAACCTTTATGCTTCTTCGTATGCTCTTGTTGGTGCCATGTCCTTTAATAATCTCAAACTTTAATAGTCCAATTTCATACTCATGGATCAGAGACTTCTCTTGTAAACCCTATGCAGGAGAAAGTGTTTGGTGGAAGAGTTCGTATACCTTACCCTTGTTACCAACCAAAGTAGCTATTGGTTTTTTTTCCTTTGGTCTCCTAAATAAGAAGTTATATGGCCTCTGCCTTCTAGCAGTTATTAAAAATGTAATGTTTTATGTGATTCAAACATCATATCAGTTCATCACATAGTGATTAATGAAGTCCCATCTACCTGGTAAGAACTGCCAAATGTTGCCTGAGGTTATTAACATATTTAACAGAAAGAAAGTGAGAGACAAAAGGACAATATGTTTTATTGAAGCAGGAAAATAAAGCTCTTAATCTGGTATCAGAGGACCTGGATTTGCATCCCAGCTCCACTATGCCAACATGCCCTGAGCTTCCTACCAAAGAGTCTCTGATATTGATTTATGATGATGTATATCTGCTACTAAAACTTAATGTCATTTTAAATGCTCTTGTTGTCAATGAATGTTTCTGGACATTAATTTGTTTATTTGTAAAATGAGAAAGTTGGATTAGATGGTGTCTAAGTTACCTTCCTACTTCAAATAAATCTATGAACTATGATTTCTGTCCTCCATCAAAAAAAAATTTAAGATTTACTACCATGCACAATCTGACTACTTGCAAGGTATTTTTTCTTTTTCTTTCTTTATTTTTAGAAAATAAAATGTTCTGGCACAAATTAAAAGCTATAAGCAGTGATGTTAGAGTTAGCTCATACTGACTCTTGAGATCTTATTGATTGTTAAATTCTCAGGAATTTTGCCAATCAGTTGTTTTAAATATAGCCAGCACATAGCTCAATCAGTTCTTGTACTGGTAATCTCATTTGTTATTTTAAAAGAATTAGTGTCAACCACAACAGAGCAGATATTTCAATATGTTATTATCTACTTTAAATGCATCAATAATGAACATTTGAAAGTGAATTTAATTAAAATTTGTTCTGATGCAATGTAATGCTAGGGAGAAAAAAGTCTGGAGTAGCTATGAAATTGTTGGAATATTTTCTTCTCATAAACAGATGGGCCAACAAGTGAACAAATGTCTACAAACAAGCTATATACAAGATAAAAAGGAAATGATTAAGAGGTGAAAGCACTAGAATTATGAGGGGCTATGAAAGGCTTCCTTGTAGAAGATGTAATTTTAACTAGGACTTAAAGGGAGCCAGACAGTCCAGTAGGTAGAAATGAAGAAAGAGAGCATTCCAGGCATGGAGGATGGCCGGAGCAATGGGAACAAGAGATGGAGTGTCTTGTTCAAGGAGCACCAAGGAGGTAAGTGTTAGGAGTAAGGAGTAAGAAGACTGGAGAGGTAAGAAGGGACTAGGTTACGAAGGGCTTTGAACACTAAGCAGAGAATTTTGTAGTTAATCCTGGAGGTAATAGAAAGCCACTGAGTTAATTGAGTGGCTAATTGAGGGGTAACATGATCAGAATTGCATTTTAGGAAAATCACATTAGTGGCTGAATGGAGGATGGATTACAGTGGGGAGAAACTTGAAGTAGGCAAAACCACCAACAGGCTATTCAAATAGTCTAGGTATCAGAGATGAAGCAAACCCACCAGCAGGCTATTAAAATAATCCAGGAGTCAGATGATGAGTGCAAGGCAGAGAGTCTGGGAAAGATGAGTTTGGTTTTAGCCATGCTCAGTTTAAGATGTCTATTGAACATCCAGGAGATGTCTGAAAAACAATTGGAGAAGTGAGATTGGAGGTCCACAGAGAGGTTCCAGATGCATGGGGAGAATTGAGATTTATCAGCATAGAGAGATGATTAAATTCATGGGAACTGATAAGATCATCAAGTGAAGTAGCAGAGAGGGAGAAAAGAAGAGGACCACACCCCTAAGAGACACCTACAGTTAGAGAGAGTGATCAGGATGGGGATTCAGCAAAGGAGACAGAGGAAGAGTTGTCTGATAAGATAGGAGGAGAACCAAGAGACAATGAGAATGATGTCCTGAAAATTTAGAGAAGAGAGTATCAGGGATGAGAGGGTGATCAACAGTGTCAAAGAGGTGCAAGAGAGGTCAAGGAGAATGAGGACTGAGAAGAGGCCAACTGCTTTGCAACTAAGAGATCACTGGTAACTTTGAAGAGAGCAGTTCTGGTAGAATGATGCAGTCAGAAGCTGGATTACAAGGGGTTAAGAAGAGAAGGAGAGAAAAGAAAGGGGAGGCATTTATTGTAGATGGCCTTTTCTAGGAGTTTGGCTGCAAAGGGCAGAAGAGATAAAGGACTATAGTCAGCAGGGATGGAAGGATTAAGTGAGGATTTTTTGAGGATGAGGGAGATATCTTTATTTAGAGTTTCTTTTGTTTAGGACTAATCCCTCACATAATCTACTATCTCTCTAATTCCTCCTTTCCCCTTTTCCCTCCTAGTTCCTTGTTGAGTAAAATGTATTTTGTGCTCAACTCTTTGTATGTGTACTCTGTCCTTCTTTGACCAGTTCAGATAAGAATGAAGTTCAAGTGTCATCTGCTCCCCTCATCACTTCCTCCCTATTTGTGTAGATTTCTTCTTGTGTACCCCATTTGTGAGATGCTTTTCTCTATTCTTCCTCTCCTTTCCCCAACCCCCCATCAGTCTCTTCCTCACCTTTTCCATTTTCCTTTTAAAAGCATCAAAATATGACAATCATTCCCAGGCTCTGTCAAATTAGACTCCTTTTATGACCCCTGATGATGACAGAGTTCTGAGGGGCTGCATGTATCATCTTCCTGTATAAGAATGTAAATGGTTTAACTTTGGTCCCTTGAGATTGTATGGTCATGCTTACCTTTTTATGCTTCTCTTGACTCCTGTGTTTGTATGTGAGATTTTCTATTCAGCTCTTATCTTTTCACCAGGAATGCTTGGGAGTCCTCTATTTCATTAAAGATCCATTTTCCCCGCTGTACTCGGTTTTGCTAAGTGAGTTATTTTTGGTTGTAAGTCTAGATGTCTTCACCTTCTGGCATATCATGTTCCAAGCTTTCCACTCCTATTTTGGAATTTTTTTAAGGAGATGACAAGTGGATTGCTTCTCTTTCTACTTTGCCTTCTGGTTTTAAGAGATCCGAGTGGTTTTATTATTTCTTGAAATATAAGATCTAAGTTCTAAGGGTGGGGTGATCCTGTACATTATTTCATTTGTTGATCTCATCAACCCCCTTGGATTCAATTGTCATTCCTGTGCTGATGACTCTCAAATCTACTAATCTAACCCTAACGTCTCTGCTGATTTCCAGTCTTGCATCTCCAACTGCCTATTAGACCATAGGATTAGACGTCCTATAGATATTTTAAATTCAACGTGTCCAAAATTGAACTCGTTATCTTTTTCCTAACCCCCCCCAAAATCTTCCCTATTACTGTTGAGGGTAACACAATCCTCCCAGTTCCCCAGGTTCTCAACCTAAGTGTCCTCCTCAATGTCTTACTCTCTCTCTCATCCCCAATATCCAATCTGTTGGCAAGGCCTGTTGATTTTACCTTTTTGATACCTCTTGAGTATGCCCTTTTCTCTCCCCTAATACTGGCACCATTCTGATGCAGGCCTAATCTCCTCATACCAGGACTATTGTAATAGTCTGCTGGTTGGTTGCCTGTCCCAAGTCTCTCCCCCACTCCAATATATCTTCTTCTCACCTGTCAAAGTGATTCTCCTAAAGTGCAGGTCTGACCACGTCCCTCCACATACACTAAATAAACTCCAATGCTCCAGGATCAAACATAAAATCCTCCATTTATTATTTAAAATTTTATATAACCCACTGTTCCCCTCAACCTTTCCAAACTTCTTACACCTTACATTCCTACATCTCCAGTCCAATGACATGGGCCTCCTTGAACAAGACACCCCATCTTCCGACTCCAGGCATTTTCACTTCTGTCTCATGCATGGAATGTTCTCCCTCCTCCTCCTCACCTCCTGGCTTCCCTGGATTATTTAAAGCCCAGGCTTGAATACAGGAATACAGGTTTCTATGGGAATCCTCTCTGATTCCTCTTAATTCTGGTACCTTCTTTCTGTTTATTATTTCCAACTTATAATAAATAGCTTGTATACATAATTGTTAGCATGTGATCTCCTCAGCTAGATTGTGAACTCCATGAGGGCAGGTACTGTCTTTTGTTTTGCCTTTTTTTTTTCTTTCATATCCTTAGCACAGTGCCTAGCAATTTGCAGGTAACTGATTCTTAAATTTTCTCTCCTTGATATGTTTTCTGGGTTAGTTGTTTTTGTATGCAATATCTTCATTTTCTTTTGATGCTTTTAATATTTCTTGTTGTCTTATGGAGTCATTAGCTTCTGTTTGGACTGTTTTAATTTTCAGGGAGTTTGTTGCTTGGGAAAGATTTTGTACTTCTTGTGCCAAGGTATCAATTCCCTTTGCAATTCTTTTATCTATAACTTTCATTTCTTTCCTATTTTTTCCTCTAATGCTCTTATTTCATTCATAAAAAACATCTTTTAACTTTTTTAAAACTCTTGATTTATCTCTTCCAGCAATTGTAGTTGATTTGTGCCCAAACTGTGTTTTCCCTTTGAGGCTTTGCTTATAAATGTTTTGTAGTCATTCTCTTTTTCTGGGTTTATGTCTGGAACATCCCTATTTCTATAATAGCTTTTTATGGCAAGATTCTTTTTTTTTTCCTTGCTCAGTCTTCTAGCTTATATCCTGTTGTCAGACTTCATGTTAGGGACAGGCTCTGTGCATTTCTTGGAGAATGTCTGAGATGATATTGCTGCTGCTTTTTTTGGATACTGAGTGCTGTGTGATACCAGAATCTCAGGGCCAGTTCAGGCTGGCCACCTAAAAACTTTTAGAGCTCCAGAAGAGATCTGATCCAGGGCAAAGTCTGATAACTGCCACCCTGGTCTAAGTTCTAAAAGTTCTTGATCCAAATTTGTGTTTGACCCTTAAGCCTCTAGACCAATAGACTCCACCATTTAGAGTATCAATAGACTGCTGGGGGACTTAGCCAGTATTGGTCATCTAAAAAGCTCTGATGGATCAGAGTAATAGAACTGTTATAGGCTCCTTTTTATCCCAGCATTCCTGAACTGACTATTCCTCTACTGGCTTCAGATTAGGCTAGAAGCTGAAACTCTGAGCCTATTTTGCTAGGGGGTTCAATACACACAAATGCTGCTTGCTTCTGAACTTGCCCCTAGCTCAGCACAAAGCCTAGGGCTGCTCTTTACCCTGGACCCATTCCTAGGCACAAGCACCTTTTCAGTCTGTCCTGGATCTGTGATATGGGACTAGGTAGGGCACAACAGAGCTTCTAATTTGCCCCTGTTCTTTATCCTACACAAGTTTAGGTACCTCCACACTGAGTCTGTGATCACTTCTTGCTTGGTACACAGTCTTTCCCTGTGCTGGAATGCTCCTTATAGCACACCCTTGGCCATCCCATCCTTAGTACCCATAGAACTCTTTGTTTGTCTCCCTATGCCAACCTAGTCTGGAAAAATGACTTATTGTGATTTTTTTCCCCTTGGATTTCCTGATTAGAATTCAGTCCAGTGCATTTTCTGGATCTCTTTAGAAGAGTTTTTTGTTTTTGGTTTCTTTTGGAGGGAAGCTTACTGTACTTCTTGTTATTCTGCCATCTTGGCTCTAATTCCATTAGAAGTCTTTGATCAGTATCTTGGATGACTATGTGTTGGCTATCTTACAGTAGAAAGGAAAGAAATAAGCATTTATTAAGTGCCAACTGTGTGCCAACTATTGTGTTAAGCACTTTACAAATATTGTCTCATTTGATCCTCACAAAATTCCTGAGAGGTAAGTGCTATCTTTACCCCTGTTTTACAGTTGAGGAAACTGAGACAAACAGAGTTAAGTGCCTTGTCTGAGGTTAAATAGTAAATTTCTGAAGTTGGATTTGATCTTGGGTTTCCTGACTTCAGGCTCAAAGCTTTATTTACTGCATTGCCTAACTGTAGAGATTCTTGTGGGGCATAAGTTGGACCAGATGGCCCCTGACGTCTCTTCCAACTCTAAAATAATGTGATTCAATGATTACTCATTACTCTTGCTAGGGCTAGGGTTAACACTATGGTTGGGCTTATTTTTATGTACCTTAAAAGATCTAAAATAGCAGATCCATTTTTATACCCATCTGGTTGTTAGTTTTATTTTTCCTTAACACTGTTCAGAAACCTTAATTGTCAATCCAGTCATTAGAATGAAAGACAAGAGAATTTTAAGTTACAACAATCAAATTTAAAATTGTGTTAAAGTCAGAAGTCATTCTGAGGAGGCGTATGAATCTATATTTTCACATCACGTGGGCCCAGGCAAAACCATAGGTATGCAAAAATTAAAGTATGTTTTATACATATATATAATATATATATACACATATATATGTGTGTGTATGTGTGTATACATATATAATATATATATACACATATATATGCACATATATATGTCTATATATGCCAAAAGTACTTTTTGATGTATGTAAAATAGAAAAGGTAATTACCATCTTAAAGACTCATAATGGTCATACTTCGGATAGAAAAATTATAAATTTAGTAATTACTTTCCAAATAGCTGTAAGGTATAAATCATTAAGCAAATCATACAGGTACCAGAATCTTATTGACTCAACCAAAGAAAGTAAACTCTTTACAGAATTACAGAATCTCACAGTTTGAAGATAACGCAGTGATCATCAAAAGCAGGGCTTCTTAACCATTTGTGTATGTGTGTGTGTGTGTGTGTGTGTGTGTGTGTGTGTGTGTGTGAAAGACCCCTTTGGCAGCCTGGTGCAGCTTATGAACTACTTCTATATCACCAATGCAATACCCACAGCAGCTGCTATGAATATGCTGGCGTATTTACAGGTTTGAATCACAAGATATAACAGACTCTCTAGCTCAAAGACTAAACCAAGACATTTATTCAAACATCAGAAAACCAAATCCATCATAGCAATAAAGAAGTCTATACACATTACCAATGCAGAGAGTACAGTCATCTTCAAGCCTTTCCTCTGTCAGCCTTGCCACAAACAAACTCCCTTAAGCAAAATCACTCCCCTCTCTCACTCAGGCTAGCTTCTCTACCTGCTCTCTCTCCCAGCTCTGACTGCTCTGTCTCACCCACTCACTTCCTACTCCACCCCTTCCTGCTCCACCTGTTTGGCAAACTCCACCACAGGCTCCATGTGACTCAGGCTTCCATGTGACTCTGGATCAAAGCAGGTTACATAAGCCTATTAATGGGTGGGAAAGATCTTCCCATTCCCATTAACATAACACCTTCTCAGAATAATGTTTTTAAATACACAAAATAAAATGTATAGAATTACAAAGAAAACCAATTATATTCAAATATAATTATCAACATATTTTAATAATATTTTATTTTCCTCATTTTACTGTAAAAACAAATTTTAACATCCGTCATATTTTTTTTAAAAGTTCTGAGTTCCAAATTCTATCTTTCCCTCCTCCCTCTTCTCCCCTTGGGACAGTAAATGATCTGATAAAGGTTATACATGTGCAATCATGTAAAACATTTCCACATTAGTTATTTTGTGGCAGAAAACTCAAAGAGAGAGAGAGAGAGACAGAGACAGAGAGAGAAACAGAGAGACAGAGAGAGACAGACAGAGAGAGGCAGAGAGAAAGAGAGAAAGGAAGGAAGGAAAGAAGGAAGGAAGGAAGGAAGGAAGGAAAGAAGGAAGGAAGGAAGGAAGGAAAGAAGGAAGGAAGGAAGGAAGAGAAAAAAATGCTTCAGTCTGTATTTAGACATTAGTTCCTTCTCTGGAGGTGGATAGAGTGTTCATTATGAGTCCTTGGAAATTGTCTTGGATCATTGTTTTACTGAGAATAACCAATTCATTTACAATTCTTCATCATACAATATTGCTGATACCATGTACAATGTTCTCTTGGTTCTGCCCACTTCACTTTGTATCAGTTCATGCAAGCCTTTTCAGGTTTTTCTGAAATCATCTTGCTTGTCATTTCTTATAGCACAATAATATTCTATCACAACCACATTCCACAACTTGTTCATCCATTCCCCAGATGATGGGCATCCCCTCAATGTTGAATTCTTAGCCACCACAAAAAGAACTGCTATAAATATTTTTGTGCAAATAGGTTCTCCTCCCCCCACACACACTTTTTAAAAAATCTTTTTGGATACAGACCTAGTATTGCTGAGTCAAAGGGCATGCACAGTTTTATAGCCCTTTGGTTATAGTTCCAAATTGCTCTCCAGAATGGTTGGATCACTTCACAACTCCACCAACAGTGCATTTAGCATCTCAGTTTTCCCACATCCTCTCCAACATTTACATTTTCCCTTTCTGTTATATTAGTCAATCTGATAGGTGTGACATAGTACCACAGAGTTGGTTTAATTCATATTTCTCTAATCAATAGCAATTTAGAGCATTTTTCATATGACTACAGATGACTTTCATTTCTTTTAAAAATTGCCTGTTCATATCCTTTGACCACTTATTAATTGGGCAATGGCTTGTATTCTTATAAATTCATATCAATTCTCTATATATTTGAGAAATGAGGCTTTTATCAGAGATACTTGCTGTAAAATTTTTTCCCTAGTTTTCTGCTTTCCTTCTAATTTTGGTTGCCTTGATTTTGTTTGTGCAAAAAACTTTTTAAATTTTCTATAATCAAAATTAGCCACTATATATTTCATAATGCTCTATCTTGTTTGGTCATAAATTACTTCCAGATCCATAAATATGACAGGCAAGCCATTCCATGCTCTCCTAACTTGCTTCTGGTATAAATCATGTACCCATTTGGAAGTTATCTTGGAATGTGGTGTGAGATGACCTATACATAGTTTGCCATACTTTTTCCAGTTTTCCCAGAAGTTTTGGTAAAGTAATGAGTTTTTCTTCTCAAAATTTGGATCTTTGGATCTATCAAACACCAGATTAATATGGTCATTTAATACAATGTATTGTATACTTAATCTATTCCACTGATCCACTCTGTTTCTTAGCTAGTATCAGATTGTTTTGATAACTACCACTTTATAATACAATTTGAGACCTGGAATGGCTAGCCACCTTCTCTCACATTTTTTTTTCATTGATTTCCTTGATAGTCTTAACCTTTTGTTCTTCCAGATGAATTTTGTTATTTTTTTGTAGTGCAATAAAATAACTTTTTGATAGTTTTATTGGTATGACGCTGAATAAGTAGATCAATTTAGGTATAATAGTCATTTTTGTTATATTGGCTTAGTCTATCCATGAGCAATTAATATTTTTCCAATTATTTAGATCTGACTTTATTTTCATGAACAGTGTTTTGTAATTCTGTTTACATAGTTCCTGGATTTGTCTTGGCAGGTAGATGCCCAAGGATTTTATATTATCTTCATATGTTTTAAATGCAATCTCTTTCTATCTCTTGCTGCTGGACTTTGTTGGTAATATATAGAAATGATAATGATTTATGTGGATTCATTTTAGATCCCACAACTTTGCTAAAGTTGTTAATTATTCCAACTAATTTTTTGAGTTCATTCTCTAGAATTCTCTAAACGTGCCCTCCTATTATCTGCAAAAGTGATATTTTTGTTTCCACATTGCCTATATTTATTCCTTCAGTTTCTTTGTCTTCTCTTATTGCAATAGCTAGCATTTCTAGTACAATATTGAATAATAATGGTATGGGCATCCTTACTTCACCTCTGATTTTATTGGGAAGGCTTCTAACTTATCTCCATTACAGGTAATGCTTGCTGATGATTTTAGATAAATATTAGTTATCATTTTAAGGTAAACTCCATTTATTCCTTAGCTCTCATGTATTTTTAATACTAATGGACACTATATGTGTCAAAAGGGTTTTTCTTTGCATCTATCGAGATAATCACATGATTTCTATTGATTTTGTTATTGATATGGTCAATTATGCTGATAGTTTTCCTAATATTGAACCAAACCTGCATTCCTGGTATAAATCTCACCTGGTCATAGTGTATGATCCTTGTGATAAATTGCTATCATCTCCTTTCTAGTATTTTATTTAAATTTTTGCATCAATATTCATTAGGGAAATTGGTATATAGTTTTCTTTTTCTGTTTTTTTTTTCTTTCTGGTTTAGGTATCAGAATCACATTTTTGTCAGGAGAAGAATTTTGTAGAACTCTTTCTTTGCCTATTTTTCCAAATAGTTTATGTAGTATTAGAAATTCATTGTTCTTTAAATGTTTGGTAGTATTCACTTGTAAATCTGCCTTCTCCTGGGGATTTTTTCTTAGGCAGCTCATTGATGGTTTGTTCAATTTCTTTTTCTAAGATTAGATTAAGTACTCTATTTCCTCTTCTCTTAATCTGGGCAATAGTTTTGTAAATATTCATCTGTTTCACTTAGATTGTCAAATTGATTGGCATATAATTGGCAAAAGAGCTTCTCATAGTTCTTTTAATTTCCTGTTCATTGGTGGTAAATTCACCCCTTTTATTTATGATGCTGGTAATTTGTTTTCTTCTTCCTTTTTTAAATCAAATTAACCAACGGTTGGTCTATTTTATTGGTTTTTCCTTCATAAAATCAGCTTCTAGTTTTATTTATTAGACAATGGTTTTCTTACTGTCTTTTTTAACATTTTTTTTACTTTATTTTTCCTGAGGTTTTTTTTTCTTGTCTATGTTTTCTTTTTTAAAAACATTTTATTTAATACTTTGGTTTTCAACGTTGATTTCCACAATATTTTGAGTTATAAATTTTCTCTCCTTTTCTACCCTCCCCCCATTCCAAGATGGCATATATTCTGATTGCCTCGTTCCCCAGTCAACCCTCCCCTCTTTCACCGCACTCTCCCCCCATTCCCTTTCCCCTTACTTTCTTGTAGAGCAAGATAGATTTCTATGCCCCATTCCCTATATATCTTGTTTCCCAGCTGCATGCGAAAAACAACTTTTTAAAAATTTTTTTAAGCATCTGCTTTTAAAACTTTGAGTTCCAAATCTCTCTCCTCTTCCCTTCCCACCCACCCTTCCCCTATAGGAAGGCAAGCAATTCAACATAGATACATGTATCATTATGTAAAACACTTCCACAATGCTTATGTTGTGAAAGGCTAACTATATTTCCTTCCATCCTATCCTGTCCCCCTTTATTCAATTTTCTCCCTGTCCCTTTTCAAAGGTGTTTGCTTTTGATTACCTCCTCCCCCTATCTGCCCTCCCTTCTATCATTCCCCCCCTTTTTTATTCCCTTCCCCTTACTTTCCTATGGAGTAAGATACCCAACTGAGTGTGTATGCTATTCCCTCCTCAAGCTGGATCCAATGAGCATATGATTCACTCATTCCCCCTCACCTGCCTCCTTTTTCCTTCCAACAGAACTGCTTTTTCTTGCCACTTTTATGTGAAATAATTTACCCCATTCTATCTCTCCCTTTCTCCCTCTCTCAATATATTCCTCTCTCACTCCTTAAATTTATTTCAGTTTTTTAGATATCTTCTTTTCATATTCAACTCATCCTGTGCCCTCTGTCTATATTCCCTTCAATTCCCCCAATACTGAGAAAGGTCTCATGAATTACATATATCATCTTTCCATGAAGGAATGTAAACATAACAGTTCAACTTTAGTAAGTCCCTTATGAATTCTCTTTCTTGTTTGCTTTTTCATGCTTCTCTTGATTGTTGTATTTGAAAGTCAAATTTTCTACTCAGCTCTGGTCTTGTCATTGAGAAAGCTTGAAAGTCCTCTGTTTTATTGAAAATCCATATTTTGCCTTGGAGCATCATACTCAGTTTTGCTGGGTAGGTGATTTTAACCCTCGCTCCTTTGACCTCTGGAACATCATATTCCAAGCCCATTGATCCCTTAATGTAGAAGCTGCTAGATCTTGTATTATCCTGATTGTGTTTCTACAATATTCAAATTATTTCTTTCTGGCTGCTTGCAGTATTTTCTCCTTGACCTGGAAACTCTGGGATTTGGCGACAATATTCCTAGGAATTTTCTTTTTGGCATCTTTTTCAAGAGGTGATGGGTGGATTCTTTCAATTTATATTTTACCCTCTGGCTCTAGAATATCAAGGCAGTTCTCCTTGATAATTTCTTGAAAGATGATGTCTAGGCTCTTTTTTTGATCATGGCTTTCAACCCGTCCAATAATTTTTAAATTATCTCTCCTGGATCTATTTTCCAGGTCAGTGGTTTTTCCAATGAGATATTTCACATTGTCTTCCATTTTTTTCCTTCCTTTAGTTCTGTTTTATAATATCTTGATTTCTCATAAAATCACTAGCTTTCACTTGCTCCAATCTAATTTTTAAGATTGTATTTTCTTCAGTGGTCTTTTGGACCTCTTTTTCTATTTAGCTAATTCTGCCCTTCAAGGCATTCTTCTCCTCATTGGCTTTCTGGAGCTCTTCTGCCATTTGGGTTAATCTATTCTTTAAGGTGTTGTTTTCTTCAGTATTTTATTGGGTCTCCTTTAGCAAGTTGTTGACTTGGTTTTCATGGTTTTCTTGCATCACTTTCATTTCTCTTCCCAATTTTTCCTCTACTACTCTTACTTGCTTTTCCAAATCCTATTTGAGCTCTTCCATGGCCTGAGACCAATTCATATTTTTCTTGGAGGCTTTTGATGTAGGCTCTTTGACTTTGTTGACTTCTTCTGGCTCTATGTTTTGCTCCTCTTTGTCACCAAAAAAGGAATCTGAGTTTGAGTTTGAGTCTGAGTTCTTTTTCACTGCCTGTTCATGTTCCCAGCCAACTACTTGACCCTCGAGCTTTTTGTCAGGATATGACTGCTTGTAGAGTAGAGAGTACTTTGTCCCAAGCTTTAGGGTCCAAGCACCGCTGTTTTCAAAGCTACTTCTACTCCACCATCACCCTAGGCTCTGTCCCAGCAGCGCTCCTCCTCCCCCAAGAACCACCAACCAGGGCCACAATACAGATCCAAGCAGGGCACAGCAAGAGAATCTGCCTTTGTGCCCACAAAGCACTCTTTGCACTCCTGCTCTGATCTGCTGCTAGATTCCTCCATGTGAGCCAGGGACTCGGGAATCAGCTGACGCTGGAGTTCTGGAAGCACCCTCAGGAGCTTCCTGCTGCTGCTACTGCCAGCCACCACTGCATCACTTCCTCCACCCCCAGAGCAGGCAGCCAGACCACTCTGAACTGGATCCCGCAGTTTCCCCCTAACCTGCTCTTTGACATTTGTGGTTGAAGAGTCTGGTAACTGTCACAGCTCACTGTTTCATGGCCCCAAGGTCTGTTCCGGCTGGCTGATTCCAGGTCTAGTCTGTCCCAGTGCAGCCCATGCTGGGCTGCCCTCCACTCTCAGCACCATGTGATATACCCTTCCTAGCAGCCATCCAGGCTCTCTGGGCTGGAGACCTGTTCCCCTCCGCTATTTCGTGGGTTCCGCAGCTCTAGAATTTGTTCAGAGCCATTTTTACAGGTGTTTGTAGGGATTTGGGGGAGAGCTTAAGCAAGTCCCTGCTTTCCAACTGCCATCTTGGCTCTGCCCCCCCGCCCTAGTTTTCTTACTTTCAAACTTATTTATCTTTCCTTTGATTGTCAGAATTCCCAATTTGGCATTTAATTGGGGATTTTTAATTTGTTCTTTTTCTAGTTTTTTGTTTATTTACTTGCCCAATACATTGATCTACTCTATTTTATTGTGTAAGAATTTAGAGATATAAATTTTCCCTTAAGTACTGCTTTGGCTGTACCCTGTACATTTTGGTATATTGTCTCATTGTTGACATTCTCTTTAATGAAATTCTTGATTGTTTCAATGATTTGTTCTTTGGCCCACTTATTCTTTAGGACTAGTTTATTTAGTTTCCAATTGATTTAAAATCTATCTTTCCATAGCCCTTTATTGAATGTAATTTTTTTTGCATTATATTCTGAAGAGGATGTCTTTAATATTTTTGATTTTCTATATTTAGTTATGATGTTTTATGACCAAATATGTGGTCAATTTTTGTGTAGGTGCCATGTACTACTGAGCAAGTGGTATATTCCTTTCTATTCCCATTCAGTTTTCTCCAGAGAATTCTATTCACCTAAACCTCTTTCTAATTTTTTTTTGTTAGATTTATCTAGCTCTGAGAGGGGAAAGTTGAGGTCCCCCACTAGTATACTTTTATTGTCTATTTCCTCCTGCAACTCCTTTAAAAATATAGATGCTATACTATTTGGTGCATATGTGTTGAGTATTGATATTGCTCCATTGTCTGTGGTACCTTTTAGCAAAATATAATTTTCATTTTGGGATCTCTTTCAGGTGGTGATTGGTGGATTTTTTCAATTTCTATTTTGCCCTCTGGTTCTAAGATAAAATCAATGATTTCTTGAAAAATGATGTGCAGGCTCTTTTTTTTTTTTTTTAATAATCATGGCTTTCAGATAGTCCAGTAATTTTTAAATTATCTCCCCTGGATCTATTTTACAGATCTGTTGTTTTTCCAATGAGAAATTTCACATTTTCTTCTATTTTTTTTTTATTCTTTTCATTTTGCTTTACCATTTCTTCGTGTCTCATGGGGTCATTTTGTTCCACTTGCCCAATTCTAATTTTTAAGGAATTATTTTCTTCAATGAGTTTTTGAACTTTCCTTTCCATTTGATCAGTCATATTTTTTAAGAAGTTGTTTTCTTCAGTGAATTTTTGTATATCTTTTTCCATTTTTTTCATTTCTTTTACCCAGCTACTGATTCTTTTTTCATGATTCTGTTGCATTATTCTCATTCCCCCCCCCCAATTTTTCTATTTCTCTTATTTGCTTTTTAAAATCCTTTTTAATTTTTTCCAGGATTTCTTGGGGGGGGGGGGGCGTTGAGAGCAATTTGTATTTTTCTTTGAGTCTTCACATGTAGCCATTTTGATGCTGCTGTCCTCTTAAGTTTATGCCTTGATCCTCCCTGTCACCATAGTAACTTTCTATAGTCAAGTTCATTTTTTTCTTTGTTGTTCATTTTTTTCTGCCTGTTTTGTGATTTTGTGATTTTATGTAAGAGTTGGGATCTGCTCATTCATTGTCCCAAGATTCTTGTGCCAGGGCTTAAGGCTTTGCTGCTGGCTTTTACTGAGCCTTAGGACCTAGATGCTGGCTTGCACTGAAATAGTGGGGTAGATCGGGGACAGAGGGGAAGGTCTCTGCTGGCTTGTACTGGGAGGGGTGGGGCCTCCCTGTTGGCCTTTCCCAGGGGCAGGGTCCTACTCCTGACTTGCTACGGAGGAGGGGCCTTGCTGGTGACCTGCACTGGGGGCATGGCTTTACTGGTTGATTGCCCCAGGGTTCAGAGCCTTGCTGCAGGCCTCCTGGAATGTGACCTTCTACTGCTGTTTGTTTATCAGGCTCCCCTTGTACCTCAGCAAGACAGACTTTTCCTGCTGTGCTAGTAAGCTGCTTCTGGTTCCTAAATTGGTCAGAGGTGTTTTTCAAGGTGTTTGGAGAGGAATTTGAAAGGGCTCCAGGGAGTTCCTCCCTCACTCTGCCATCTTGGCACCAAAGGTCCGAAAACTTTTTTTAAACTTAGCTCTTCTCAGCAATACAATGATCTAACACAATTTCCAAAGACTCATGATGGAAATGTTCTCTACAACCAGAGAAAGAACTATGGATTCTGAATGTAGACCAAAGCATACTATTTTCACTTTTTTTTTGTTTTTTGTTGTGATTTTTCTCTTTTGTTCTGTTTCTTCTTTCATCACATACTATATATCTATGTGTGTATATATATATATATATGTGTGTGTATGTATGTATATGCATATACATATGCATATATATATTTATTTATTTATTTATTTAAAAAATTCTAAGACCCTAGCCTAAGAACTCTTGATCTAGTCTAATTCCTGACTGAT
The DNA here is from genome assembly GCF_011100635.1 of Trichosurus vulpecula. Lineage (NCBI taxonomy): Eukaryota > Metazoa > Chordata > Mammalia > Diprotodontia > Phalangeridae > Trichosurus > Trichosurus vulpecula. The sequence continues at coordinate 481,577,102 of NC_050573.1, forward strand.
ACTTACTCTACATCTCCAGGTGCTCCATTCAGTTTTTGATTGAAGGCCTCTGGTAAAGAGGATGCCATTGCTTCTTAAGACAACTTATTTTGATTTAGTATAGTTCAAATTGTTAAAAAGATTTCCCAAATTTTAAGCCTAAATTTGCCTTGTCTATCATTTTCATCCGTTGAACTTTGTCGTATACTCTAGAACCAAGCTGAACAAGCCTAATCTCCCTTCTACATGATAGTTTTTTTTTAAATACCTGAAGACTGATATGTCCCTCTTAAGCCTTTTCTATAGCAGGCTAAATATTCCCAGTTACTTTGACTCTTGATTATTTAAGGGGTTTCTGAATGCATTTGCTTACTTCAATTCTTGATTATTTAAGGATTGATTTTCCCATAAGTCATGGTGCCAAACTCTAGGACCCTGGCCTAGGCACACCCTTTGAGCAGAGACTCTCTGAACCTATGGCCTTATTTGCATTTTTGAGTTAGGAGGAGGCACACTGGATTTAGCAGAAAAGTATGTCAGCATGTCCTCAAAAAGAAAACAAAACTCTGAGAAGATAGATTGAGTCACACAAATGGTCAGTTCCCATGGCATTAACCATTTAGCCTGAATCTCTGCTCTCATAACTGTCATTCTGCTCCTCCTAGTCCACTGGATTTCATATGCTAAAGGAACCCTGAATTCAAACTATCTGGACCCTTTAATACATAAATATATGTTATATGTGTATATGTGTGCAGATATATATACACACATACATATGTATATATGTGAATATACATACATATGTTTGTGGATACGAGTGGGGAGATGTCTGGCTTCCATTTTGGGGACTGTCATTTCTCTTTCTGGACATTTGCTTCCTAAGCACATGACAGCCATGACCTATGTAGAATGTAACAGAAGATAGCTTAAATAGAGCAGTGATGCAAGCCTGGTTAACACCACCTCTTATTTATAGGGCGACATAGACAGAAACACACATACCTCAAGAATACAAATGTCACAACTCTCCTGACACCATTCTCAAGGAAAGGAAAAGAAGGAGGACACCCAGAGCCCAAATGGCCTCTCCCTATAATTTCCCCATATACTCATTACTTGCTTTTGCATGTTTGATTTAAGATGAACGTAATCTATTCCCTCAGTTTAACTCCTTAATATCCTGGGAAGCCATGGTAAAAGTGTTAGTGAAATTCACTATTTTCTCCAGTAGCACTAGGAAGCAAGGAGGATTTCCTAAGGTTCTTAATCAGTCATTTCAGTCATGTTTGATTCTTCATGACCCCATGTGGGGTTTTCTTGGCAAAGGTACTGAAGTGGTTTGACCTTTCCTTCTCTATGTCATTTTACAGATGAGGAAACTAAAGCAAACAGGATTATGTGACTTTCCCAGGGTCATACAGGTAGGAAGGGTCTGAGGCCAGATTTTAACTCAGGTCTTCTTGACTCTCCACTGTGCCATCTAGCTGCCCCAGTGGCATTCCTGGAATTCAGCACGCATAATCTCCTGTTCTGTACCTCAGACTCCAGTTAAAATTTCTCTGACATAGTCTGTGGATTCTTCCTCTGCTCTTTCATCTCTTTTTTGACCATCTCATATCCTTTAACACTGCTATGAAATGGAAGACAGGAAAAGATGAGATGAAATTGTTTTATCAATCAGAGCTCCATCATTCCCACTAGCAATATCAAACAAATGAGAAACATCTTGATGTGTACCCTGCAGAGGATCTTGAATGAAAAAAAAAAATCTCTGTCTCAAATAACAAGAATTGTACTCTCTCAGTAAAAGCACTGACCTACATCTGCAGACTAGGGCTCCATGGCTAATTTATGTTGACTTATTTGGACACTGTTGCAACAGGGTCATTAGCAGCGGGGAAACCTACTAAGGTGAAAGCATAATTCACAGGTCAGCACTACCAGATGGGATGGAATGATTTGTATTAGACATAATAGTTAGGAATGGAAGGCATTGTATGTTAATTATAATATAGACTTAATCATTTGGGAAGTATTATAATTGTTGAGAATAATAATTAATATTGACTGATTACAAAGTTGTATTTAGAAATGATTATAGATTATCTGGAAAAATATTAGAAGCCTAATGAGATAAAGCTAGTAATACTATAAAATCCTATAAGCAATAGAAAGAAAAAGGGATTATGTTATTGTGTGTGTGTGTATCTGTCTGTCTGGGTGAAGTCAGGAACAAGATTAGAGTAAAAAAAGTGTTTGCATCCTTTTAACTTAGTGGTTACCACAGGGTGTCCCTAAAGTCTGGACATATAGGAAATCTCACTAACATCTCATTAACCGTTTTACCGAAGACTCTGTGTTGTTCAGTGCCTTCTTTTTCTGGGGCATGCTAAAGGAGAAAGTGTATTCAATGAAAATCACAGATGCAACACACTTGATTGAAAGCATCAAGAGTGAACATGCTAAAATTGACAGCAATGTGGAGTTATTGCATCAAGTTCACATGAATCTTGCGAAGAGCATCAACCTTTGCATCACAAATGATGGAAATCATATTGAAGAAGTTATTTGTTAATATTCCAATTAAATAAAATGTTGTTGAAAATTGCATTCATTTCATTTCTTGAAAATAATGCATTCTTGCCTATGTGTCCAGACAACACCCTAAGAGGAGGACCTTAAACCTACCTATTTTGATTAGTATGTATACAGCATGAAATGATGAAGTTAATGGTGATTTGTGCTTGCATAAGTCATCTTGGTTATGAAACCCAAGAACAAAAACATCACCTAGAAAAACTATTTGGCAATAAAACTGAAATCTAGCCAAGGAAATGCCTGGGAGCCAGGCAATCTGTTTCAATAAAGCAATTGTCACTCATTTCTATGCATGTGGGGCATCATTCAACAATCTTATGGAAAGAAAAAAAATTGAGATTAAAGATAAAAGCCCTTATTGGCCTCTTAAAAACCAGAAATACTTACAGATATATTTTGTCTGCATCTGAAAATAAAGTGTATAGGGCTTAATGAATCAATAGAGCATAGGGACACTTAGAAAACTAAAGGATTATAGTAATAGTGCTTTGCATACGATATTCAAATGGATCTATGATCATATCAATCTGGATATTTCCTCCAGTGCTAAAAGTCACAACTCAACTATGCTGACCCTTCCAGGATGATTTGTGTCCATGTCCTCCCATAAATTTTCCATAGGGTTTGCCCAAAGTACTGGATGCTGCACTTCCTTACTTCCTACTGACAGCCCTAAGAGATGCACTCAAGCTGTCCACCTATTAGCCCTCATTCTGTTGTTTGTTTTTTTGGGCAGGGCAATTGGGGTTAAGTGACTTGCCCAAGGTCACACAGCTAGTAAGTGTGTCAAGTGTCTGAGGTCAGATTTGAACTTGGGTCCTCCTGACTCCACCACCGGTGCTCTACTCACTGCTACACCTAGCTTGCCCCCTAGCCCTCATTCTCAAGAAGTGACCAGCTCATGTTTTTTGTTCCTATAGTTCCCTAATTACATATTTTACTCCAGTTCTTCAAAATTCTTCTTTTGTAATATGCTTCAGCCTACTCACATCCAATTCTTTGGAGACTATAGTATTCCATGACTCTCAACACTTCAACACCTGTATTAAAAAGATAGGTCTTTTCAGCCCCCTTCCAACTTTATATTGGGCTTCTCACTCTAGAAATTCATTCCACCCTTGTCATACATTCCTTTAATTGGTCAGTTTTTACCAGAATTTCCATTTCAAGAAAAGTGTCCAGGCCTGCCATGTTTCATTCCTCTTCTCTCTCTCCTGGATATCCAAACTTTCTTCACCATTTCCTTGTTTGTCCTCTCACCCAGTTTCCTTTCGTGTACCATCTTCCTCAGTTACAATGTAAGGTCCTTGAGGGCCTTGTATTTGTACTCTCATCACTAAGCACAGTGCCTGGCACATAGTAAATAAATAAGTAATAAGTGCTTGTTGACTTCACTTGGTTATAGTAGGCACTCAATAAAACTTTCTAATGGATGAATTAATATCAGCTCAGTGATATCCATATTTCTGTTTAGTAAATATGAGGAAGTAGGAAACCTTCCACCCCTCAAAGGTAGTGCTCCTTGGCTAGGATCCTTTGCCAAGAATCTTTCTTCCTCTGCTAACCTGCTGTTCTTCTTTTGACCATTTCCTGCTCCATAATGTCACCAGGAAATCTGAAACCACCAGAGAGAGCTCTTTAGTCTGTAGCCCCTCTCCTAACTTTCTTGGACACATAGCTCTCCCTTCTATGCTACCTACCACTCATACCAGTCCAGCTTTCTTAAGCAACTCCTTCTTGAAAGCTTTCTCAACCTTGCTAAACAGTTTCTTTAAAACTAGAATTTTTTTTTAGTTTCCATTGTATCCTTTAACACCTTACCAGTGTGCTTACAGAGCTTTCAAACTTAAGATGTAAGTTCTACCCTCTCCACTACAGTATCTTTTTATCCTACATTCTTAAATTTAATCTCCTTGCTATCATCTTTTCTTAGTACCAATATCTGTATAACCATTAGTTTATCTAAAATCTAATTAAATTTCAAATATGACAGTCTTAGCTAGACTTTTCAATCCATTCATTCATTCAACAAACTTTTTAAAAAACTTATTCTGCTAAACAAAGAAATGATTTCTAATCTGCATATGATTTTTCAGAAAGTTTCTTCTCTACTTTTTGAGAGTGATAATCTAATTTGAAAATGCCATCACAAACCTCTCTGTTTATACAAATAAATCCACATGACTCAACTATTCATTCAACATTTCTTTGCTGACATTTTGCCAAATGAGAACATGCAGATATGGCTCATAGAGAGTCTATTAATTTCACTTTTAGATCATAACCATTTCATAGGCTCCATCTGGAGGTAAACCATTTTAGGTTACACTTAACAAATTAAATGGTGTATACTTGTTATTCACCTATACTGTTCCTCAGTAAAATGACATCTGTTGGTTCCAAAAGCATTTAGGAAGGTTTTTCACCTGTCATGTGATTCAAGAGTGTCTATCAATCCTCTTCCTCATTTTTGGCAATGGAGTATTAATTTTTATTTAGCTATGGTGGGGTGATGAGTCCTGTATTTGTTAATATTGTATGGAATTTTGTGAAAACACTTTGCAAATCTGTTATGTTCCATTGAACAGTTCCAAAAGTATAAATTAAGACTGTTATTGTGTAGGTGTTACTTCAAACGAGTTCTTCCCATTAAGCTTTGATTTCAGAAGGCCAGTAAGTCTCTTTACACATTGAGCCATAGCATTCTCCTTGATAATTTATATTCAGTGTCTTCATTGGTTTAATTTGATCTCCAGCTTTAAGCACAAAGCCATTAATGTCTATATTCCTTGGAGTATATTAAGAATTTTATACTTATCAGATCCAAATGATGATGTGACATCATTGGAGAAATGTCACAAGATGAAGGAGATGCTTGATATGTTTATTAATAGAGTCATATTGCTCGATTTTATCTAAGTATATCAAATGATTAGTAAGATTGTTTTGATTCTACTGTTTTAATAAGATGTTTTGGTTCAGCTCTTTTTAATTTGGGAGCCACACTTAGTTCTATTTAGGAAATTTGAAAGCGGATTTAAGGCTTGGCAAAACCATAATGTGCTTTAACAGTTTATCTAAAAAATGTTATATTTTATGTCAATTGTTCCTGACATTCTATTCATGACATATTTTAAACAGAGAACAGTTTTAAATGTGGATGTAAAATACTCTAGTGTTTTCAATATACTTGCACCTATTATATATATATATATACACACATATTTTTGTAGGGCCTGGATAATCCATGATTGTGGATTTATCAAAAGGCTACAATAATCAGCAAATGCAATATAAATATTATAGCACTTATAGGCACAGCTGGGGGCAATTATGTCCTCCCAAAAATCACTTGGGGCAGAATGTGAATTTCTACCCAGCCAAGATGGGTAGAGTAGCAGGAAGAAGTACAGCAAGCTCTCCATCAAAAGTGTCTCTCCAAACAGATCTAGAAAATTCACCAGACAGGCAGCTAGGTGGTGCAGTGGATAGAGCACCCACTGGCTCTGGAATCAGGAGGACCTTAATTCAAATGCAGCCTCAGACACTTACTAGTTGTGTGATTCTGAGCAAGTTACTTAACTTCAGTTGGAGGGAGGGAAGGAGAGAGAGAGAGAGAGAAAGAGAGAGAGAGAGAGAGACAGCGAGAGAGACAGAGAGACAGAGAGAGAGAGACAGCAAGAGAGAGACAGAGAAAGAGAGAGAGACAGCGAGAGAGAGAGAGAAAGAGACAGAGAGAAAGAGAGAGAGAGACAGAGAGACAGTGAGAGAGACAGAAAGACAGAGAAGAGAGAGAGAGACAGAGAGAGACAGAGAAAGAGAGAAAAGAGAGACAGAGAGAGAGAAGAGAGAGAGACAGAGACAGAGAGAGAGAGAGAGAGAGAGAGACAGAGAGAGAGAGAGAGAGAGAGAGCTCATGCCAGACTGAATACTGAATGGGAAATCAAAGAAAAAGTAGTAAATAATTTTTCCGGGCCAGATTGGTAAAGGGAGAAAGACAGAGAGGCTTGTAGACTCTGGAGATAGCTTCTGGCCAGGCAGGTGTCACATAGAGAATTCCAGGACAGAAGAGGCTATGTACCATGGCAAGAGGAGAACCCAGCTCTAACATAAGGGATCTTAAATTAGTATAGGGTATGGGAACACGTGCCAACTAAGAGGCAAGTCAGTAGCTACCCAGTACTAGGCATAGATTCTGGGTGGACAAAGGAAGGGACCTGCAATTAAAGGTAATTTCTAAGGTGAGGAGCAGTCATGAGTCTTAGACTATGTTCTGAGCAAGGGGCAAGTTTAAAAGCAAGTACAAGTTGTGTGGCTTACAATACAGTGGTGTCAGCTTCAGCTTCTAGCTTAGTCTGAAGCCTACAAAGGAGTAACCAGGGCAAGACTAAAGATAAAAGAAAAGACTACAGTGTTATAATTCTGAACCAGCAGAGCTTTCCTGATGGCTGACAGTAGTTGAATCCAGCAGTAGTCTCAGGTGAGTCCATGGACCTATGGCTGAAACCCAAACCCGGGTCAGAAACTTTTAGAGAGCTAAGAGCAGGGGCAGATAATCAGATCTTCCTCTAAATCAGACCACTTTGGAAGCACTCATAGCTTGTAGATCCCCAGTCTGAGGTGGCCCAGAGATTCTAGAATAATAGCACTCAATAACCCAAGAAAGCAGCAGCAGATTCATCCCAGGCTTTTCATCCAGAAGGGCACTTAGTCCCAGCCTAACATAAAGTACAAAGTCAGAAAGTCATCTGGAATATGTACAAACAAAAGGAGAATCACACTATAAAAAGCTGTTATAGTGACAGTGATGCTCAAGACAAACTCTCAAAGAAAAACAGGTCAAAAACAGATGTAATGAGAAATGCTGGATGAACATGAAGCAAAAGTTTTTTTTAAAAAAAGTTAAAATATTTTAATGAAATAATTTAAAGCATTAAAGGAAAATTTTCAGAAAGAAATGAGAGCTATGAGAGAAAGAATTGGAAAAGAAACTATGCCTTAACACAAGAGACAGAAAACCTGCCCAACTAACAAATTTCCTGAAAATTATAATAGACTAGTTAGAAGCTATCTGCTTTATAAGACAACAAGAAATATTAAAACAAAGTTAAAAGATTCATAAGTAGAAGAAAATATAAGATATCTCATAGCAAAATAACTGATCTGTAAACAGATAGGGAAGAGATAATTTAAGATCTGAAAGTCATGATAAAAAAAGAAAAGAGCCGAGAAATCATATTTCAAGAAAATATAAAAGAAAACTACCTAGATCTCTTAGAAATAGAAATTGAAAGAATCTACTTAACTCTTCCTGAAAGAACCACAAAATGAAAACCCCAGGAACATCATAGCCAAAATCCAGAGATTCCAGGTCAAAGAAAAAACACTGCAAGCAGACATAAAAAAGATTTCAAATACCAAGAAGCCACAATCAGGATCACATATTGATTTAGCAGCAACTCAGAAAGGAATAAAGAGCTTGGAATATGATACTTCAGAAGGCCAAAAAAAATCTAGGCTTACAACGAAGAATAGTTCACCAAGAAAAATTGAATATAGTCCTAGAGGGGGAAAATAGGCTTGTATTGAACTAGATGACTTCCAAGCATTCCTGATGAAAAGACTAGAGTTCAATAGAAACTTTGAAGGGCAAACACAGGACTTAAGGTAAACATGAATGAACAATCAAAAAGGACTAATGGGGAGAAACTGCTTGCATTCTTATATATGTAGTTGATACATATGACTCCTTTGAACCCTATCATCACAAAAAAAGAGATAGGATTTGTAAAGCTCTTTATAAACATTTAAGTCCTATATTAATGCTAGCTATCATTAGCAGCTGTGCAGCTTCACCAGGTGTCAGAGGGAAACTAATTAGATAGAAGGCTTGTGAGACTTCTGTTCTTGATTATCTTAAAAGAAAAAGAATGGAAAGGGAGGGGGAGAGTAATACACTAAGAAGGAAAAGGGAGAGGAAGGTTAGAGAAAATTATCTCACATAATTGGGGTGTACAAATAGAAATCTATGTAAATAAGGAGGAAGGAATTGGGGGAGTGGTTGACACTTGAACCTCATTCTCATCTTGAACTGGTCAAAGGAGGGAAGAATACACACAAACACACAGTTGGGTACAGAAATAAATTTCACACATCAGGAAGCTAGGAGGGAAACAGGAATAGGGAGAAGATGGAATTAAAGGGAGGTTAGATTAAAGTCATGATGATCCTAACTAGATAAAACTCTACAAAGAATGTACAAAAACATGTATAGCTCTTTTTGTGGTGGCAAAGAATTGGAAACTGAGAGGGTGGCCCATCATTGAGGGATGGTTGAACTAGTTATGGTATATCAATGTGATAAAATGTTATTGTGCTGCAAGAAATGATGAACAATATGGTGTCAGTGAAACCTGGGCAGACTTGTATGAACAGATGCACAGAGAAATGAGCAAAATGAGGGGAAAATTTATATGATGATAACAACATTACAAAGAAAAACAATTTTGAAAAAATTAGGAATTCTAATTAGTTTAATCATTCCAATGGACTAATGATGAAACACGTTATCCACCTCCTGATAGAGAAAGATTCAGAGTGCAGAATGAAGCATACTTTTTCTTTTTTTAACATGGCCAATGTGGAAATATGTCTTGTTTAACTATACTTGTTTATCACAAAGGTTTTATTTTTCTTTCTTAATTGGGGAGGGGAGCAGGGCATGGCAGGAGATATGTCAGATTTTTGCTGATCAAAAATGTAATTGAATTTTTTAAAAAGGGAATTCTGATTATTATGAAGTCCATATCTTCCCCATTTCTTATTGCACAATAGTATTCCATTACTTTCACATACTACAACTTGTTTAGCCACTCCCCAGTTGATGGGCATCCCCTTGATTTCCAATTCTTTGCTACTACAAAAAGAGCCGCTATAAAAATTTTGTACATGTGGGTCCTTTTCCCACTTGTGTGATTTCTTTGGGATACAACCCTAGCAGCGTTATTGCTGGGTCAAAGGGTATGAACATTTTTACAGACCTTTGGGAATAGCTCCAAATTGCTCTCCAGAATGGCTGAATCAGTTCACAACTCCACCAGCAATGTAACAGTGTTCCAATTTTCTCACATCCTCTCCAGCATTTATCATTTTCCTGTTTTGTCATTTTAGCCAATCTGAACCTGGAACAACCTACATGATATAACGCTGAGTGAGCGGAGCAGAACTAGGAGAACATTATACACAACCACAGATACATGGATTCTGTGATGACTAACCTTGATAGACTTGGTTCTTCTCAGCAATACAAGGTTCAAAGACAACTCCAAAGGACTCATGAGGGAGAGGACTATCTACATCCAGAGGAAGAACTATGGAGACTGAATGCAGATTGAAGCAAACTGTTTTCTCTCCTTTTTTTCTTTTGTTCTTTTTTCTTTTGTTTCTGTTTTGGTTTATTTTTTGGTTGTGTTTCTTCTTTCTTGTGATTCATTCCATTGGCCATAATTCTTTACAACTTGACTACTGTGTAAATAAGTTCAATGGGAAGTTATATGTAGAAGATATATCGGATTCCATGCCGTCTTGGGGAGGGAGGGAGGAGTGGGGAGGAAGAAAATTTGGAACTCAAAATCATGCAGAACTGAGTGTTGTAAAAGAAAAACTTAAAAATCTTAATAAAAAAGGGAATTCTGCAATGTGGGAGGAGGCTGAAGCAGTTTTGAGACCCAATCCTAGAGGATCTTCCATCAAAGGAAGGAGTCAGAAATTGAGTGATAACAGGATATAAAGAAAAATAACCAAAATTGCAAAAGATCTCAGGAGGAAGAAGACTTAGCTAAAACTATAAAGTATAAGCAGATAAATAAACATGGAAGATATGGAAATAGAAGGGAAGATGCTCAACAAGATAGCTAAACAAGTCCCAACATCTCTAAATAAATATGGCAAAGCAAAGAAAATGAATCAACATCTGATGAGGCAGAGAAATATGTAGATTCCCAAGAAAGCATAGAACTACAGCAGGATGTTCCTGAAAGGTTCAAGAGAGAAAAAATGTGAAAGCAAAGTTTAGTGTATGCAAAGCAGAAATAGTTGACAGGTAGAAAAACTTGTATGGACAGTGGAATCTCTCTAAATAAATGAAAGAGAAAACAACTGGCTAGGTATACAAATATTAGGAAATGGAAGAGAATCATTTAGAAAAAAGCAAAGGCAATCAGGACAGCTTTGAAAGCTACAGGTTGAACTTATTACATATTTGAAAAGTAAGCTATACATAATAGAGATCTCATTTTTCATGCATAATTCTCTTTTCTGTCCTGCTGTTTATAGAAATATCCATTTTATTTGGTGTTTGTTAAATTCAGAATTTTTTAAAAAAGAAAAAAGTGCCATAGGATATGGTGATTGGTGATCTTTGAGAGAGCACCTTCAGTAGATTAGTGAAGATAGAAGCAGCTGAGAGAAGGCAGTGAGGAAGTTGAAGCATCAAGTATAGATATTTAATAGTGAAGGGCAGAACTACGATATTAGCTACCAGTCAGTACTGATCTTTCATTTCTCTACTCAGAACATTATCTCATTCTGACTCTCACTACAATCCTGTGATAATTATTTCCATTTTATGGAAGAAAAAATTAAGTGGTTAAGTGTCTTGTCTAGAGAAATCCAACTAATAAATGTCTGAACTGGGATTTGAACCCAGCTCTTCTTGATTCCAAGCTCATCCATTCCACTATGCCCCATTGACTCTAATTGCTGGGTAGTACCCTAACAGACATAAATTTTCCTTTGGTAGCAAAATGTGTATTTTTGAATCCAGGAGTATTTATTTAAGTTCCATAGGGAGAGCTTTGTGGCCCCTCATAATTTCATCAATGCTCCATAACCACCCCCAAAAATCTCACTAAATTGCCACAGTGCCTGGAATTTTTGCATTAGAGTTCATTCATTTCTTTGGGTCAAGGTATTGTGTCCTCAGGAGACCAATTGAAATGCAATTAAATATCCCTGGAAAGGTAACTCATTAAGCCATAATTAACACCTCAGTGCAGATTAATTCATCCTATGATGGCTAGTTTGTTAATTGGAATGGAATGGAACAGATCTGAATTTAATTAGATGAAACTGAATTGAGTTCAATTGAATTCAATGAAATAAAATAGAATAAAATCAGGGCCTATGGAAATGGGTCACAGAACAGATAAGTTTTGAGAGGGAGAAGAAGATGGGAGGATATTTCTGAATATGGGGCATTGCCCAGATAGACAAACCTGAGCAGGTAACAGCAAAGTGAGGTGGCTTGGGAAGCCAGAGAAGGCAGCATAAGGACTCTGGATGCCTGAAGGATGGTATATCGAAAAGGAAGAGACACTCAAAGGACAGGTAATCCTAAAATGAGAGATTGCCTACTTTATTACCTCACCCCCAACCATACGAATACCCAAAGATGAACCTTATATGCATTGTGTTTGCTTAGGGCTAACTTGATATTCTCTACCGGAAAAACCAAAATAAGTTAGATTTCAGATCTTCTTTGCGCAGTCATTCAAACAGTCAACAAGTATTTATTAAGCGCCTACTAGGTGCCACACATTATGTAACTGAAGAAACAAAACAAGGGGGTACAAAATAGTCCCTGCTCTTAAGGAGCTTATAGTCTAATGAAGGAAACAACTGTTTACAAGCAACTATATACAAACAAGATATACATATATATATATATATATATATATATATATACATATAGATAGATAGATATAGGTTAAATTGGAGATAATCTCAGGGAGACTATGTAGATTCCTTTTACCAGCAGATTACTTTTTGGGAATACATGAAATATCAGCCTGTTTTAACTATTCAACATCATTCACTACTAATAAAACTAATAAATAAAAGGCTTCTGGAAATCTGAGAAGAAGCAATTTTACAAACATTGTGAGCCAAGAAAAACAGAAGCTTAGGAAAATTTTTTATCACATAGTTCCTAAAATAAAAAGTACAAATAAAGCTCCATAATCTGTGTGAAAGAATTGTCCTAAAATTTCTCAGATATAACAAATCCCTGTACACTGAAGAATAGCTTTGCAAATGTAGCACCCTTTCTTGGCATGTACCCTTCTCCCCACCAACCAGCCCTTGTAGGTTGCATTATGAGTCCTCAGGGGTGGTAACTACTACAAGATTCAAGGTGCTCTGTGGATCCAAACTCCTAAAATTATAGCTCATGAGCTATAGCTAATAGCGAGCTAATAAATGCAATTAGCTCAAAACAAAGGCATTTTAGAATGGAATAGTAAGAAGAGTAGTAACAGAATATTTCTCTCATAAACCTGGGGCATACTCTCACAGAATCAGGGCATCAGTGGGAAGAGTGAGTATATACTAAGTAACACACTTAGGGACATATGTGGCCAAGGTAATGCATGGCTCTGGCACTAAAGGCACTTTTCTCTTCACGTGGTCTCCTGATGCTGCCTCCCTGGGCAAAATGTCTCTGCTATTCAGGTCTTTCAGCCAAGCTCTCTGGGCCTGCTCCTCTCTACTGTCTGACTCCTTACTTTGAGGGCTATTTCTTTCTTAAATCCATAGCTAGCTCTCTCCCCTTCTTAAAGCTGTCTCCTGCTCTAACTCTTTTCCTCTCCTCCCTGCTGGGTACCTCATCTCCTGTTAGGTAAGTGACTCAGATACAAGATACCATGGCTAATGAAGGGATGGGGAGGAAGGGAGATGCCGTCCCCCTCTTACCCTCTGCTAATGGCAAAGTGTGATCCTCTCTTAAGAATTGGGTTCTTCAGGGCAGCTAGGTGGCTCAGTGAGTAGAGCACCAGCCCTGGAGTCAGGAGGACCTGAATTCAAATCCAGCCTCAGACACTTGACACACTTACTTAGCTGTGTGACCTTGAGCAAGTTGCCCTGCCTCCCCACTTCCAAAAAAAAAAAAGAATTGGGTTCTTCCAGGAGATCATTGTATACAGTAACAGCAATATTGTAAAGATAATCAACTGTGGAAAACTTAGCTACTCTGATCAAGATAATGATCTAATACAATTCTGAAGGACTCATGATAAAAAAAATGATATCTCTAGAGAGAGAACTGATAAACTCTGCAAATTGAAGTATAATTTGTTCACTTTCTTTATTTTTCTTGTTGTTGTTGGTTTTTTTTTTTGCAACATAGCTAATATGGAAAAGTTTTGTGTCATTTCACAGGTATAATTGATATACTGCTCACCTTGTCAATGGGTGGGGGACAGGCAGGAGGAAGGGAGAGAATTTAGACCTCAAAATTTTTTTAAATGAATGTCTAAAATAAATGAATGAATGAATGATTGGGTTCTTCCTCCATAGCTGCCTCTCACTAATTTAGAACAGGTCCATTTTCCTGAAAAACAGTAAAGCTGTGGAATTTTTAGTGGCTCTTTCTAAGAATCTGAGGGAATTTCAAACCAATTATAAGAAGTCTACGAGTGAAATAAAAACCACATGGCAAAGCAGAAAGAGAGACAGAGAGAGACAGAGAGAGGCAGAGACAGAAAGAAGGAGGGAGAGAGAGAGAGTTCAAATTAAAAAAAAAATCCAGAAAAAATTATAGACATATGGAGCCAGAAAAGACCTTAAATGACAGCTAGTTAAATTCCACCCCAATCCCCACTCTTATACATGTGATGAATTCATATATCTTTTTTTATGATATTCCTAAAAAGCAGTTGTACAACCTCTACTTAAGTTCCTCTTATCAGAGGAATTCCATTACCACATAAAGCTGCTCATTCTATTTTCAAGCAATTCTAGTAAAGGAAAAATAATAACTCCCCTTATGTCATATCATATTTTACAAAGTGCTTTCCTACTCTGTGACGTTAAGTGGTACAAGTCCCACCCCACCCCCTTTCCCCCAAACGTGATTTCATTAGATTAGACACCTTTTGATAAGGAGGACATTGCCTCTACCAATGCAAATGAGAAAGTAATCTGCAATTTATAGTCTTCAAGATTTCCTTCGGGGGTAGTAGAATGTTAATTGACTCATGCAAGGTTACACAGCCAATGTGTTTCAAAGGCAGGATTGAATCTTGAATACAGATCTTTCTGACTTGAAGTAAGAATATTGCTAACATCATTTTATAATGAGGAAATCAAGGTACAGAGAGATTAAGTGATTTGCTTAAGGTCAAAGGGGTAGTGAGGCCAGGACTAGAAACTGTCTTCTGACTCAGTCCTGTAATCCTTCTACTATATCACTCTGCCTGGCCCTTCCTTATGTTGAACTGAAGTTTGTGCCCCATTTCTTCCACACATTGGTTCTAGATCTCCCCTCAAAAGTCATATAGAATATACTTCCAGCCCTTCAAATATTAGAAAACAGTTATCATGTGTCTTTTAAATCTTATCTTCCCAAAGTGAAATATTCTGTCTTCAATCATTCCTTATATGAGATTGTTTCTAGTTGTATCAACATGATGGTACCATCCCCCTTTCTGTGATCATTTGTCAATGTTCCTCTTAAAATATACTTTCCAAAATTGAACATATTATTCTTGATAGTGTCTGACCAGCATAGGTACAAAGGGACTATTATCCCCATTTTCTGAAGAGTACAATTCTAACAATAAAGTCTAAGGGTACATTCTCTTTTTCTGGCAACTTGAATCATATTGAACTCATGGTCAGGACCAAACGGGGCTTGACCACACCATCTGAGAATGCAAGAGTGGAAAAAGCCTGACTCTGGAAGGAATTAAGGTTAGAGATGAGAGTACACAGAAGAAGACACCAAACATGCAAGAGAAACCATAGAAGAACACAACTACAAGCAGAGTGAGTCTTAGTCACAAGGACTACTAGAGGGTATGGGGGAAATGAAACTAGAAAATTTTAAAATTAAATTATAAGTGAAATAAGAGCTAAAGAGGAAAGATTTAGGAGAAAAAATAAGTTACTTCTCTCCCTCCCTCATCCACTGAGAAGGCAAGCAATATTATATCAATTACATACGTGAAGTCAGGCAAAACCTATTTCCATATTAGCCATGTTGCAAGTAAAAAAAGAACACAAAGAAGCAAGAAAAATAAAATTTTAAAAAGTATGCTTCAATCTGTACTCAGAGTTCGTCAGTTCTCTCTCTGGAGGTAGATAATATTTTTCATCATGGGTCCTTTGGAATTATCTTGGATCATTGCATTGAACAAAGTAGTTAAAGTCTTTCACAGCTGATCATTGTTACAATATCACTGTTACTGTGTATAATGTTCACCTAGTTCTACTCACTTCACTTTACATCAATTCATATACATCTTCCTGAGTTTTTCTGAAACCTACTTGTCATTTCTCATAGCGCAATAGTACTCCATCACAACCATATACCACAACTTGTTCAGCCATTCTCTTATTCATGGGCATTTCCTCAGTTTACAATTCTTTGCCACCTGTTTTAAATAATTTTGTAAATATAGGTCCTTTTCCTGTTTCTTTGATGTTTTTACAATAAAGACCTAGTAGTGGTACTTCTGGGGCATAGTATATGTAGTTTTATAGCCCTTTTGAATAGTTCCAGATTGTTCTCCAAAATGGTTGGATCAGTTTCCAACTTCACCAATAATGCAGTAGTGTCCCAATTTTTCCACACACCTTCCAGCATTTGTCATTTTCCTTTTCTGTTATATTTGCCAAACTTATAGGTATGAGATGGTACCTCAGAGTCATTTCAATTTGCATTTCTCTAATAAATAGTAATTTAGAATTTTTATGTGACTATTGATAGCTTTGATTTCTTCTGAAAATTTCCTATTCATATCTCTTAACCATTTATCAATTGGGGCTCTTATTTTTATAAATTTGACTCAGTTCTCAATATATGTGAGAAACGGGGTCTTTTTCAGAAACATTTGCTGTAAAATTTTTCCCCCAGTTTCCTACTTTCCTTCTAATTTTGGCTGCATTGGTTTTGTTTATGCAAAACCTTTTTAATTTCATGTAATCAAATGTATCCTTTTTATTTCCCATGATCTTCTCTATATCTTGTTTGATCATAAGCTCTTCCCTTATCTATAGATCTGACAGGTAAATATTTTCATGATCCCCTAATTTACTTATGATATCACCCTTTATGTTTAAATCATGTACCCATTTTGAACTTATTTTATTGGTATATGATATGAGATATTGGTCTATACCTAGTTTCTGCCAAACTGCTTTTCAGTTTTCACAGCAATTTTTGTCAAATGGTGAGTTCTTTCCCCAAAAGCTTGGATCTTTGCATTTATCAAACACTAGATTACTATGGTCATTGATTACTGTACGTTGTGTACCTAATCCAAATTTCTCTATTACTATTGAGGGTACTATTTTCCTTCAGTCACACAGGCTAGCAACCTAGGTGTCATCCTTTACTTCTCACTCTCTCTCACCCACCGTATCTAATCTATTGCTAAGGCTTATCAATATTGCCTGGACTATTGTAAAAGCTTGTTGCTTGTTCTCTCTGTCAGAAGTCTCTTTACATTCTAGTTCATCCTTCACTCACTCATCAAACTGATCTTCCTAAAATGCAGGTCTCACCATGACACCACCCTACTCAAAAAACCATAGTGGTTCCCTATCATTTCCAGGATCAAATATAAAAATTCTCTGAAGCTCAAAACTTTTTCATAAGCAGCCCCCTCTACCTTTCTAGTCATCTAACACCTTGCACCCTGCTCTTACCACACACACACTCACACACACTCACACACACTCACACACACTCACACACACTCACACACACTCACACACACTCACACACACTCACACACACACACACACACACCTATACTGAAATCTAGTAACAATGGCCTCCTTGTGGTTCCTCCCACAAGACACTCCATCTCCTAACTCCAGGCATTTTCCCTTCTTCACATAATGTTCTCACTCCTCATCTCTGCCTCTTGGCTTTCTTGCCTTCCTTGAAGTCCCAGCTAAATTCCACCTTCTGTGAGAAGCCTCTCCTGATCCCCTCAATTCTAGCCCCTTCATTCTGTCGATTATTTCTAATTTATCCTGTATATAGTTTGTGCATGGTTGTTTGTATGTTGTTTCCTCCATTAGATTGAGAGCTCTTTGAGTGAAGGAAGTGTCTTTTGCCTTTCTTTGTATTCCCAGTGATTAACACAGTACCTAGCACCTGGTAGGAACTTAATAAATATTTATTGACTTGCTGGTATGTCCTGGAGCTTCAGCATAGTTTGCAACCAACTCACTTATTTAAGATACTACAGACAGTGATCTGGGCTTGAATACCTGAAGATCCTGACCATCTATTCAGCCTTTGCAGAAGGCTATAACAGGAAAAAAATTAAGTTGTGACAGAAAAAAAATCATGAGAGCACTGCTTCCTCCAGCTTAGAGACAAATTCAGACAAATTTTACTTGGGTGACTATAGCACCTGCAGAATGGAAGTATCAATTGCAGTGGAAGATAAAAAAGATATTAATGTTCTCTTTACAAGGTTGGGATGGGGCATGTTCCCAATCAACAGTTCAAAAAATATACTTTACTGACTCCTGACCCTTGCTACAGCAGACTTGTAAGATTTCCTCACCTGTAATGTATTACCTTTGTGACAGCTCTTGAATACCTCCCTTCTGTTCTCTGACACTGCCATCACTATAATGCAGGCCCTCATCACCTCACCCCTAGATTATTACAATAGCCTGCTGGTGGGTCTCCCTGCCTCAAGCCCCTCCCCACTCCAATTCATTCCCCATTCAGCCACTAAAGTAATTTTCCTAAAATGTAGGTCTGATCATGTTACTACCTTACTCAAGAAACTCCAAATGCTTACTATTGGCTCCAGGAGAAAGGCAAAATAATCTGTTTGGCATTCAAAGTTCTTCATTGTCTCCTCCCTCCTTTCCAGTCATCTTGCACCTTACATTCCAGCTTGTACTCTGATCCAGTGACATTGGCCTCCTGGCTGTTCCACAAACAAGAGACTTCATCTCTCAGCTTCATACATTTTCTCTGTCTGTCCCTCATTCCTGGAAAGCTCTTCCTCCTCTGTTCCAACTACTGACCTCCCTGGGTTCCTTTAAAGTGACAACTAAAATCCTACCTTCTACAGGAAACCTTCCTTAACCTATCTTAATTCCAGTGCTTTCCCTTGTTAATTATTTCCTATTTATCCTATTTATAACTTGCTTTGTATATATTTGTCTGCACATTCTTCCCCCCCTCCCCATTAAATTGTAAGCTCCTTGAGGGCAGGAACTGTGGGGTTTTTTGTTTGTTTTTGGTTTTTTGCTTCTTTTTGTTATCCCTGCACTTAGCACAATGCCTGGCACATAATATATGTATATTGATTGAGTGATTAATTGTCCTCTACAGTAATAGAGAAAGACAGTATGAGGGATGATTTAGAGGGAAAGATAATTCTGTTTTAGACCTACTGAGTTTAAGATTTCTATTGAGCATCCAGTTTGAGATATCTGAAAGCCATGTGAAGATTGGAGATTGGAAGTCAGTAGATAGTAAATGGGACAGGAAAAGTAGATTTGAGAATCATCAGCATAGACATGGTAATTAAATCCATGGGAAATTATGAGATCACCAAATGAAGTAGTATAGAGGGAGAATAGAAGAGGGCCCAGGGCAGAACCCTAAGGGACGCCAACAATTAGAGAGAATGGTCTGGAGGAATATCCAGCAAAGGAGACTGAGAAGGAGTGGTCAGATAGGTAAAGAAGAAATTCAAGAGAGAGAGGTGTACTGAAAACGTAGAGAAGAACATATCAAGGAGAGAAGAGTGATCAACAGTGTCAAAGACTGCAAGATGTCAAGAAGAATGAAGATTGAGAAAAGGCTATTGAATTTGGCAACTAAGAGCAGCTTTGGTGAAATGATAAGGTCAGAAGCCAGATTATAGGGTTTAAGAAGAAAGTGAGGGGAGAGAAAGTGGAAGCATCTATTGTAGATGCCCTTTGCATGGGGTTTAGCTAATAAAGGGCAGAAGAGAGATAGTATAATAGCAGGAATGGAAAGATCAAGTGACAGTTTTTATCAGGATACAAGAAATATGAACATATTTGTAGACAGTAGGTAATGAGCCAGTAGACAGGGAGAGATTCAAAAATAAGTAAAAGCGTAAGGATGACAGAAGGTGCAATCTCTTGGAAGAGAAGAGATGGAATAGGATTGCTTGAACAAGTAAAAGGGTTAGCTCTAGTTAGGAGTAGAGCTACTTCATCATATGAAACAGGGCTGAAGGAGGAGACAGTGGCAGAAAGCAACTGTGATAGATAAGTAAGAGGGAAAAAGGAGTTCATGGCAAATGGCCTCAATTTTTCCTGTAAAATACCAAGCAAAGTTCTCAGTTGAGAGAGTGAGGGGAGGTAGAACCATGGGAGGTTTAAGAAAGGGTGAAAAGATTTAGAAGAAGTGCTATGGGGAGTGGGTATAGCAGGATTGCCTAAAGGCAGTGAGGATCCAATTGAGGTTATATAGGATAAATTTGTAGTGGACCCAGTAAGACATGTTACATGATTTTCTCCACCTTTGTTCAGTGGCATGTGTATAAAAACAAAGGCAATAAATGGCGGGAGTGATCCAAGGCTTGAGGCTTCACCAGGTGTAATCAATGATAAGGGCGTTAGGCACTGAAGAGAAGTGGACAGTGTAGAGCTGAATTGATTCATCAAGGAGTCAAGGTGGGGAGAAGAGAAGAAGGTGGCCAGTACAGGGGATGTGACCTAGGACAGAATCGAGGAGTCAAAATATTGGAGGTCATGGTGTGGATGAAGAGTAAGGTTATATAAGGGAAGGCAGAGGGAGAGGAGAAAAGTCAATGGATTATTGTCAGATAAGGTGATTTCAGAATTCTTGAACATAGAGGTAGGGGTGATTTTTGTGAGTGATGGCAAGGTCAAGGGTATGACCATCTTTGTGGGTGGCTGAGAGAGGGTGGAGGTGAGTCAGTTGAGAAACTGAGTGGTTAGGGTATTTGAAGAATCAATGTGTATATCGAAATGCCCTAGTATGAGGACAGGAGTTAGGAGAAAAAAAAATTGTAAACCAGGTATTGAACTCTTTGATGAAGGAAGCTTATTAATAGAACAGGATTAGCTAGATTAACCTAATTTATAACTATGGTTACATTCATCTCGGCAGCTAATATTTAAGCCTTATAAGCTTTCCAAGTACCTGGGCATTTTACATCTCACCTTGACTGGGCACTGTTCAATCAAAAAGCCAAACTTGCCCTTTTTTCCAGTGGTTGCTTTTTCTGACAGAAAAACGTCTCTTTCCAGCCCACTCTCGGCCATTGTAGTAACTGAAACCATTTCCTGGATGATGCTGTAGCATTCATGAATCTTCAAACTTTCAAACTCACAAGGTTACCTTTTCGAGAAAGAAAACGCAAAAGTGGTTTTTAGGGACCTAGGAGCAAGCTTTTCCAGTTGTGGTCCCAACACTAAGGGCCACGTGGACATGATAATCATTACACTGGAGCAGAGAAAGATCATGTCCTTTGTTTCTTTTCACAAGAGTTATATTTTGCCATCTGGAGTGTTGCAGCAAGAAGGCGAATCTGGGAGCTCTTTCTTGTTTAACAGCTGCACCCCCATACATATTCCACTGTTGTCTTGGGGCAAAGGGAAGATCAAGGGACTTCTCTGGGTTCATCATTCTAATGCATTAAGTCCTTTCAATGCCGAGCTAATACATGGCCAGAAGCACTCAGAAAGTTCATCATCTCCAAAAGCCCAAGCAATAAGTCACTATGTTCTTGGAATCTCTGAAGTTTCCAAGGGATCTCTGGGCACATGCGCCCTAGGACGACCCCCTTAGGCTCATTCAGCCTGACTACATCTTTTAATGTTCATTTGTGTTGTTACTCAAAGCTGTCATTAAACTATATGGTATCATAATTTGTGTCTAAAATAGGTGATCGTATAGTTTAAAATTAAAGGGAGTAAAATTCTTTGGGGAGAAACCAACATGTAAAGGAGCCAGTAATTTCTATCATATTCCTATCTTATCCTTTTTATACTAGAGACTTCAGGAAATTTCCCCTTGGGTGAGATCTGAGATACTCCTGATTTAGCTTAGTTGCCTTGTTCCCACTGAGAGAACTCATTCAATCTGTATTGTCTGGTGTTTGTTCTCCTATATATGCACTTTTTCTGGTTTCTGTCTTGCTATTAGTTTGGATAATGGGTTGACTTACTATTTGATACATTGTGGAATTGACATCTGATAGGAAGTTGAAACTTGGATATATAGCTTTGGACAACCCTTCCCCATTAATGTTTAGCAATCAGTAGGGCAGCTTAAACCTAAAAATTACTCCCCCAAGACTGCAATATTTAAGGGAGCAGATAGATATATTTCTAGACCTGAACCCTCCTCTGAGGAGAGAAGAGTGACCAGCCTCTGTCTCCAATCTCCTACTTCCCCTCCTAGCAGGAATCAAAGTTTCCCTTGGGGAAGGGTGAAGGAGTGGGGAGACTCTGGAGATATTTATTCTTGCCTCCTTGTGAATCACATCTAGACAGGCCCACAGGGACACATATAACCTACATGGGCACAACCACACACAACCTCTACATTTCTCTATGGTGACATTTTCACTTCTTTATGTAGTATATCAGGACTGCAATGTAAGAGTCTAAATGTGGTATCTCTGGTATCATTAATAGAGAAAATAGTTACAGAGAGGTTGACAGAGGTCTTCCATATTTCATTTCTTTATGTTCTTGTTTTCAGTTTCAACTTCAAATTCTCTTGGGATGATCTGGCTTAGTTGAGTCTCCTGCCAAGCTTTCAGCAAATGTTTTTCCTTTCAACGCTTTTTGCTGTTTTATGAGTCAATATAGCTAATAATATTTTACCAGAGCTGAAACTAGCATAGGCCCAGGCTCTCTCTCTTTCCCTGGTCAGACCTTGCCTTCCCTCCCAGTGTCTTATGCCAGTCACACACCTCTCCCTAAATACCTCCCAACCAGGTAGAAGTGGACTTTGACTTCTTTTTTACCTCTCCCCCATTCCATGGCAGATGGGAGGCCCAGGGATCTGGGGAAATCAGTGACAAAGGCAATTGACTATTGGTTGCATAGGTTACAGGCTCCTATCCTAGCAGGAACAAAAGTCTCATATGGGGAAGGGCAAGAGGAAGAGACCACTCAGTCCTAGCCCTTTCACAGTCAAAGTCTGCTTCTTCTGAGAACTTTCCTGTGTTGTGGTACCTGAAAATATCCCTCAATTTAGAGTCAAAGGTAATGAGTTTGAATCCAAGATGTATGTGCTACCTGCCTGGGCAAAACATTACTCCCCCTGGTTTGTTTCTTTTCTGTAAGGAAGAGATCATCAGACTCAGTGATCTCAAAGCTCCCTCTAACTCTAAATCTGTGATTATATGACCATTTTCTCGGATTCTTTCCATCATTTGTAGCTCAATGAAACCCAATTTTCCCTTGAAGATATCACACGACTCAGTACATTCCCCAATGCTGATTTCTCCTTTCTCCTGTCCCCTGACACATGAGGGGAAAAGGAAGAGTTGATCATCTCCTTATAACTGTCACTTGTATAAACTTCTGTCAGCACCACTCAGGAACCATTTCTCTTCCTTTAAAGTTCATTCTAGTCTTCCCAGGTCCTGGTTCCTATGATCAATGGCCTCCAAGTCACTTTCTCTCCTCTTCATGAAATCTACTACCTGACTTATAATCTTTATCCACACACCTGCAAGTACTGCCTTCTGTCAGTACTCTGGTTTCTCAATCTCACTCTACAAGTCTCACAGCCCCTGACTAGTCTACGGCTCTTATGCAAAGAAATGGTTGTTAACTTAGATTCCCATTCTCACTCAGACCTCTACCCCACCTCATATGAATTCTCACATGGCAAAATTCCTAGTAATGACAATGTCTTACTATATAAGGTTTGGCAAATAATTTTTTCATCTAAATTATTGTTGCCTTCGACCGCTATGTCCTGCCACTTCACAAGAAAACTTGCCATTGAGATTCTTTCTAGGCTCTCACTGTGGTAGTTGCTTTATATCACTTCAATTTCCACAGGAAATAGTGATAGCCACTAGATAGATGTTGTCAACTCTCCATTTATATTATAACTTCCCATTATTAAGTTTCAATAGCTTGTTCAGGCAAACCAGGTAGAAGCTGTTTTAATTGTACATCCTATTTGATTCTCATATTCACCTTTTCTTCTATTTTAATCTTTGCTCTAAGAAGTCTGATTCAGAAATATATCCCACATCAGCAAGCAGTCATTTACTATTTGTTAATATATAGGCAATTTAATTTTAAAAATAATGTTATTAAATATTTCTCATATCTAGCACCTTCTGGCTCTCGGATATGTTGATTTAATTTGAAGAATCTTTCTGAATTCTTTTTAGAATTTCTCTTTCTCTTCCTTCTCTATAACGCATGTTGCTATACAAGTGCAACTATTTTCACAAGGCAAGATGACTAAGTTCCCATGAAATGATGTTTCTTGTTTCCTCTAAATATATAATAAATCCAACTCCATCAACTCATTTATTTTTCTCTTCAGGAAGAATTTGTGAACTGTCCTTCCACATAACTGTAATTTCCCTTATCTTCTGATTTCATTTTTAATGAGAAAGTCATTATTTAATTCCTCTTGTGTGTTAACTCATTGGTCTTTGGACAAAGGATGTCTATTTAGCATATCAACAGTTGAATTAATTTATGGACAGCCTAAAAGCATTATGATTCTTAGCGACCTCTGCACTCTTTTTCTGCCCCTTTGCCACCACTGCAACAACAAAAGGAGACTTCATAGGACCGGGAGCTATTCTGTATTTTTTTTCCTTGTTCTGCATATTGCCATGGACAAATAATGTATCATCTGGTTCCACATCCTGGCCCTCTGACACATTATGTCATCAAGAACATACTCAAAGCTTTTACAACAAAGTAGAACCTCCTAAAGCTTGCAACTTGCTGGTATTGCTTTTGAGAACTCAGGGTCACCTTCATACTGTGAGGAGGCACCAGAATAAATCTTTTGGGGAGGAAGTTTCTATTGTTCTTGCTATTGAATTAGGGCCAGGACTAAGACCCACAGTTATATATGCACATAATGTACTATCATCAACCTTAATCTCTCCATCTTGTTCAGAGTCATCATAAAATGACATTGTCAAATGCTTTGCTGGAATGTAGATAAATTGTATTTTCAGAATTTTCTCTGTTTACAGAAATTCTCTGATCTACCAGTCTAGTAATTGTGCTTTGTTTTGGTATGGACTTAATGTAATTTAATTGGCATGAGGAAGTCTCAGGGTGAAACCTCTTTCTATCAATGCAGAATGACAACTTATTTGTAACTTGCAATTTATCTGTATAACAGTGCCTAGGGCACTGAGAAATTAATCACAAAGCCAGTGTATATCAAAGGCAAGAATGAACATAAGTCTACATGACTCCTAGATTATATCATGCTGCCTCTGAGAAAACCTATTTTTAAAAAATAGCTCATTATGGTATGATTTACTTTTAGTGGGTTCATGCTAGTATTTAGTGAGCATCATTTTGCTTTCTAAATATTCACAAGGCATTTCACAAGCCACTAATTATTAATTCTACAGATTTTGTCAGTTTATTTCCACCATTTTAGAAAATGAGACCATGCACATTTTCCTAGTCTTTTAAAACATCTCACATTTTTCACTATTTTATATGGTCAGCCATGAACATCTTCTTAGTTAATATCACATTTCTAATTGTGTTCCTAAAAGTTTCCCCTGCAAGAAACAAGGGCTAGTAGAGGAGGGAGGGAGGAAAGAAAAAGAGAGGCTGGGGGCAGTGAGAATAATACAAAAAGAGAATTAACAGCTTAGTTTTTTAAAAGGTACCAAAATACTAAAGAAAATAATTCTTTAAAAGTCAGAGTTAGCCCAAATGGCAAAAAAGGGGGGTACAAAATCTCGTTGAAGAAAATAACTCCTTAAAAATTGAATTTGGTCAATTGGAAGCTAATGACTTCATGAGACATCAAGGAACAATGAAATAGTCAAAAATGAAAAAAAAATAAAAGAAAATGTGAAATATAGGAAAAACAACTGACTTAGAAAATAGATCCAGGAACAATCATTTAATGATTATTGGACTACCTGGGGGAAAAAAGAGCCTAGACATCATACTTCCAAAACATATAAAGGAAAACTGCCCAGATCTCTTAGAACTGGAAAGCAAAGTAAAAATGGAAAGAACCCATTGGTCTCCTCATGGAAGAAATCCAAAAATGAAAACTCCCAGGAATAGTATAGACAAAATCCAGAGCTCTTGGGCCAAGGAGAAAATACTGCAAGGGGCAAAAAGAAATAATTCAGATATCATAGGATGACAGTTCATAATGCAAAATTTAGCAGCTACCACTATAAAGAAGCAGAGGGCTTAGAATATAATATTCTGTAAGGCAAAGGAGCTAGTATTATAACCAAGCATAACCTACTCAGTGAAACTGAGATCCTACAGGGGGAAAATGGATATTTAATGAAATAGGGGGCTTTCCAGCATTCCTGATGAAAAGACCAAAGCTGGATAGAAAATCTGACATTCAAATACAAGACTCGAGAGAAGGATAAAAAGGTAAACATGACTGAGAAATCATAAGGAACTTAACAGAGTTAAACTGTTTACATTTCTATATGGGAAGATGACACATTTAACCCTTAAGAACTTTATTATCACTAGGAGAGTTAGAGGGAGTCAGCTTAGAGGGTATGGGTATGAGTCTTCTATATTAAGATGATTCAAATGAAGAATGGAGAGTAAGGGAAAGGGATGCTCTAGGAAAAAAAAGGAAGGAAGAAGAAGAATGGAGAAAACCATCTCACATAAATGAGGCACCTAATGGAGAGTTCACACATTAGAGAGGGAAATAGGCATGAGGGAGTCAGCAATTCTCTCATCTGAACTAGTTTGAAGAGGGAAGAATACACATACAATTGGGTACGGAAATTCATCTGTAGGAGAGAAAGTAGACTAAGAAGGAAGTGAAGGGACTAAGAGAAAGAGAGGAGGGAGTAAGAGGAAGGTTGGTTAAGAGTGATAGTAGTCAGAAGCAAAAAGATTCTTGAGGAGAGGGCAAGGTAAAAAAGAGAAAGAAGAAATGGAGACATTAAGAATCATTGTTCAGATTTTCAGATGTTGATTAAAGTTCCATGAGTCACAAACTGTTTTATCTGATTGTGGGGGTAGAAGGTGAAGAATTAGCTTTCCTAAAAAGTACCTGAAGATAAACTTTCAAGATTCCTAGAGTAGAAACAGCCCCTGACAGGCACCTACAATCTGGAGTTCTTTTTCCTTTCACCATAATACTTACTTTGATCCTAGGATATTTTAAAGGTTTTCCATAAAAAAAAACACAAAAAAATCTCTGAAAAATACAACTTAGTTTCATATACACAGACTGAACATGAAACTGTAGTTGGTAGGCAAAAAGTGGGATTTTTTACAGGCTTTGGTGATGCACACACACACATACATATACACATATACACACATACATATATCTCTACATGCATGTATTGTAGGTATATATGTTACATGTAAGGTACACATTGCCTTGAGTAGCTATCTAGTATTTATTGTAACAAAGCACCAGAAAACAATAATTTAATTCATGAATATATTTTTAATTTTATGACTTCAACATTCATGATTGACTTGAGAAGTTAAACAAATTATAAGGGAAGCTTGATACTTAAGGAGAGAGTGTTCAGGACAACAAAAAAGACTGGTGCTGGGGAGAGATTTGCAATTTCAAAGAAGGGATAGACCTGCTGCCTGGAGCACGTAATACAATGTTAAAAGATCTCAGATTTAGAGCTGTAAAGGACCCCAGATGTGATCTAGACCAATCCCCTCATGGTGCAGTTGAGGAAACTGAGACACCAAGACATGAAATGATTTGCCCATGACTATATAACCCACAAGGGGCAGAACCAGAATCCAAAACCAAATAGTCTGATTCCAAATAGAGAATGTTACCTACTATGCAAAACTTTTATTTATTAGGTAACTTAGTGGCACAGTGAATAGAGCACTGGACTTGGCATTAGGAAGAGCTAAGTTCAAATCCTACTTCAGAGACTTACCTGTGTAACCCAAGGCAAGTCATTTAGCCTCTCAGTGCCTCAGTTGTATCATCTTTCAAATGGGGATAATAATAGAAGTTACTTTGCAGAGTTGTGAGAAATGTATGTGTATATTATATATATGTATATGTACATATATATACATATATGCATATATAATATATATTGCTTTGCAAACCTTAAAGTACTATATACATGCTTTTTGTTTTTTGTTTTTCAGTCATTCAGTCATGTCCAATTCTTTGTGACCTCATGGACCATAGCATACTTCTATCCTCCACTATCTCTCAAAGTCCGTCCAAGTTCATATTCATTGTTTCCCTGATATTACCTATCCATCTCATCCTCTACCATCCCTTTTCCTTTTGCTTTCAATCTTTCTCAACATCAGAGTATTTTCCAACGAGTCCTGTCTTCTCGTTATGTGTCCAAAGTATTTTCCAGAGGACGCAATGAAGAGAGCTTCAGTATTGACCTTCTAGTGAATAGCCTGCATTAATTTCTTTCAGTACTGACTGATTCGATCTCCCTGTTGTCTGAGGGACTTTTAAAAGTCTTCTCCAGCACCGCAATAAGAAAGTGGTGATTCTGTGGGGCTCAGCTTTCTTTATCGTCCAGCTCTCACAGTAATATATTTCTACTGGAAAAACCATAGTTTTGACTATATGGAACATTGCCATCATTTAGCTTCAATATTCTTTGCTAAGGAGAATAATCTTCAGATTTAAAAAGGTTAGAAAAAACATGACTAGGAGGAATTTGAAGTCCATATTGAGTGCAGAGATAGTAAAAGGATACCTAGCTGATCCAAATCAACTGAACTCTCTTGGCTTAGAAAAATTGGGCTCCAGGGTATTAAAAAAACTGCAGAAGTTATTGCTATTGTGATCTGAGTGTGAAACATTAGGATGACTAACTCCAAACTTAAACATGACAGCAAGCAGAGAACAATTATCACTAGTTAATCACCTGCTCTCTTCATTGTATCCTCTGGCAAAGTGCCATTTTATGGTGGATTTGTGTGTGTGTCAGCCATATTCCTTCTTTCTTAAATACTAACAAAAACTGGGAGCCTCATCCAGAGTTGAAGGGGTCAAAGAAAGGAAGGCCTGGTGCTGAGATATGACATAGCAGTAATTGGAGAACTTCAATTACCCAATCATCTGCTGGAGCTTTCTAATTCTCTGTGAGAAAGGAACTGGTTGTTTGGGATAGAAATGATGGGAACCCTGGAAGAAAGTGAACATGCCATTATGGAGTTTGTGACAAAGAAGAGAAAATATGGGCAAAGTCTGACAAGAACCTTAAATTTAGAGAAAACTCATTTTAAAGGGTTCAGAAGAAGGATAGCTATGATCCCATGGACTAAAACATTAAAGAGAAAATTGGCCCAGAAAGGACAGGAAATTCTCAAGGAAAAAAATTCTGAAGACACAAAAGGAAACAATTCAAATAAAAAGAAAAATAACATTATCTGAGCAGACCAATGTAGGTACAGAGGAAAGCCACCAGCCAACTCAAATTACTAAAAGAAATGTACAAGAATATGGAAGCAAGGCCAGGTTAGCTCTGGAAGATTTAAAAGTATGGCGTAGTCTTATATAAAAGAAGTTTTGAGCCATGATTAACTCTTTAATTTCATGATTACAACATTCACAATTGACTTACAAAACTGAACAATTTTAAGGGAAACTTGAGACTTAAGGAAAATGATCAGTATAAGTTCTAAAGCTTAGAACAAGCTGAGACTGGAAGATACAGACAACAACAACAAACAAAGGTTTGGTGAGGGATTTTAAGTTGTATTGGGAAAAAAATGGAAGCTCCAAGAAGGAATAGGGCCTTTACTTGGGACAGGTAAGATGTTGTCAATTGACACTAGAGAAGGCAGAACTACTCACCTCTTTTGTTTCTTTGTTCTTGGCTAAGAAGAATGGCCTTGGCATGGGAATGGTCAAAACAAAAATTACCAACAGGAGGTTGATATCCAAGATAAATAAGGAGATATTAAGAAAATGCCAGCTTCCCCCAATGAATTCAAGTCAGTTGGTCCAAATGAACATCTTCAGCTACTGAAAAAAATGGCAGTTATGATTGCAGGGTCACTGTCAGTGATATTTGAAAGATCATGGAAAATGGAAGAAGTACCACAAGATTAGAGAAAGGCAAATGTCCTAATTTTCCAAAAAGGGAAGAGAATAGAGTCTGCAAACTCTGGGTCGATGAGGTTGATTTCAATTCCTAGGGAAACTGTAGAATTAAAGAAATAGACAGTACAGGTAAAGGATGATTACAGAGTCAGCATGGTTTCATCAAGAATGGGTCATGCTAGGATATTTCTTTTTTGGACATGGTTACTATGATAGTAGATGTAGAGTCTACAATTTACTTAGATTTCAACAAAGCTTTTTATAAGGTGTCTCATACTATTCTTAAGAATAGCACATTCTTAAGGGAAATGCAGAACACAAAGTAACATAATTTGATGAACCCAGAACTAGTTGGATGGTCAGACACAAGACACAAGAGTCACACCTAAGAGTGATTGTTAATCGTTCCATACTGATATAGCCAGAGGTCTCCAGATGAGTACCCAAGGGATCCTTTCTTGGATTTTTGCCATTTAACGTTTTTATCAGTTACTTGGATTAAGGCATAAAGGATATTCTTATCAAGTTTGCTGATGGCACAAAGCTGGAAAGGATAGTTAACATAGTGGGTGATACAATCCAAAAGTATCTTGACAACTTTGGCTATTGAGTTGAATAGAATAATACGAAATTCAAAAGGGATAAATGTAAAATATTACAGTTGATTCAAAGAATCAGCTTTACAAATGTAAGATGGGGAAGTAATGGTTAGAAAGTAGTTTGTCTAAAAGGAAACTGGGACTTTTAGTGCTTAATATGAGTCAGCAGTGTGGTGTGGCAGTTCAAAAACTGAATGGCAAAGTTTTCCACTGTACTTTTTCTAAGATAGACATCTTCTGGAGTATTTTGTTCATTTATGAGTGTCACTGTTTAAGGATACTGGAGAGCGTCCAAAGCAGAGCAATCAGGATGGTGAAGGGCATTGAATCCATGACATAACATATGAGGGTTGGTTGAAAGAACTGGGTATACTTAGCCTGAAAAAAAGAAAAGGCTTTGGGGGCGGGGGGGGACGGGGAGGACATGATAGCTATCTTCAGTTATTTGAAGGGCTGTCACGTGGAGGAGGAATTAGATACATTCTATGTGAGCTTCAAGGACAGAAACCAGAAAAGTGAATAGAAATTCCAAAGAAGCAAATTTAGATATAATATCAGGAAAATTTTCCTATCTATGAGAGCTCTCCTAAAATGTGACAGAATGCTTCAGGAGATTCATCCGTCCTTTTTGGAGGTCTTCAAGCAAATGCTGGATGACCATTTGTCAAGTATGTGATGGTGGGGATTCCTGTTTTGGGAGGTCTGCTGAGGTCCCTTCTACCTCTGAGATTTTGAGTAAATTTTAGACTCGTCTTTTGGAAAAAGGAAAGGAGGGATGCTGTTAGTATATTCATTTATTCTAGATGATCAGGCATATGCAAGATGGTCAGTTATCAGGGAACTGCCCACAGAAACTTCCCATGGAGTCATCCTTGGGACAATTTAAGTTCTGAGCTCCTAGATGTGACACAGAGGGCTGCTTATTATGGATGAGGAGAGAATTCAGAAAGCCTCCTACAGCATTTCTCAAGTTAGAATCACTATTTTTGGCTCTTGGTAGCAGGGATATCATGCTCTAAAGTCTATCTTCTTTATGCATTGACTAGTGGAAGAAGAACCAAAGTTCAAGAGGTAGATGAAATGACAAATCCCTTAGTGAAGAAACAGCAAAGAAAATTACTGCTCTCCAAGCTCAAAGTTAAGCATTAATTAAAGATAATACATGACTCAAAAATAAAATGAAGAACTGGAAAGGTGGCATTTTGCATTGTAATTTGAGATTAGGAATTTCTCTTCATTTTGGAATCCCTCTACACCTGGAGGAGTTCTTAGATTACTTAAACAATGTTTGAAGGATGTATTTGAACTTTTTGCAATTAACTTTTGTCCTTTTATAAAGGCTCACCTCCACCCTGTTCCCTTCTACGCAGAGATTCAAAAAAGCACGTGTAATTCTGAGCTAGACAATTCAATTGCACCACCTGCTACCTGGCCCAATTATTGGACTAGTTCGAAAGTATGCCCTCTGTTTGTAAAAAGATGCTCTCTCTGCATGATCCCCAGAACACCTTCATCTCTTTTTATATCTTACCCTTTGCTGGAAGTATCTTTGTCTTTTCACAGTTATGACAGCTACCAATTCCTCAAAGTATAGAGAATCCTATGTGTCAGATTAGAGTGCTTTGTACCTGTGAAAGCAAGACAGAGAATTTTATGATATGTCTACTGATTTGTATTACTATTATAGGTTGATATAAATTTGAAGAAAAAAATTTAAATTATTTATGATGAAATACTGAAAAAATAATAGAAATGTTGACACTAGATCTTTGATAACTTTGATACTTTGATACTACACAAACAAAAATTATATGAAATTAATATATTACAACTTGGTTCTTTATTCCTCCTGAATAAATGTATTTCTACTGTCTGGTTTGTACAACCAATGGGAATTACTATATTAAGGTGTGCACCAAAGAATCTGTAAGGCTTTGGACTGGGTATATTTGCATATGAAAAGACCAGGAATATGAAGAAACATGTGGAAGAGACAACAACCTTGACCCCTGGCTCAAGTATCTTGAGAGTATCTATGTGCTTTCTCCCTACATAAGAAAATGGATATCTCATAGGGTTCAAAAATTGAGAAACCCTGAAATTAAGAACTGTTTGGTAGTTACAAGGCAAATAACCATTACCTAGTTTATAGTCTAGCCTTCAGAGATTAAAACTGGGGTGGGGGCAGGGAGGCAGGGATGTGGAATGTTCACCATAAGCTAGGGTGAGATCTGTAACAGGGACCTAAATTCCTGGATCAAGAAGTTAATTACAATCATTAAGCCTCAAGATGTTAGCTAGCTATGCATACCCTCTTCATTGTTCTAAAGAGTTTCGTACCTGAGAATGAGAATCTCATGTTGGGGAGATGATAGACTTTAGTAGCTAAGATTCTGAAAGAACAATTTAGAGTATCTTGAGGGAAGGTTTTTTGCTTGCTCCAGGAAAGAGTTCCGTCCTTTGCTAAAAAAAGGAAAAAAAAAACCTATGGGCTTTTAGCTAAAAAAAATCAAGGTAGTATCCACTCTTCCCTCAAGGAAGAGATAACCAAGGAGCTCAACTGAGGGAGAAACTGAGGCAGCAGAGCATCCAGCACAGAAGTATCTGATGGAGACTACACACTCAGCAAAGTATTATACTATGGAAACTATGCATTCAGCAGAGCAGTGTCCCATGGAGGCTATGCACCTAGCAAAGAAGCACCTGCTGGAGACTAGATATCTGGCAGAACAGAGTCCAGGAAAACAGTGTCTAGCTGAACAATGGGGCCAACAGGACCACAAGGCCTCATCTTTGCACCAGCCAGCCATTTTCCACTTGGCCATTGCTGCTGTTTCACCTTCCAAAGTGAATCTTTAAAGACCTTGCTGAGAAGAGCTAAGCCATTCAGCTCTGATCTCCCAAGGACCATATATCCTCATTTTTAACATAGCCACTTTCTGTACTGCCGCTAAGTGGGACAACTCTGATTTCCATAGAGCTTTCCACTTCTTGCTCTGAAAACGCTAATCAGATGGGTATGGTTTTACTTACCATTCCTGTGACTTTCCAGAGCAAAACATCTTTCTCTGGACACCATTTCTCTATATGTTACCTCCAGCAATGAGAAGTTAGTACCTTAAGGGTAGGGTCTGTCTCCTTTGTATCTGTAGCTCCACCTTTCTCTCTCTCTCTCTCTCTCTCTCTCTCTCTCTCTCTCTCTCTCACACACACACACACACACACACACACACACACACACACACAGCATAGTGCTTAACATATTGCAAGTGCTTCCTAAGGCTTTCTTATTTGTTCATGCATTCATTCCATTTCAAGGAATGCTAGGAGCTGGTTTTGTGAGGCATTACATCACTGGAAAATCCCTGAAAGATTCCCATACTTGGGACACTGAGAAAGGTCCAGAAGAAGTTTTCTCTTCTACCTATGGGCATTCTCTCATCTTTTACCATGTGTTTTCAGGAACTAAATCATAAAGTCCTGCCCATTTGTATAGCATATTGCATCATTAATATGGATATCTTCAGGATCCACTCATTTTGATATCTAAATTTCTGTGTCCCCACCACTCTCAGAGGATTTACCTGGGGAAAAGAGAACCTATTAGGGATTAGCTTAGGATGATGTGGCTAGATATTCCCTTTAGATAAAAAAAAGTCAAAATGAAAACAAGCTAGTACTGTGATATTTTCCCATGGTGAATTTCATGGTCTCAAAGAATATGGAAAAACAGGTGAAACCAATGCTTTCAATAGATGTTAATGTGGGCTTCTCCCCCACCCAGCCCCCACCAGAAATGACAGTATAGTGCTATGGGAAAAATATCTCTTCTCTGATTTCATATGGTGAGTAATTGCTGCCAAATATATATTTACCACAACACAGAAATTATGGGGGCAAAAACCTAGGCTTTATTATTATGCTCCAGCATAGGTTCAAACCTCAGAGAAAACATGAACAACCATGAAGATCTTAACAAGGCTTCTTATAGGCAAAATTATGTCAGAATGACAGGGAAATAATCAATTTACATATTGCAATCTTGTGCATTCCTCTTAGGCCATGAGAGTCAAAGATAAGATAGGTCCATAATCCTATACTTCCTTCACTGTCATAAAAGTTTGACAGTCATAATCTCATACATCTTCTAAGGAAACAAACTCCATCAAACTCTATCAGTAAACTAAGTCAGGTTACAGATTCAACTACATTTAAAGGATTCACAGATAGACTGAGGAGGAGAATTTACATGTCTCTGAAGAGTCAGGGACAGTTGAAATTCTTTTCTAAAGAATGCTTAAGGTTCTTAAGTAAATTTTTACATTCCATGGCATAATTTTTGCTTAGGTGAGGTTAATATTAAAACAGACTTTTAGTTAATGGAAATTTGCAAGGGGAATGATCTTAAGTCTCAAATAATAAAATTCCCATTACAATAGTAAATCGAAGTTTAAATGGTTGATGAATGACAAGCTAGACACATATAATGGACAATAATGAATATAGTAATGAAATTCTATAATTAGCTTCACTGTAGATACTCTAGCCTCCTCCTCTTCCTCCCACAGAATTCCTACCCCTGGGACCATAGGCTCTGACAGACAATGAATATAGGAGAACTATACTCCAGGCAACCAGACCATTAAGCCACTTCCCAAGTAAATATGTCAATTGTGCCCATTTCCCCTTCTTCTCCTTTTGCCCTTTCTTAATATAGCTCCATTTAATTAAAACAGAATAGCAAGGTAAATAACAAAGAACTGAATCAAAAAGTAAATGTTCTTTAAATATGTATGATGCAATCTCTCACACCTCTAGGGGGCACTAAGCAACTTCTACATCAAAGCTTCTGTGCCCTTAATACAACGGGACAAGGACACAGCTGAAGCTGATGGTGCTGCGTTGAAGCTGAGCATTAGAAGGTTCTCTATCAACTTTCTCTCCAGTCTCAGTGTGGCAGATGAAAGAGGACTGACACCAGAAGCCCAATGAACACAGAAGCCTTTCAATGTAATTCTCAAAGCAATATAATGGTCCAGATGGAATGGCAAGCAGGCAGGACACCATGACCAGACCCATAGATGTAGCTTTCTCTAGAGATAGCTGTTCTTTCTTTTGCTACTCAAGCCTCTACCCTTTGTGTCTCTACCAATGGATCTGGCTACTCAACTTTTTTTTATTTTATCTTAGAGTTTTAAGACTCTCAAAGTGATTTTTATATCTCCTGTGCTTAAATTAAAGCCAGTCAACCTTCAACCTTACTGAGAGTGATGACAAATACCTAGCAGGGTCCCCCATACTTCTTCCCCACACAACACACACACACACACACACACACACACACACACATATATATATATATATATATACACACACACACACACATATATACATATACATATATGTATATATATTTTAAGGTAAACAAAGGCAGGACTTCATTGACCCAGAGATAGGGAATGGTTCAAGCTGTGACTCCATTTACACAGCTTTCTGTGGCCTTCGGTTGAGTTGATGAGATTTCCTGGTGATCCAGGGGCATTAAGAGTCCCACCCTGCTGATTTGGGCCCCTCAAACTTGGTGGATGTCTGAAGACTATATAAGTCACTATGTTCAGTGACTAGGCCTATTTCCATATGGAGACCAAGGAGTTTTCATGTATAGAAACTAAGTTTTACTGTATCCTTGTTATATATCCATACCATGTTAGAGCTAAGTAAGCCTCCTTTTGGTAACCCTTCAATGACCTATGAATGCCTCCCTTCATCCAACATTAATCCTATAAGAACAAGATGCGAGTGCCAGGACTACTCCTAACTAAGAAATGAGCTCCTTGAAAACTAGAATAGACCAAACAGAAATCAATGACTCCAACAGATAGCAAGCAATATTAGAACAAAATCAAAACATTGAAAAAAAAAGAAGACAATATAAGATATTCAATATCAAAAACAACTTGCCCTGAAAACAGATCAAGGCAAAATGATTCAAAAATCATTGGATTTCCTCAAAACCATGATTTTTTTTAAAGCCTGAAAACCACATTTCAAGAAATCATAAATGAAAAAAACTTCGCAGATCTATTGGAACTAGAGGATAAAGCAAAAAAAGAGAAAATCTACTTATCACCTTCTAAAAGAAAGCCTAAAAGGAAAAATTTCAGAAATGTCATAGCAAAATCCAGAGCTCCTACCTCAAGAAAGAATTCTATAAGCATCCAGAAAGAAGAAATTGAAGTAGCACAGAACTATAAAGTCAAGATCCCACAAGACCTGGTAGTTTCTACTAAAACATGAAAGGAGATGCTGGAATACAATATTTCAAAAAGCAAAATATATAGGCTTGCAGCCAAGAATAACACTCTGCAAAACTGAGTTTAATCTTAAAGGGGCAAAAGGGATCTTTAATGAAATAGAGGACTTAACCAAAATCTTTTATTAAAAGACCACAACTGAGTAGGAATTCTGAAATACAAACATGAGACCCCAGAGAAACCTAGAAATATAAATTTATTTGAGCAACCAGAAAGAGCTGTATAATGATACAGTGCTAAAAGGTGATAAGGGGGAAAAATATTTGAGAGAGAATAGTCATAAGTCAAACAAACTTCCTAAAAATGGGGTATAGAAAAGCAAAGAACTAGA